>NC_056726.1:743880684-744243184 GCF_019279795.1 Protopterus annectens
CACTAGGCACAAGAAAATAAACTATCCCAAGGTAGGATATTTCCATATTTAATCATGGAACACACACATATGCTCACTTACATGTTACATGCATCCTTACTGGTACTTTAGAATATTACTAATGCTATAGGCATGTCTTTGAGTAAAGCAGATTTTGAAATTTACCCTGTTCAACTTAGTACAGATCAAGCTTTGGTAAGCATGTTTTAAGTAGATAATTGTTATATAACTAAATCTTATCTCTTTAAGTAATCTAGATGTAAATGCTTCACTGTAAGAAATGTAAATTAAACCATGGGCCAGATTCAGTAACATTCGCTGAATATGGTGCATTTCACAGATATCAGCGCACAAGTCGTGGATAAACTTGTAATATTTACCTATGAGTCAGTGAACTTAGAATATCTCAGAGTATAACATAGTTGAGCAGTAGCAGCATCGGTGCACTATCAGTCACAGGCACTCTGTAATTCATGAGAGCTGGCTCATGAAGCTTGACATATGTTAACAAAGTTACAGAAATCATAGTATCCCAATGCAAGCTGCATGACATTCATATGTAATACATATCCTCAG
The DNA here is from genome assembly GCF_019279795.1 of Protopterus annectens. Taxonomy (NCBI): domain Eukaryota; kingdom Metazoa; phylum Chordata; order Ceratodontiformes; family Protopteridae; genus Protopterus; species Protopterus annectens. Next base: position 743,881,261 of record NC_056726.1, read on the forward strand.
CAATCCCTCCCTCCAGTAAGCCCAGACACACTACTGATGTCTCCACTAGTCATATACTAATAAAATACACTTGCTTGAAATTACAGATTCTGGTGAAATCCATCAAATTTCTAATAAAAAAAAATTAATAAAGGTGAACGGCAATCACAGCCACATCACCACAGCTAACAGAAGCTAACAATAGGTGTGGGACATATGTTGGGAAGTCAAGTGGCACACACGTCCAAGAAAATACAGAGATACAAAGCAGATGTGGGGTATAGGTAAAGAAAAGGTACACACAAGAGGAATGTTGGAATAGGAAAATCTGAGGGAGAGTCAGAGGGGCATGTGATTTTTATTTTTATGTATTTATTTATTTATTTTTTGAGAATAGAAGGAAAGAAAAAGAGGAAAGAGGAGGAGAAGGGCAAAACAGCAGGTATACATATATAACAAATATCATAGGACATGACAGTCAACGGTCAGAAATAAACAGTAAGGAAAGGTAAGGTACACAGACAGCTCACTCTACAACATGGGTAATAGAAAGTTGACAAACAGGGTAAGAATACATACCAGCCATGGTGAAATGCAGAAATACATATGCACTATTATGTTATGACATGTTGCAGATCGTGTGGCAGTCATACCTAGATGTTTATGACCGATGGCAGCTATGTGTTGTAGGTATCATAGTACACATTAGATATTGAATCCAGTACCCAAGTAATCTTGTCAGCAGTACAAGTGTAAGCAAAGGAACAGCACAGATGAGCAAATGCAGCCCATGAAATGCCAGAGAATACCAGAAGAGGACAGAGAAGAAGTTACAACCTTGCATGTAAAAAAACAACCAAGTACAGTGCAAAACAGCAGTACTGTAGCAGAGCAACACAATGGTAGCTACTTACACAAGTAGGTGTACACAATCCAAACAGATTTGTAATGAAAGGCATATGTTATGGGCATATGTCATATCACAGACAACACACAGGTGTAAACGTACATGTATGACCTTCATTGGCCTGACAGGAAACTAACAGAAAGCAGTGTCAGTACACATACACATACTAATGACATGTACATTCACAAATCTATGACAGATGCTGTGCACAGGGAGTTTGACAAATTACACTGGTTAATATATAACATGCAAGTATAACAAGAACAAAGATGTATTACAAGCAATAGCCAGCAACTTGTGTGCATATGTCCTGTATCTGCATAATACCCACAAAGTTGGCAAAAGTTGACATTCTAAAAAAACAACTAAATGAAACTAGATGAGAATTTCAAGGACAGTGAACATATACCATGCATAAATACAAGATATATGCTATCAGAGACAGTTGCCTAGGGGCCAGTATTGGAGGGATGGCACTGGTCAGGGGGCTTCTACATTCACTTTTGAATTAATAAAAAAAAAAATGAACATTTCTTCACAATCTCTCATTAGTGTCTTCTACACATGCAATTTGCATCAATGCTGACATAATGAAAACATGTTCTGCATGAGAGAAACACGGGTGGAATTTAGCATAGTCATTCTTTGTTCATAAGTTGTGTGTGCGTGTGTGTGTGTGTGTGTGTGTGTGTGTGTGTGTGTGTGTGTGTGTGTGTGTGTGTGTGTGTGTGTGTGTGTGTGCGCGTGTGTGTGCATGCGTGTAATGCTCTAGTTAAGGATTACCCTGCCCACGATTCAGCTCAGTATGCCATACGTACAAAGAGAGAAGTGAGGTGGACAACAAAGGCCTACATCAAGGAAGACATGCCAGTCAAGCTAGCTAAGCAAACAGTAAAGCAGGGCACCACTATGTAAAGGGACACATTGCAGATGCATGTGCATACTATATAGAGTGGCGTTGAAGTCAACCCAAAATACACTGATATGAATCGCCAATGTATGTTGCATGGGCAAACCACAATGTCGATGTCAAGAAAAATATTTATATATAAATCACGCACACAGTATTGTGCATTTATCTACCAGAGGCATAGGTAAACAAGTTAAGAATCAGTATCACACATATGACAGCCTTGTGAACAACATTTCAATACATTAACATGAATTCAATGCCTGCTTCCAGTCACAAGGTATAGTGGTGTTTATTGATTTGAATATGTGCAGAAACCTATATAAATCAGTGCATACATGTGCTGTTTGCAGAAATATGAGAATGTATGTGAATAAGGAATGCATACACAATTGTGACATAGGCCAAGCAAGGCAAACTATAATGTCCCTATATAAATCAATAGTACCAGAGTGTATATATAATCATTAAATTGGTGGTCTATGGATTGAGTAAAGTAGGACTGCCCATATGCAGCAGATATATAGCAGACACAGTTATATGATACAACATGGCACCATCATTGCCAATAAAACTAGAACTCAGCAAACCACAGAATAACCAGAAGAACGTGAGCACTCCAAAGGACACCACCTTTATTCACAAACAGTTAAGCGCTTTCCTCTCCACTACAGAGACTTCCTCAGAACAAAAATCACAACCTTACCCAACCAAGTTAAATACACCCATAAATTATTCAATTAAGCAACAATTAAAATCCTTAAAGCAATATCAAACTTCCAATGTTAACATAGTTCACCAAATTGTTTTTAAAAAATTCTTAAAAACAAGATTTAAACAAAATGTTACATTGTTTTATATTAAAATGTGTTTACATAAATTAACAAACCAAAAACAAATTTTTAATTTTTTTTTTTTAAAAACCTAAGTTCTCAAATAAACTAACCTGAAATTTGATCAAGTTTAAGAATGCTAGCAATACTAATGGTTTCATTGATGCCTGGAAATCGAGAGGCATCCATAAACAATTGCCATTTTAATTCCATTACATCCAAGTGCACATCCAAAATACCCCCTTTTTCATATTCATTGAGGTGTTGCAAGACCAAATATTTGAAACAATGTGTGGTATGTTCGCTTATGTGCCTATATAGTGCACTGGTTACCCTACCATACTTAATGCCACCTAAATGTTCTCCCATTCTAATTTTCAGTTTCCTACTAGTTTTACCTATATAGAAAATGGAACATTTCTGACATTTAGCCATATAAATCACCCTTTTACTATTAAAATTGTAATGGCCCCCAATATGCAACCTATGTCCATTAATTTTCACATAATCCCCAGTTTCCAATATGTGTGGACAAAAAGAACAAGCATTACATTTAAAATTACCCACTCTTCTATTTGTCTTGTGTGTAAATCTCACCCCCTCAAGAATGTTCTTAATACATATATCTCTTCTAAAAACGTACTTAGGGTGTTTTCCAACTTTAGAACCTATACCTGCATCACACGTCAAGATATCCCAGTAGTTATTTAACACCTCAATAATGGAGTTGGCTTGCACAAACTTCTCTGATGCATTTGTAAATTTAATTGAGCATTTATACAAAGGAACGCTGGCTTATATTAAGGTAGGAACATATGTTTCACAAAAAATACCCATTCTTAAAGGTACAAAGCAAGGATGTCCACTTTCTCCACTATTATTCACTTTAGTAATGGAGCCTTGGGCTAATTTGATTAGAAACAGTACTGACATAGAGGGTTTTGAAATAGACGAAAATACAACATCAAAAATTCAACTTTTTGCAGATGATGTTCTAATTACATCAGCAGGATCTAATTCTTCTATGCAGTCTTTATTTGATAAAATGATGAATTTTAAAAGTATTTCTGGTTTAATATTCAATGAAGAAAAACTAAAATACTACCTATATATACACGAAAAAATATTCTCATTAGTGATTTTACTAAATATGTACCCAATTCAGGTCAGATAACTTATTTAGGTATAATACTATCTAAAGATATTAAATCTATTATATATAATAACTATAATACCTGTTTTCTTAATATACAAAATCTTTTTAATACCTGGAATAATATGTTTTTTACTATGGAGGAGAGACTTACAATTATTAAAATGATAATATTCCCCAAGATTTTATACTTAATACAATCAATAATACTTTCACCTACAAAAATAATTATCAAGAAACTGAATACACTAATGTTAAATTTCTTATGGGCACCTAATAGACCTAGGATTGCATTAAAGAAACATACTAATAGCTGGTCTCAAGGGGTATTTCTTTTCCAGACTTTAATTTATATATTATCTCTTCTATTATAAAAGTTATTACTTTATTAATAGATCAGTCATATATCGCAAAATGGAAAGATTATTGGGAGCTAATTAGTATGCACTTCATGAAAATCTCCTTAACACATAAAAATATGATTGTAAATAACTCCATGTTGTGGTTGCTAAAGGAATTTTGTACTTCACCTATTACACCTAAACATATGGTTTGTTACCCATTAAATATTATTATTAGTTATCGTAACTTTATATTCATGCACCCTAAGTATAGGGAATGGAATTTTATTGTATTCCCTATAATGCATACTCAGGGTATGCTTATGTCATCTACTTCTGAAGGAGCTCATTTAGCTATAGATAATGATCTAAAGTACTGGTATCAGCTGATATCTGATAATAAAGTTAAAAATCTAGATTTCTTAAAACAAGAATTTGATCTAAGAGAAACTTGCTGGTTAGAGGTTCAGATCTTTAGAAAACATCTCATTGATAGAATAGATCTAATGTCTATAACAGTTAAAGAATCTATTCCAAAACTGATTGATTACTTGATATTAAATTTACAGCATAAAGTTTCTGATAAAGGTAAACTTTCATATATACATAAAATTATCAGACAAGAAACTTTTTACAGTGTAGATTCATACTGGAATTATTTCACCTCTATTAATGGGGACCCACCAACTCAACAAGATAAACAATATATATTGGAATCTGCTTATAGAACTACATCTTCCATTGTTTGGAGACTTTATACATGGAAATTTTTACATAGATCTTTTTATACACCTTTGATGATGAATAAAATAAATAATAAAGATAATCTATGTAAGAGATGTAATGTAGAAATTAATGCTGACTGGGCTCATATGTTTTATGACTGTATGAAGTTGAAAGAATACTGGAAGTCAATTAATGAATTTTTGCAGGCTCTTTTTACAGATAATTGTATTATTTCTAAGTCTCTTATATTATTCAACACACCTGTACCTCAATGTGTTAAAAAGATTAAGCTTCCCTTGTTATGGTCTATCCTAGCAGTGGCCAGGAAAATAATAACTAGAAATTGGATTTCAGATACACCTCCTTCGTTCAATGAATTTAAAAATGTTATGAATATAATGTGCCATATGGAAATAAGCACAATTAGAATGAGAACAACTAGAAAAACATCATATTATATTGTATGGGATAATTTACAAAATTTGTTAAAAAAATTCTAATTTCAATAGCACGGTATTTTAGTTTAATTAATTGATCTAATTGTAGTGGATGTCTTTGTAAATACTTTAGTTGTTTTGTTGAATATTATAATAATACCTATTTTTAATTACTTGTATAAAATTGTTATGATATTTCTCTTATATGTTAAAACAATAAACCTGTTTTGAAAAAAAAAAAATAATGGAGTTGGCCATCCCATTATATGTTAGCACTAATGACAAGTTAAAATCCTCCTTTAAATTCCTAACACTATTATTTCTAATGAATCCAAACCATCATTGCCAATACATGCCACACACAAAGCCAGCATGTCAGTATGACAGCACAAGTGTCATCCAAAGCACAGGGGCAAGGACATGTCCAACTGTTGAACAGATGTGACATGGCAACCCACAAACATACCCTTCCCACTGTGTTATTTGTGGAGTATGGGCAAAATGTAGTTTGTGAGTTGCTGTCAATCCCATATATGTATGCAGTAGAACTCTCATGGCAGCAGCAGCATGTTAACTGCAAAATGTGACACAGAGCACCACATTGCATTCACCTTAACAATGATATTGTGAACTGCATAAATAGGAGACATGTAATGAGTACCACACCTACCCATATGGAGCAATCCATGCAAGTGCAGAAACTCATGGACATCAGCATGTTGACTGAATATCTGATGTAGCAATGTGTGCTATGCACCCACTGCAACATAATGCAAAATGTCACATAACATCTGCAGTGTACGTTTGACCATCTATCACATAAGCATGACAGCAAATTGCTATTCAAGCACAAGTATGCCTATACAGTCCAACCACTTATATTACAAATGCCATGGGGGCAGCAGTACACAAGTAGATAGCACAGATGATACTGAGGGTCTTGAGGGCCCACTCTGATAGGGATGAACATTGCAAATGGTCTCCCAGGCTATTTCCCTGAATGATTATTGTATAGTATGTGCTGTATCCAGAAAGAAATTCCCATTATATCCCTCTTCTGTGTCTGAGAGACATCAAGTCATCACCTCCCATATCTGGTCCCCATAATCATCTTGCAGTGGTGTTGGGTGGCATCTCCTCCAGGGTGCAGCAGGGATGATGTCACGTGCAAGTCCAGCTTCTTCCTCATCATCATAATTGTCTTCTTCATGGTTGTCATCATCAGTGAAGGACTTGGGCAGTGGTCTGGCATGCCCTCATCTCTGGCATCCACAGGTCCCCTGCTCTGTCAAAGTGAATCACAACTCAAGAAAGACAGCACATAATATCCATACATGCAACTATATGAGTACATAGCATACCCATTATGACACAATGCACATACAGAAAACAGTCAGCATGACAATTTACGATAAGGTTTGCCCATAGTCAAGTGTGCCACCATATTAAAGTCAAAGTAAAAATAAACTTTATTGTCATTTAGAACTACACATGAAATTTCATGCATCAGCTCAATTCTTGAGATTACAAAGTAAAATGAAACTACACATACAAGTAGAGGAATAAACATAACTAACAAATACAATACTACTCTCAATAAATGCAAGAGAGAGCAGAGACATTTGCCAACACTCATATACAAAAAGAATACCGTCCTCTGATTTAAATTAACTACCCTATTTAAAGTAATACAAAACACACTACAGATTGAACATTGCCTAAGTTATTTGTCTAATATTGCACTTGAGTGGGTTAAATAATACTGTCTATGGATATAATAAATCTTTTATTTATTTTACATTTGTTTACTGGGAAAGTCTGACTTAGAATGAAGCCAATTTGCAGCAGAGGCCCAGGTAGAAATGCTCCAGAGGCATGTTTTGTAATGTGGGAGGAAACTACAGTACCCAGAGAAAACCCATACGAATAGAGGGAGGACATGCAGACTCCATACAGAAGGCTCCTCAACCAAGAATTGAACTGGAGAACCTCTTGCTGTGAGATGGCAACACTACTGTTGCACCACTGTGCCGTCCGATAAATATTGTACTTACTTAGAATATATGTAAGTATATATTGCACAAATCAATAAAAATTGACTTATGTGTCCAGACCAATGGGACTAGTGCCAGAGTTCAGAAGTCTAATCACTGAAGGGTAGAAACTGTTATTGAATCTTGTAGTCCTGCACCAGATGCTGCGATATTTCATGCCCAATGTCATATGCTTAAACAGACCATGTGCAGGATGCATGTTGTCCTGTATTATTTTGGTGGCCTTTTTGATGCTTCTTGTAGAATAAAGATATTGTATCAATGGAATACTAGAATCTGTTACCTTCTCTTCAACCCTCACCCCTCTTTGTAGTGCCTTCCTTTCTGTAACTGCCATTTCTAAACCACACTGGGAAGTTGCAGGTGAGGATGCACTCTATTGCACCTCTATAGAAAGTGGAAAGAATATGAGGAGGAAACTTAGCTTTTTTCAGCCTTCTTAAAAAGTGGCGGCATTGGTGAGCTTTCTTGACTAGTTGACTGACATGAGAGAGCCTCTCATATGTGTACACCCAGGAATTTTGTACTCTTAACCCTCTCCACACTCTCACCATTGATTCTGAGTGTTGGGTGGTTTGTCCTTCTTTTCTTGAATTCAATTATAATATCTTTGTTCTTGCTTACCTTCAGATCAAGATTGTTCCCCTCACACCAACTGATCAAAGATGCCACCTTCTCTCTGTACGCCCTTTCATCCTACTTTGTGATAAGCCCCATGACTTTGGTGTCATCAACAAACTCAATTATATGGTTGGACTTATGTCTACCATAGCATATCATAGGTCAGGATGGTGAATAACAGTGGACTGAGCACACATCCCTGTGGAACCCCAGTGTTAATCATGATGCACTTTGATGTGTTCCTACCTGAACACACCCTCTGTGGGCTCTCAATCAGGAAAGTCCTGGATCCAATTACAGAAATGTTTACTGATTCCTAAATGTGCCAGTTTTTGTATCAGCTGCATTGGTACCGCCGTATTAATTGCAGAGCTAAAGTCTATGAACAGCATCCTCAAATAGTTATCTTTGCCCTCTAAATGCTCAAAGAAGATGTGTAGTGCTCAGCTGTGGATCAGTTAGCTCTGTACACAAACTGCAGAGGGTCAAAATCAGGAGGTAGGCATGATGAAAGATGCTTTTTGATCAGCCGCTCAAAACATTTCATAACAGCGGATGTCAGACTGACTGGTCTGTAGTCATTAGGGCTGGAGGGAATGGTTTTCTTAAGTAGTGGGATGAAGTTAGTTTCCTTGTGCCATAAAGGTACTTTCATCATGGCAAGAGAGGTGATAAATATTTCCTTGAGCACTATGTGCCATTAATCAGCACAGCCTTTTAACACCTTGCCCAGTCTGTTGTCTGAGCCAGTAGCCTTCCTGGGGTTCACTCTCCTTACCTCTCTTCTTACCTTCTCTGTGCTGAGGCTGAGTACTGCATCCTTCTCATCAGTGGGTAGCTTTAGTGCCAACCTGTTGTTTCTTTCTTAAGTCTACCAAAGAAGATGTTCAAACTGTCCAGGAATTTGATGCTGTCCTCACACTGTGCTAATCTGAGTTTGTAGTCAGTGATCTCCTCTATGCCTTGTCATAGTCTTCTTGCATCCTTCATGTCTTCAAAGTGGCTCTGAACCTTTATACCCCTCCTCAGATTACCTCTTGCTACACTTAGGGGTGCTTTGTCCTTAGCCCTGCAAGCTGTGTTTCTCTCCTTCAGAAGCTCATACAGTGGATATAAAAAGTGTACACACCCCTGTTAAAATGCCAGGTTTTTGTTATATAAAAATGATACCACAATAAATCATTTCACAACTTTTCCCACCTTTAATGTGACCTATAACCTGTACAGTTCAATTGAAGAACAAACAACTCTGTTATGGGAAAAATATAAAAAATAAAAAAAGTACAATAAGCTGGTTACATAAGTGTGCACACCCTTAAACTAATACTTTGTTGAAGCATCTTTTGATTTAATTACACCAATCAGTCTTCTTGGGTTGGAGTCTTATCAGCATGGCACATCTTGAGTTAGCAATATTTGCATTCCCTTTGTCCTATTATCTATACTTATGGTTGATTAATAGAGACGAATGTCAGGGCCAATATATCCCTCACAGACTGTTAGCATATAACACAGCTTACTTGTGGAAAACCTGACATTACCTAAACACTTATCAGCCATCATTATGCATGACAAACATACACACAGCCAGCACACATACATTTCATGATATTTGAAGAGAAGCATAACTCTGCATTATACAACACTGACATATCTGAACTACAGAATAATTACTACATTGCTAAACTGACAACATAATAAAAGTACTACAACCTCCATTACATAATTCATACCTCACTACACTAGCCAGCAGACTACTTAAAAAAAAGAATAGCACTAGTTACAATTTCCTATTTTGTATATGCGCCTTGCACATTTATGTCGGTGTGTGAATATGTGAAACACACACAGCTGTAGCCTAGGTATCTATGCATGTATTAACATATTGGTATTATGAAGGTATAGTGAGATGACAATCCAGTTGGAAATATAAAAGCTTTATGCAAATTAGCTGAGCAAGGCAACATAGTAATTTGCTGACAAATGAAATGTTTGGAATGCAACACAACACCCTAGAAATAATGGACAATGTCTGTTTGAATTAATATTCACACATATACAAGTAGACTGTTGCACATATAAAAACACAGGTTATATCCTACAAATAGTACTATATACCAAAGTATCAATGCCCAACATGCATTTATTAACAGTCACTATGTATGACCCTACAAAATGCAAACAGCATAATGCTGATTGATGATTTTAATAGAAGCAGTTAGAAATGAGGAAAAGGAGTGCCTATGTGCACAACTATCCCTAAACAGAGGATTTATTTATTTATTTATTTATTTGACATTTGTTGACTGGGATAGTCCGACTGGGACAGAGCCCTTTTTCAGTGGAGGCCTGGTGAGAAAAGCTCCAATGTACAGTAGAATAATACAAAAATAGTAGATTAAAAATTCTGCTATTTACACAGTATACAATAGAAGAATGCAAAAATAGTGGAATACAAATTTCGCTAAATACACAAATAGATAATGATTGTTAATTGCATTTAAATAAGGAAGGCAGGTGAGAGTTTAACACAAATACAGTTAGATAGCAGCTTAGTGTTGTAATGGAGTCAGAGCAGCTGGAGGGTAGTTGAGGGGGATGTAAGTAGGATAAGTATGGGGGGTAGGAGCAGTGGGATTTGGGGGGGAGTTTGCAGCAGTTAGTGTAGAGGGATGATTATGAGTTGATAGGTTTATGGATTAGCAATTGTGGGGGTCCTAGTATGAAATAGGTAGCCTGCAAAGAGTTGGGAAAGGTTATGTACTTACTGACAAGTGGTGGGTAGAAGAGAGCAGAAGAGGATGCAAGTGTACTGTAACCAAAACAGCAAAGGTCAAACTCAGGTACCAGAAGAAAACTGATGAAAAAACAACCAGTTGATGCTCCAGTGCTGCCAGGTGTAAACCAAGAAGAAAACTACAGACCAAGTGCAATAAATCCAGGTAGTTGTAGGATAGTCAAAAGGTAAGCCACACGAAACCGTCTCTAAAATGTAGCAATTTATTTTAAGCACCAAAAATGAGCTTTTCGTCGGAACACACTCCAACTTCTTCAGAAAAAAGCAACAAACAGTGTCTCACTACAGCCGTTGACTTTTATACATAGAATGTTTAAAACCACATGGTCGACATTAACTAATCAGTTCAATTGAATACTGACACACCCACCATTTAAAGAAGTCAAGTTACATAGCCATTCAATAAAAACAAGCAAGTACAATAAAAATAAAAATAAAATGAAATAAATACTCTACCCAAAAACAAAATGCCTGCGGTCGTACCTACAAAGTTGTGCGCCGGATATAAAGGCATGACCCTAAACAGTATAAATACTCAAGATGTTAAACGAGATGGTAAATAAACCCCCTGGCAAGCTTAACATGTACAACAAGTTACCTATTCAATACATGAAGTGAATAAAAATAATAATAAAAATAATAATAAAACAATTCACGAAGTGAATTCGGCAGCCATAGCAGCTCCGAGGGCATAATAAATCCACCAAGGCAGATTCAACCCCATGAAAAAAGTTGAAAACAACCCAGTTAATATAAAACTGATCTGATACCTATTGTATCAAAAAGAGTTAAAGGTCCAAAGTACCTAAAAGGGCCGATACCTGACAAACCACCAGAAAAAAGGCCAGCCAACTAATGTTTAGAAATAGACACATTATATACTAGATTTCTGACATACCAAACCGACTGGTATGAATACCATAAATGTTCAATAATGTACCTAAACATTTAAATAACACAATAAAATCTAACATTCCACCTGAAAACTAAAATATCTAAAAGCAAATGTGTCATTGATATTCAACGTATGGCTCTCCAAATCCGAGACCCATCCTGATAACCCTCCAAGAAAATCGGCCAACAGAAAAAGCCGGCTACACATGGACTCAACCTATTGAATCCCTACTCTAAGAAATGTGAAAGCAATGAATAAAAATAAAACTATTAACAAATGAGGCTCATAAGAACCCTATGTAAGAACCCTACTACTAAATATCAAATTCAAAAAATAACAATACAATACAATGTAAATAAATATGAAAACAAAAATAAGAATGATAACAAAAAACATCAAGGGGGTAGAGTGTAAATCCACACCAAAAATTACATGATTCCAATATTGTTTGTACCTACAAATACATAAAAAGACCAAGGACAAGTACTGGATATCTAAAAAAACATAACAGATAGGAACAACTACCTCATCAGCCTTTTGTGTTTTAAAAGGCAAGTGATGGACAACATACCATTAAGACCTGGTGAATGACAAGCATCCAACCTCAGTTGCCAAGACAACTCCCTACTCTCCAAATAAAGGGAAGAATAACCCCCTCTGGAGTCAGGTTTCACCTGGTCTATAATGCTGAACAAAAAATGATGACTCGGATTTTCAGCTACATGTCTAGCTAATGCGTTGTCCATCTTACCTTTCCTGATGGCGTAAAGGTGTTCATAAATATGTTCTTGCAACTTTCTGTCAGTTTTACTGACGTAAAATGCAGGACAACCAGTACACTGACCCAAATATACCACTTGGGTGCTACTACAGTTATATCTACCCATTATGTGGAACACCTCATTCCTGATAACAAATCTCATCCCTGTCTTTATATGGGTACAGTAGCGACACATATTACACTTGAACATCCCGTTCCTATTAGTTAAGTTTTTAGATTTTCTCTGTAAAATGCCTTTGATATTCAAACCTCTCCTGAACACTATTCGAGGCAAGTATGACAAAAGTTTACAAATAGACTCATCCTGGGTAATTAAATTCCAGTTCTTCAATATAACCCCAAAATATTTCCTTAGCGTCCAGGCTGTAAGTTAGTATAAAACTGTTGTACAATGGGAAAACTACTTTCTCCCTCCCCACAACAGTTTCCTTAGCTAAGGTTTTTTGATTCAAAATAGGTGCATATACCCCGGTAATTCTCTTGTTTTGGACCTCATACAATAGACTGTGAATTAAGTCTAATGGGTGACCCCTACTAGAAAATAGTTCCACCATAAAGGCACATTCAGCTTCAAAGTTGCAGTCCCTAGATGCCATACAGGCTGCTCAAACCAGTTGGCCTTTTAATATAGATCACTTTTGAGAAAAAGGGTGACAACTGTCAAAGTGGACATAACTATTAGAGAAAGTTTCTGAAAATTTTAGCCACATAACAACCATTGGCTTTATCTTTAAAGAGGTCCACATCACGGTAAAATACTCTGTCAAGGGAAAAATTGTAGATAAATTGTAAAAAATTAGTAGCAAAATTGAACATATCCACCAAAGAAATAGCTGAATCCTCATTCCCCCTCATAATGATGAAGATGTCATCAAGAAACCATGTATACAACACGACCTTGCTCACAAACAGTGGATTGTTTAAAATGAACTCCCTCTCCCAGTGAGCCATAACCAAATTGGCTACGCTTGCCCCACCTGGAGAACCCATAGGTACTCCAATCAACTGTAAATAATATCTGTTGTTAAAAGAAACAAAACTGTTGGACAGAATAATGTCCAACAATTCATTAACCAGTTGGATGTCTTTTGTTGGGGCTTCCTTTTTGGACAACATAATAGAAATCCAATCCAGGGCAACTGGGTGGGGGATAGATGTATATAGATCTTTCACATCTACTGTTAAAAAGTGACTATCATCACTATAAGTTGTTTGACTGATCATAGACAAAAAGGACCAAGAATCCTTGGAAATTTGGGGTTCAGTAACCACATATTTCTTTAATATAGACTCTACCACCTTAGCACTGGCGTTAGTAATACGGCCCCTAGCACTGACTAAGGGACGCATAGGTGGATCCCTAGGATTCTTATGAATTTTAGGTGAACCAAATATAATAGGAATTTTATATATTGGAGGGGATATGAAATTCAATAAGTCTAAATCGATGGTTCCGTTGACAAACATATCACCATAGTACATGGTCACCCTGGAATTACCTATGTTTAATTCATTCCTAGAAACGTCCTTGTAAGACTCAGTTGAAAGGATGTCCTCCATTCTCTTAACGTAGTCTAACTCTTCCATAACTACCAAACCTCCACCCTTGTCGGGTTGCATGACCCTTACGGAGGTGTTTACTAATGAGTCTAACAGTAATCTCTCGTCTTTGCTGATTTTATATCTACAAGCTTGCCTAGGTTAAGGTTTGTTTAACACATGCCTTAAATCTAACTCACAAATCTGTTCAAATAAGTTCAAGGATGGATGTAAGGGAGGGTTGTAAGTGCTGGCTAAAAGGAATTCACCCCTGACGCAGGTAAAATTACCCATTAATAACTGTAAGCTTAACTTCCTTACATAAAGTTTCAAAATCAATAATAGAAGAAGCCAGATCGACTCTCCTAGAGGGTACATAAGAGAAATCTTTAGCCAGCAAGTCCACTAACTTCTTCTCAAACACAAAATTGGAAAACATTGTAAATCTTAAAATCTTTGCTAGAATTTAACAAAACATTACTCTGGCCAGATGGACCAAAACCAGTCACAGTCAACACTTGAATCAATTCCTCCTGGACCTGGACTGATGGGTGAATTTCTGACCCTGATCTTCCAACGGAGGCGAGGCTGGATCCCAAAAATTTGCACTCTCGACAGTCACTTCCAGATTACTGGATTTGTGATGTGCTGCAAGACATTCACTACGTCTGACCGAATCTAAGGTGTCTGTCTGTTCTTTGATAGTAATATCTTCTTTGTAACTGTATCTCCTACCCCGTTCTGTATTGCTTGAAACAGACAACCCCTCCTTCCAAGGTTTGAAAGAGAAAAAGTTCCCTTAGGACACTGGGGGTATCGGGTAAGTGGAACCATCCTTGTACACTTTAATGTCTCTTGTGCAATTTTTTAATTTTAGCAGAAGTAAGTTTTGAAATAACATAGTCAATACTACTAAAGGTACGGTCATATTTGTACCTGTACCTATGAAAATGTAAGTCATTCCTAATTTCCCCATCCAGTCTATTGATATCCCCCAGTAAATTTTCAGCTGCCATTTGATAATGGTTGCTGATGAGCCCCATTAGTTCAAACCTATGTCTGTCAAAAAGGCCAATTAAATCACGATGGAAAGTAGACCCTGCCTCCAAACCCGTGGGATACTGCCATGATCTTAGGCCTTTACGGACTATACCAGCCTTTTTACATTCCCCAAAATAGGCCACCTCCAGTTGAATTTTTCTCAGTTTCAACAAATTCTGATCGAAAATATTTAATTTAGAAGGTAAATCCGAAAATCCTCCCGTGGTTGGGTCAGAAAATGAAGACCCTCCATTGTCTGAGAAAAAAAGAACTATTTAACCATTGATTTAAGATTGGTGTCCCTTGTGGTTTTAATGATGATGGGTAAGTACCCCCATATTGGGGCCCACCTGAACTCCATTCTTGTGAATCAGAAGCTGGAATATTCTCGGCAGACTGTACTCCTGAAGGTGAAGGCAAATGCCTTACTGGCTGATGTTCATCTTCAGATTGAAAATGGACAAAAGTAGGTTTCGAGATACTGGGGAGGGGCGCCTCCAACATGCCCCCCTGAAGACACTCCATTAATAAAGGTTGGAGACTCATGTCCCCGCTGTTGTTGCGAGCCCAAGGCATCATCCAACCGAGAAGATAAATGGTTGACCTTCTGGGTTAGCAGTTCAATCAATTGAGTCAGGTTACCAACCTCTCCTTTCCAACTGACACCTGACAAAGGCACCGTAGCATCCTCCATCACTGACACACACAGAAGACAAACTCAGGTACCAGAAGAAAACTGATGAAAAAACAACTGGTTGATGCTCCAGTGCTGCCAGGTGTAAACCAAGGAGAAAACTACAGACCAAGTGCAATAAATCCAGGTAGTTGTAGGATAGTCAAAAGATAAACCACACAAAACCGTCTCTAAAATGTAGCAATTTATTTTAAGCACCAAAAACGAGCTTTTCATCGGAACACACTCCAACTTCTTCAGAAAAAAGCAACAAACAGTATCTCACTACAGCCGTTGACTTTTATACATAGAACGTTTAAAACCACATGGTCGACATTAACTAATCAGTTAAATCGAATACTGACACACCCCCCATTTAAAGAAGTCAAGTTACATAGCCATTCAATAAAAACAAGCAAGTACAATAAAAATAAAAATAAAATGAAATAAATACTCTACCCAAAAACAAAATGCCTGCGGTCGTACCTACAATGTTGTGTGCCGGATATAAAGGCATGCCCCTAAACAGTATAGATATTCGAGATGTTAAGCGAGGTGGTAAATAAACCCCCCTGGCAAGCTTAACATGTACAACAAGTTACCTATTCAATACTTATTCAATACATGAGGTGAATAAAAAATAAAAATAATAATAAAAATAATAATAAAACAATTCACGAAGTGAATTCGGCAGCCATAGCAGCTCCGAGGGCATGAAAAGTGTCATAAGCAGAAAAGATACCTATACTGAGCAAAAGTACATGCCAGACATAATCCACCAACAACAGTGTAAACACTGAAATAGCAGAAGCCCATTCTGTGTGCACATAGGCAGGCAATATAAACACAATAGTCACTGAGCACCACATCCAGACATACAAGTGTGCCAATACCCACAACACAAACAGTAGCCAAACCACTTTTATGTAAGCAATTACAAATAAAAATGCACTGTGACATTTACACATAACTGACTGCTACCTAGGTTGTAATGCACAATTCACAGCATTATCTTCAGCTAACATGGTTTACTTTTACCTTATATGTAACCGTACTTTTATGAAATTCATACTGGTAATCACAAGGATTTTATGACTATTGCACCTACCTTACAGATGCATGATGGGTATTCTTGCATTATTAGTAACATGCATAGTAATATAAAAAAGCCAATCCTCTAACAGGAATCAGATCTATTCTAGGTACAAAATGTGAAAAAGTAATCTACATACCTTTCTCTCTGCACTGCTCCTCCAGTCTGTGCATCTGCTGAATGCACAGGGCATGATTCCTAGCCTATTCCTCATCACCTGCAAAAAGTAAAAAATATGCATGAATAACACTATGTAGGTATGTAATAACAGTGAAAAACACTGGACAGTTCATGTTTTCTAACTTCCATACTGAATAATATTACATAATCTGCATACACAGTTTTTTGATGCTTCAAACACACTACTTCATACATTGGAAAACTAATCCACACAGATTGGTGGACCTACAAGTCTCAGATATGTTCACACTTTAAGCCTGATATCTACCAGCTAGCTAATCTGTCTTGCTTGAGATTCCATGGAAGAAATACAGTTAAACAACTCAGAGGTATGAATGTGCAGGGATGGGGTAGTAGCATGGATCATGGCTTACACTTTCATGATGGTTAAAATGCACTTCAATGTGCTGTGCATTTCTGACAAAAAACTTGAAAACATGACTGCATGTCAGCACAGTGGTCACAAGAGAAAAACACAACTGTAACATTGCATACCTCTTACAGTGGAATACTTAAGCAATAACCCATGCCTGGGTGTGGGTAATGCTGGATTTACCCACGATTGGTGTGGTTTGGTCATGAGGGCGAAGCTCTATACTATATACTCTATAATGGATCTAATGAGTGATGAGTAGAGGGCAACAATGACCTCTTTTTTCCTGGATGAGAAACCTTTTATGATGAGGTATGCCATGTAGTAGGATTTCCTGACTACTGTGGCGATGTGATTATCAAAGGAGAGACTACTATCCACCTGTGTCCCAAGGTCTCTTATCCTACTTCCAGTGTTAAGTAGACTACCGCCTATGTGGTAGTTCATGGGTACAGAGTTTTTGCCAAAGGGGATGATAATGTACTTTTTGGCATTGATCTTGAGGCCATGGCTTTGACACCAGGCATCTCTCTCAGTGAGGCCCTTTTGTAGGATGTCCACATCGTTAGAAGTTTTGATTATTGCTCGTAGTTTGCAGTCATCTGTGAACTTCGTTAGCCAAAGACCTTCTGTGTTAGCCTGTACTTCAGAGAAGTAGATACCAAACAGGAGAGGACCCAGGACTGAACCCTGTGGTACTCCACTTGTCACTGGTCTGAAGTTGGATTTGGAGTCTGCTACTTTCACAGTGTGGGTTCTGTCAGTAAGCCAGTTAGCAACCCATCTTGTGACATAGGTATTTATACCTAGTTTAGTGAGTTTATATATAATTCCAAAATGGGGGATGGTGTCAAAAGCCTTGGTGAGATCCAAATAGGCTATGTGAACCACCTTACCCTCATCTGCGGCTTTGATGACTGCTTCAAAGAAGACTATCAGGTTTAGGAGACATGAGCTGCCTTTTACAAACCCAAACTGGGTAAGGTCCAGACTTTGGAGATTACCAGTGTCTTTGTTTATAAGTTCCATGATGATACGTTCCATGGCCTTGCAGACCAGGCTAGTCAGGCTAATAGGGCAGTAATTCCCAGTGGGGGTGCTGCAGACCTGAGTGTGTCCTCCTTCAGATAGGATGCCTTGTAACTATGAACCTGTTGTTGGTTTGCCATTGATTCCATACTGCAATACTAGCAGCTTACCACTTGTTTTTTAATGTAATATAGACAATTTATTATTCAAGGGCAGCAGGCACTGAATTTGTAGACAAAACAGTGAAATATCAGGTTGTTTGCTAGCAGCAACCTCTTCATTAGTTACAGATATCTTTAATATACAATTCAGATGACTTTTACTTCTGCAGAGATTGTGCATATTGAGTGATATTGGTGGATTGTAATGACAGATGTTTGAATGGTCTTATATGGTTGAAATTTCTGAAATGGGCACTTTTGCCACTACTGGGTCATGCATTTTGTTTCATTGCCAACCAGAAAAATGTTCAAAACTACAAATTTAAAACATACTCTAACAAGTGGTACTGTATTATGCAAGGAATATAATTTGATACAATCAGGAAGGTGAATCAAAGAAAACATGCATGTATACATGGTCCTAAAACTGTTTGCAAGGGGCCTATGGTTTGAAAATACCCCAAAGGTAAACTTAGTCTTCCACTAGCCAGATACATTTTCTTTGAATGTGGGTTTCATTGCCATTTTGATGAATGTGAGTTTCAAAGGCAGAAAAGTTTGCTGTTAATGCTAAGTGTATTTTCATTGTGAGAATTAAATCCAAATATCTGTAATCATTGTAGAAGTAAAAAGAAAATAGTAAGGAGAGTGACAGGTTTGAACAGTGTTTATGGTAACTGGGGAGAAATAGCCAAGTAATGGGACACTGGAATAACTGCTGGGGTAAGGGAGCAGCTGCTGGGGGGTGGGGGCTGCTCTGTGGTGTGGAGGCCTGATCCCTAATCCTACTAGGGCCACATTTGACCATGATCCAGCTCTTTTCATCAGCAGCCTAGACACTATAGGCATCGGTGACACACAACCATACTAGATGTGCAAAATGATGCACTTATATGTTGGAAAACAAATGCATCTAATGTTTAATAGCATGTACATGATAAACAATATTAAAGAAATAAAAATAATTAGAGAGATAACATTCCTCTTGCCTTCTTGATTATCCAGATGAGCTAATTATCAGAACAGCTTGATAATGGGTTTAAAAGGCAGATAGCTGATATATGGGTCACAGCTGTATCTCCAATTTCCTTAGGAATGTGCATTTATACTTAGAATTGTGACATTTACTGTAGGCATCCACTGGCTGTCTCTGCACCTTGGTGACCCTCTGATGAAGATCTTCAGTGTCCCTCTGATGTAGGTCATTGTAGTGGTGGCAAACCTGCACTCCAGTCCTTGAAATTCTTATATGACATCAGTACTCCCTTGAAATCCAGCTCCAGATGTCGATTATTGCAAAGTACAGTGGTCTGCCTCTCATACAATGCTCCACTCCAGAGTAGTTGGTCAGCATATTGGGTGGTCTACTCCATGGACCAGTTGGGCTCCTGGACATGTCAAAGCCTGGAAGGAGCCATCTTGATGATAATATTGAGAATGGTGATATATCAGAATTCAATAAATTGCTCACTGAGGTCTCACTCAATTCACTGGTAGCAATGGTCAGAATTATAAATGTATCAAAAATCACAATTTAAAAGTGGCAGTTTTGGGACAGTATCAGATGATTAGAATATAATGGGCACATGCTTCATATGGTCCCATTTAATGATACTTATTGGGTATGTGTGGGCAGCACCTTTCCATTATGCTGAGCTACTGGCACCACATTTTGAGAATGTACGTGGGCATGCACAGATGGCATTCCAAAATCTTGAATTTTAATGAACCTCATTAATTGTTCATGGTACAAATGGGACTAAAAAGCTGTGTGCACATAGCTGGTCATACATGCTATACCTTACTCAGAGGTAGCTGCAAAGATAATGTTGCACCTGCTAGCATTGCTGTAGTGTGATATGTTTCTCTCCTTATAGACGAATGTCACCACTATTCCTTAGAAATGTATGTGTGTATGTGTAAATTGATGCATTTAGGGAAACCTGTGTGCTATACTAAAATTGTATGTCTCTTACTGGAGGTGTGTAGGACTGCCCTGTCTGTATACAGGTCAGTACATCTACATCACTAACAACAGTGCTTCCCCATATGCACTTCTACAGAAAAATTGAAACAGCACCAGTGAGCAGAACATAAGGATGCACTAATAAAGTTTTCATATATATACTGCTAGTGACTCAGTACAGTCTGTGGTCCAGTTGTGGAAACCTATAAATTCCAAGATTATCCATATGTTGTAATCTAGTATGTGTTTGTGGGTCTATATTAATTCTGTGAAAGATGTATTCATTGAATACATCTTCAATGAACACCAGCCACAGAAATTCACTTCAGTGAACCGTGGAATTTTTCCCATGGTTCGCAAACACTCACCCACAAACCGTCTGAAACACACAATGGATTAAATCAAATCCATCCAAATAGGGGATTTCACCCCCCACAACCCCAATGTCAGGGGCTGTACCCCCACCTTCCCTAACTACATATACCAATACTGAGATCACACTACAGTGGGGAAAAGTGCATAGTTGAGGTGATGGCCAAGTTTTCTCAAACCGTGGGAAAAATTCTTCTGTTTGCTGAATTGAATTTCAGGGGTTGGTGTTCACTGAAGACATAATACTTAAAGGTCCAAGGAGTCCAAGCACCCGGGTATCGGGTATTACCACAGCAAACTCACTGACAATAATTCCACGCTGTAGAAAAATGAATTAATTCACAGCAATAATGGATAGTTTATTCTTCTAGTAACACACACAACAGCAGCGCAAAAACGAATTAACCCGGGTTTTGTCCGATATGACGAACTTCTTCAGAATACACATTGCAGTTGTTGCCCTGGTTTAAATATACAAGTCACACCCCAATTAACTATTAAAAATCAATTAAACAATGATGTTAAATTTAATAAATCCTATACTAATATTAAATTAAAATAAGTTGAATTAAAATAAAATAAACTTCACAACAAATATATGTGCTTAAAATTGATGAAATTGTATGGATGATTAAGGTTGTAATCTTATAATATGAATAAATATATCACATTGACATATATCATTGAATTAATAACACTATTCAAATGAATTTGAAATATTGATAAATACATTCACATAAAATTATATATATATATATATATATATATATATATATATCTATGTGCATATATGAAACATTTATATATATAATGTAAAACTGTAAAATATTTACAAAATATTATTTTGGTCACATGTACATCTGTATACAAAGTATATGATTGTTAATATCTTAATACTAAATCATGGTCTACCCTTAATGTGATTATTGTTTAATATTGGTTTTATACTACAATATTCATTCAGGCCAGGCCAGTTGTATGCATTCAATAGTATTTGCCACTTTAATTCATTAGCATCTAAATCATATTTAGTGTGTTTACCACGTGCATCATATTCAATATGTTGAATGACACAAAATTTAAAAGTGTGGTTTGTATTTGATTGTATGTGTCTAGCAAGGGCATTCATAGTTCTCATATTTTGAATATCTAGCAGATGTTCTTTAATTCTATTCCTAAAACGTCTGCTAGTTTTACCTATATAAAATGCCTTACAATCCTGACAAAGTGCAACGTATATGACATTTGAGGTATAACAATTAAAGTGCCCTCCAATGTTAATATTGTGGAAGTTTACCATAAGTCTATCACTTGTACATTTTATATGTGTACAAACTGTGCATCTCTGTGTTAATAGTAATCATGGTAGCAACAATGATGTAATATTTGCAAATATAGACAATGGTATTATGGGTATAGAATTTCAAAATACACATGGGGGAGACCAAATGTTATTAAATCTCTCTATATATGATTATTTTGACCAGGAAAAAGTATGTACTAATACTGTGACTGATAGCAATGAATTTGAGAATACAAATAATGATACTACAGTTGAACTTATGAACAAATCAAATACATCTCTGATACACAATGATATGATTATTCCTATTAATTTTTATATTGATTTGGACCCTGAATACTATTTTGATGAAGTGAATCAACCTTTTTCAAGCATTATTTTTGAACAAACAAATAGTGAATTTTTAAGTAACCCCATTATAGTAACTAACACCTATGGGGACTTTAAAATATTCAATTATTCCAAGAATGAAATGAATTGTGAACATGCAAATCTTTTCTCAAGAGGTTTTAATTTTGTACCATGTCGTAAGGGTAGACTAGTCAATTCTCTTACTGATTTAAAATTATTTATTAGGAAATTAAATTTAAAAACTTTTTTCAAGGATACTCATAATGATAACATGTTTATCAAATGTAACAATAAATTGACTAAACCTAGTGTTTTTAACCCTCCAATAAATGACAAAGTAGCCTTATTTGAAAAATTAACTGAAATGGACATTAGGAATTTTCACCAACAATACAGGAAACCCATACATATTAATATGGTCAAGGAACAACAAACCACCCTTGATTATATATTGGGACTTACGGACATTAGAATAATGAGGCCGGATAAAGGTAGTGGGGTGGTTATAACAGACAAGGGGGATTATATTTCCTATATGACTACAATGTTACTTGGTGATTCATATTCTGAAGTGAGTTTGAATGAAATCAACATTGCCCACCAAAGAATTGATAATCTTTTGGAAGACATGTTAATGCAAGGTGAGATTTTGGAGGATGAATATGACTTTTTGAAAAATGATTATCCTGTAATTAGTGGAGTTTTTGGCATACCCAAGATACATAAAGGCCTGAATAATTTACAATTCAGACCAATAGTTGATGGGAAGAGAAGCAAGACTTGCTTCATTAGTCAATATTTAGACCATCACTTTAAAAAGGGTTTGACAAAATTTCCCTATATAACCAAGGATTCTTGGGATTTTTTGAGAAGGTTGAATGAATTTCAGATGGAAGATGGATATATTTTTGTCACTGTGGATGTGTGTAATCTTTTTACATGCATTCCACATGACATAGGTTTAATATGGTTAGAGGAACAACTTTTTGAATCCAAAATATATGATCAAACTAAAATTAACACTTTGATTAATCTTATGGACATTGTGTTACATAACAATTTCATATACTTTGAAGGAAATTATTATCAACAGACTGATGGTGTAGCCATGGGGGCAGCTTGTGCCCCCATGTATGCAAACCTCATAATGACCTATTGGGAATATAATTTTGTTTTCAAAAGTACATTTCAGAAACATATTAAAATGTATTCAAGATACCTAGATGATATTTTTATCGTCTGGGACCAAGATGAAAGGGCATTACATACTTTTTTAGAATACATAAATAATAATGTCCGATTTTTGAAATTTACACACAATATTAATTATGATGTGATCACCTTTTTGGATGTCAAACTAACATACAACAAGAACAATGGTTGTTTGCAATCGAATATTTTCAGAAAACCAACGTTTTCAAATTCCTACCTCCATTACGACAGCTGGCACCCAGACCATCAGAAAAAGGCTGTTGTTAAGGGCCAGATGGTCAGGGCGGCCAGGATGGTCAGTGATGAGGGGGAATTTATTAAAGAATTGGAATTTATGGCATCTATGTTCATCAATAGGTGTTACCCAAAAACTTTTTGTGAAAAAATACTACAGGAAGTTAAAAATAAGAGACTTACAGGATTCTATGAGGCTATATTATGTCATGGTTATAGAAGTGATAAAATAAACAACAACATTGTAGATACCCATCAGTTTCCCTTGTACATTTCTGTATTTGACGATTCTTATGAAGTCATTAGGAATATAATTAAAAGAAATTGGGGGATTTTGACTAATGATAACAGTGTGCACACATGTTTCAAGGTCAACTTAAGTTTGTGTATAGAAAAGATTTGTCTCTTAAGGAATTTTTTGAGAACAAGATGGAATCACAAAGGCATAAAACAAACAGGTCAGTTGGTAATTTCAAATGTGGGAAATGCACAGTTTGTACACATATAAAATGTACAAGTGATAGACTTATGGTAAACTTCCACAATATTAACATTGGAGGGCACTTTAATTGTTATACCGCAAATGTCATATACGTTGCACTTTGTCAGGATTGTAAGGCATTTTATATAGGTAAAATTAGCAGACGTTTTAGGAATAGAATTAAAGAACATCTGCTAGATATTCAACATATGAGAACTATGAATGCCCTTGCTAGACACATACAATCAAATACAAACCACACTTTTAAATTTTGTGTCATTCAACATATTGAATATGATGCACGTGGTAAACACACTAAATATGATTTAGATGTTAATGAATTAAAGTGGCAAATACTATTGAATGCATACAACTGGCCTGGCCTGAATGAATATTGTAGTATAAAACCAATATTAAACAATAATCACATTAAGGGTAGACCATGATTTAGTATTAAGATATCAACAATCATATACTTTGTATACAGATGTACATGTGACCAAAATAATATTTTGTAAATATTTTACAGTTTTACATTATATATATAAATTTTTCATATATGCACATATATATATATTTTTTTTTTATGTGAATGTATTTATCAATATTTCAAATTCATTTGAATAGTGTTATTAATTCAATGAGATATGTCAATGTGATATATTTATTCATATTATAAGATTACAACCTTAATCATCCATACAATTTCATCAATTTTAAGCACATATATTTGTTGTGAAGTTTATTTTATTTTAATTCAACTTATTTTAATTTAATATTAGTATAGGATTTATTAAATTTAACATCATTGTTTAATTGATTTTTAATAGTTAATTGGGGTGTGACTTGTATATTTAAACCAGGGCAACAACTGCAATGTGTATTCTGAAGAAGTTCGTCATATCGGACGAAACCCGGGTTAATTCGTTTTTGTGCTGCTGTTGTGTGTGTTACTAGAAGAATAAACTATCCATTATTGCTGTGAATTAATTCATTTTTCTACAGCGTGGAATTATTGTCAGTGAGTTTGCTGTGGTAATACCCGATACCCGGGTGCTTGGACTCCTTGGACCTTTAAGTATTAGTTTATATCGTTCTTTTTGGGTATCAGCGGTTCACTGAAGACATCTTTAATGAATAAGTATTTTGCATAATTAATATAGACCCATATTTGTAGTAATGTTATGGATACTTATTTACTGATGCTTCTTAAAACATGTACTGAAATGTTAGCTCAATAAAATTATATCCGTGTTTATGTCTGTTTACCATGTACTTCCTGTGGTATGCTTACACATATGGAGACTTTTCATCATTTTCTGTAAGTTATTCATTTGATAATGCACAGATACTTTCTGATAAGAGTAATATTTTCATATCATACAGATGAAATGGGGATATCATTCATTACTCACTATTGATTGTGTTAATATAAGCTATTCATGTATAACAGCTCAGGTTAACATGATTGTTATTTTTTCCCATAGGTTGTCTGTTTAGGCTGAAGTTGCTTAATAACTATTGACAATACAGGATGGTGTGTGACAGCCATCCAACATTGTGATTTTACACATATGTTATGAATAGTATGCTAATGTGAAGAGGCAGCAGATTGACTGGGTTGTGTGGAACACTGCTGTTTGGTGTGGTTGGACTTCTACTGCTATGAAATTCCCTGCAGTGGGTTCAAATCTCACATGCAGTTATCACAACTTATGTTGTTGCTCCAAATCTTATGTATTCAAATATTGTTTTCATATCATATATGTTGTTTTATATATCACAGTACTATATGAGACAGCGACTATTTCACTGAATTTTGAAGTACACAGGAATGCAGAGAGGGTAAATTGATATAAGTTGATAACATAATCATCTTCTTATCTGGGACCCCAAATTAATCTGGGTCTATATTATAACATCAAAGTCTTAAAACTTCGAATGTTAAAATATCGACCCCTATTCAGTGAACGCTTGAAATAGCGAAGCTGCAGAACACCGAATATTGTCCTAGGGAAAGTATCTGGTGGGCCGTTTCTGCCTATATATATATATATATATATATATATATATATATATATATATATATATATATATATATATATATATATATATATATATATATATAGATATATATATATATATATATATATATATATATATATATATACAAACATTTAAAAACAATAAACATTTGATAGATGTTATGAATATATGAACGCTTGAAATAGCGAAGCTGCAGAACACCAAATATTGTCCTAGGGAAAGTATTTGGTGGGCCGTTTCTGCATATATATATATATATATACAAACATTTAAAAACAATAAACATTTGATAGATATTATGAATATATATATATATATATATATATATATATATATATATATATATATATATATATAAATGCAATTACTGTGAACATGAAGGAATAAAAATAGTTAATATAATATAATAAATCATCATTCTCTTTCGGCTTTTCCCGTTAGGGGTCGCCACAGCGCATCATCTCTTTCCATTTCTTCCTATCCTCTGCATCTTGCTCTGTCACACCAACCGCCTGCATGTCCTCTCTCTCCACGTCCATAAACCTTATCTTAGGCCTTCCTCTATTCCTCTTACCTGGCAGCTCCATCCTTAGCATCTTTTTCCCAATATACCCATCATCCCTCCTCAGCACATGTCCAAACCAACGCAATCTCGTCTCTCTTGCTTTGTCTCCAAACTGTCCAACATGAGCTGACCCTCTAATACACTGATTCCTAATCCTATCCATCCTAGTCACACCAATTGCAAATCTTAACATCTTTAACTCTGCCACATCCAGCTCTTGACTCCTGCCTTTTTGTCAGTGCCACTGTCTCCAACCCATATAACATAGCTGGTCTCACTACCCTCTTGTAGACCTTCCCTTTCACTCTTACTGGTACCCGTCTGTCACAAATCACTCCTGACACTCTTCTCCACCCATTCCACCCTGCTTGTACTCTCTTCTTCACCTCTCTTCCACATTCACCATTACTCTGAACTGTTGATCCCAAGTACTTAAACTCGTCCACCTTTACCAACTCTACTCCCTGCATCCTCACCATTCCTCTACCCTCCCTCTCATTTACACACATATATTCTGTCTTAGCCCTGCTGACCTTCATTCCTCTGCTCTCTAGAGCATATCTCCACCACCTCTCCAGAGTCTTCTCAACCTGATTCCTACTCTCACTACAGATCACAATGTCATCTGCAAACATCATAGTCCACGGGGCATCCTGTCTGATCTCATCTGTCAACCTGTCCATCACCACTGCAAATAAGAAAGGACTCAGAGCTGATCCTTGATGTAATCTCACCTCCACCTTAAACGGATCTGTCACTCCCACTGCAGTCCTCACCACTGTCCCACTACCCTCGTACATATCCTGTACCACTCTTACGTACTTCTCTGCCACTCCCGACTTCCTCATACAATACCACAACTCTTCTCTAGGCACCCTGTCATATGCTTTCTCCAAGTCTACAAAGACACAATGCAACTCCTTCTGACCTTCTCTGTATTTCTCCAACAACACTCTCAGAGCAAACATTGCATCTGTAGTGCTCTTTCCTGGCATGAAACCATACTGCTGCTCACTAATCATCACCTCCCTTCTTAACCTTGCTTCCACTACTCTTTCCCATAGCTTCAAGCTGTGACTAATCAGTTTTATCCCTCTGTAGTTACTGCAGCTCTGCACATCACCCTTATTCTTAAAGATAGGTACCAAAACACTTTTTCTCCACTCCTCAGGCATCCTCTGACTTTCCAAAATTTCATTAAACAATCTAGTTAGAAATTCCACTGCCATTTCTCCTAAGCACCTCCATGCTTCCATTGGTATGTCATCTGGGCCAACAGCCTTTCCATTCTTCATCCTCTTTATAGCTGCCCTTACTTCCTCCTTGCTAATCTGTTTCACTTCCTGATTCACTATCCCCACATCATCCAACCTTCTCTCTCTCTCATTCTCTTCATTCATCAGCCTCTCAAAATACTCTTTCCATCTACTCAACACACTCTCCTCTCTTGTGAGTACCTTTCCCTCACTATCCTTTATCACCCTTACTTGCTGCACATCTTTCCCAGCTCTGTCCCTCTGTCTAGCTAATCGGTACAGGTCCTTTTCTCCCTCTTTAGTGTCCAATCTCTCGTACAACTCTCCATATGCCTTATCCTTAGCTTTCACCACCTCTCTCTTTGCCATGCGCCTCATCTCCTTATACTCATGTCTACTTTCTTCATCTCTTTGACAATCCCACTTCTTCTTCTTCGCCAGCCTCTTCCTCTGTATACTCTCCTGTATTTCCTCATTCTACCACCAGGTCTCCTTGTCCTCCTTCCTCTGTCCAGATGTCACACCAAGCACCTTTCTAGCAGTCACCCTTACTAGTTCTGCTGTAGTTACCCAGCTATTCGGTAACTCTCCACTGCCTCCCAGTGCCTGTCTTAACTCTTCCCTAAACTCCACTTCACAATCACCCTTTTTTAACTTCCACCATTTAATCCTTGGCACAGCTTTCACACTCCTCCTCCTCTTCTTGATCACCAACATCATTCTACATACCACCATTCTATGCTGCTTAACTACACTTTCCCCTGCCACCACTTTACAGTCTCCAATCTCCTTCAGACTGGCCCTCCTACATAGGATATAATCCAGCTGTGAGCATCTTCCTCCACTCTTGTACGTCACCCTATGCTCCTCCCTCTTCTTAAAATATGTATTCACCACAGCCATGTCCATCCTTTTCGCAAAATCCACAATCATCTGACCTTCTGCATTCCTCTCCTTAACACCATACCTACCCATCACTTCCTCATCCCCTCTGTTCACTTCACCAACATGCCCATTAAAGTCCACTCCAATCACTAGTCTCTCACCCTTGGGTACACTCACCACAACTTCATCCAACTCACTCCAAAATTTCTCTTTCTCATCCATCGCACACCCAACTTGTGGAGCATATGCACTAACAACATTCATACACACACCATCAATTTCGAGCTTCATAAACATCACTCTGTCAGACACTCTCTTCATGTCTAAAACACTCTTGGCATATTGTTCCTTTAGTATAACCCCTACCCCATTTCTCCTGCCATCCACACCATGATAAAACAATTTGAACCCGTTTCCTAAACACCTGGCCTTACTTCCCTTCCATCTGGTCTCTTGCACACACAATATATCAACCTTCCTTCTCTCCATCATATCAGCTAGCTCTCTTCCTATACCAGTCATACTGCCAACATTCAAAGTTCCTACCCTCACTGCTACACTCCTAACCTTCCTCCTATCTTCCTGCCTTCGGGCATGCCTTTGCCCTCCTCTTCTCCTTCGGCCAACAGTAGCTCAATTTCCGCCAGCGCCCTGTTGGCTAACAGTACTGGTGGCGGTCATTGTTAACCTGGGCCTCGACCGATCCGGTATGCAATTATGAAAAGTTCTCAGCATCAGTAATTTTTGGCAGAAGTTTTACGCCGGATGCCCTTCCTGACGCAACACTCCCCATTTATCCGGGCTTGGGACCGGCACAAAGAAATGCACTGGCTTGTGCATCCCCAGTGGCTGGGTTAATATAATATAATAAATATGATTTAAAAACATAAAAAAATAAATACAATACAATAATTTACAATTTAGTTGATTTTAATTTGAGTAGTGGTAAAATCGAAATGAAATCATTTAATCTTGGGGTTCTATTGGCTTCCAATTTAATTTGCCAAAGAGTCTCTCTGTGTTCTAATTTAATTTCCCAGGGGCCCCCCTGATGTCTTTAGAAACCATTTCAATTACGAAAAAATGAAAACTGAGCATTACTACATACTAATGTATGCCTATAAAGTGCATTAGTTTTATTTTTCTTACTAACATCATTAATATGTTCGTAAATTCTGCATTTTAAATGTCGCTCGGTTTTACTCACATAAAATGCATCACAACATCTACATATAACAATGTAGACCAGCCCTTGTGAGTTGCAGTTACAGTAATTATTAGTACTAATAGTTATACCTCTAGCCTGTAAAAATAATTCTTCACCTTGTAAAATATATTTACATTGATTACAGGCACCACATTTAAAGGTCCCTTGCCTTCTAAATGAGAAAGTACTCGAGTTAACAGCTTGTTCTAATCAGTAGCGGCTGGTGACTTCAAATCAAAGGGGGGCTGCAGGAGACAGCTGAATGGGTGTGGTCAATGGGAAGGGGTGTGGCCAACTAGAACGGGGAGGAGCTATGCTCAAAAACCACAAAAACAAACTAAATACACTGCCGTGGGTGCCAAACCATCATTATGAGGAGTCCAATCAAGACAAAATGAAGTGTAGAAGAATAAAAATATTTCAATGCATTGGCTGCATGACAGCTTACTTAATATCTAGATGGAAACAAAAAGGTTGTGAGGCAAGAAAAAATAAATTTCTTTTTTAAATACATTAATGGAATGCCAGTCAAAATCAAGTATAAGAAAAACAAGCAGCACTCAAACTCAAACCACTTCTTGCACTGCAGTTCTAATTTATATTCAGCTTTATTAAAGTACCAAGTAACATGCTGAAAGTAGAAATCTCTGATGCCCCCACTTGCAAAAATGTTCCTTATCCAAAAAAAACCTGCTGCCTGACAACTATCTACTTGTTTCATAGGGAAAACATGATCAAAGTAAAAAATGAAAAGCAAACAAGAAATAAGCTCAGGATACATTGTTTAAAAGGATTACTGTACAGGTTATGGACCACACGATTGGCATTCTGTTTAGTTTACGGGTAAAGCCTGAAGAGATGATTGAAGTCTCCAAGTGTAATAAGCTTCTTAAAATAATGTAATCCTGTCCCTTATTACAAATACTGTCATATGCATTTCAATACCAAAGGCTTATACATTATCTAGTTAAGTATTCTCTACATGGCAACAAAAGAAAGGCTTTCAATGTTGACAATTCTTTAACAGTATGCTTATTAAAGCTTACTTGCATCTTACAATCTCAGCCAAGCTTACCTGATGGCCATTAAAGTATTGCTACTTAAACATAGAGCAACAGGCACTTTGAGTAATAAGCATAAATCAACAGTACAAAAAATGACAGAAACCTGACCATTCTGCAAAAATCAAGGACAAATGAAAAGCCACTATATTACTTGCGTCTACCTTGGATGGGGGGGGGGGTACTCTGCACATTTACACTGCATAACTACTCCTTGCCTTGCTTCGACACATCCAGAGTCACTACATGGGGGAGTGGGGTGCAACAAGTATGTCACAATTTGAAATGTCTCTGGCTGACTGTGATGACCCTGACATTTGTCATACCTCTCAACCTCAGAGCAAGAAATCTGGACAAAGCCATACAAAGAAGTGGGACAAAGGCCCAAAAATAAGGACAGTTTTTAAAATATTGCTCTTATAAACTTAGAAAGATAATAGAATAGGTCTTGCATTAGTATGAATTTTCTGAATGGTATGAAATCTGAAACTCAAATGTCTGTCATTATTTTCTAATTTCAGTCTTTAATGGTTTGTCACTAATTTGCCAAAAAACCCACAATTTTATGAAAAATGGACCAAAAATGTGATGTAAAAATATAAAATAGCCACACAATACAGCTGGGAACCTGTCAAAGAAGGGACACTTTAATATTAGCACTGCTAACTTGAGCAGCTGACAAAATAAAAGAATCTACATGCATTTCTGAAATAAAAGTAATCTATAACTCTAATTATTACAGTTATTTCTTAATTGTAAACCCTCCATGTTTTCTTCCAAAATTGCTATTTTGCGGTGGGATTATTAGGGGAAGAGCAACATTTTGAGCCAAAATCAGGGACAGTTGAGAGGTTTGGCTATGCCTAATTCTATAAAGCAATTTATTTGCATGTACCTCTCAACCTGTTAATGCAATAAATTTGGACAAGGCCAAATATATTGGGGGAACATATAAACAGTACTAAAAATTGCTCTTGTATAAACTGAGACAGTTGATAGAACAACAGATCTTACTTTAGCATGCATTTTTCTGAAGGTTACAAAGTCTGAAACTCAGTGTGTCATTGTTTAGTGACTTAATTCCTAAATGATTTGCCAGAAAATCACAAATTTTATGAGGAACAAACCAAAAATAAGAAGCAAAAATCTATTCATTCTTTGAGAATCTGGACAGTTGGGAGGTATAGTTCAGCTGGGGCTGTCTAAGTTTGCCGCCCTTCCCCCTCACAAAATCATGGTCGAATGGAGCCTCCCCCTGCAGCCATTCCAATGATCCATTACTTGGCTATTTCACTCCATTTACCATAAACACTAATGTGCATACTTATTTATTTCTATGATGATTTGGACTTCATTTGAAAGTTTTATTTTGCATTTTACAGCACAAACACTAAGACATCTGCTAAACAAACTTAGCATTAAAACTTCTCTGCCCTTGAAACTCACATTCATTGAAACAGCATTGAAACCCACATTCAAAGAAAATACATTTTACCAGTGGCAGATAAAGATTAATTCTGGGCTGTTTTCAAATCATAGGCCCCTTGCATATGAAACATACATGTGCTCTTTGATACACCTTCCTATTGTTTTGAACATTTTTCCAGTAAACAATGAAACAAAACGCATGCACCAATAATGACAAAACTGCCCAATTCAGAACATTTCTATCATAAAAGTCTACTCAAACTTCTACAGTCCACCATTATCAGTAAATATGCACAATTCTGCAGTCCACCATTATCAGTAAATATGCACAATCTCTGAAGAAGTAAAAAATGTATCTAAATTCCACATTAAATAAATCTGTAACTAATGAAGATGTTGCTGCTAGCAAACACCTTTATATTTCATGGTTTCATCGAAAAATAAAATGTCTGATGCCCCTGAGGAATAAATTGCCTATATTACATTAAAAATAAACTAGTAATATTGCAATAGGAAATGAATGGAGGGCAAACTGATAACAGGCTCATAGTTAGTATCTTAAGTTTTTCAGTATGGCAGCATTCACCCCTTGTGGGAGCAGAACCAGCAACCTTCTGCATCAAAAGCAAGTACACAACCTGTTGTGCTATTAACAATGCAAGCAGCATTAAACTTCTCTTCCCCTGCAGCTCTCAGCTGCTTGTAAAATCTACTCAATACTCAACTGCATCTCAACTTTGCAGCACAAGAAATCTGGAAAAAGCCAAATTTATTGGGGGGGGGGGTTCAAACGGTCAAACACCAGGGACACATTAAACATTGCTTGTATAATCTTGGAAAAGTTGCTAGAATAAAATGCTGTGTTACCACCATACATTCTACTGCCAAGGTCCCTGTGCAAAAGAGTCAGAACAACATACTACTATGCCAAATCACCTGCTTTGTGAAAGAAAAATGCTGTGTTACCACCATACATTTTACTGCCAAGGTCCCTGTGCAAAACAGTCAGAGCAACATACCACTACGCCAAATCAGCTGCTTTGTGAAAGAGAGGAAGACTGAAACATAAATGGCTATCATTTAATGAATTCAGTTCTCACCATAGCTGTCAACCTCTTAGCACAAAACACCTGGACAAACCCAGTAATGAGGGAATACAGCCCTCAGGCATATTCAGTGAATTCAGTTCTTGCCATAGTTGTCAAACTTAGCACAAAAAACCTGGACAAAGCCAGTAATGGGGTAATACAGTCCCAAAAGTGTTACTATGTATTTTCTGAAGAATATGAAGTCTGAAATTCAAATGCCTGTCAATTTTGCTTCTGATGGAACAAAAACAATTTTCAGCAGAGGCCCAGGGAGAAATACTGCAGACACATGTCTTTGTAAAATGGCTGGACACTAGAGCAAATCCACACAAACACAGGGATGAGATGCAGATTCCACACAGAAGGCACCCCAGCCAAGAATCAAACCAGAAAACCTACAGCTTTGAGGCAACAATGCTACCACTGCACCATCAAATATGTAAGGAAGCAAACATTCATAAACCTGAAGTCTGAAATTCAAATGCCTGTCAATTTTATTTAACATTTGTTAATCAGGACAATCTGACTTGGAACAAAAAAACAATTTTCAGCAGAGGCCCAGAAAGAAATAATGCAGACATGTCTTTATAACATGGGAGGACACAAAAGCAAACCCACACAAACACAGGGAGAAGATGCAGACCCCACACAGAAGGCACCCCAGCCAAGAATCAAACACAAAAACCTGCAGTTGTAAAGCAACAATGCTACCAGTGTACCATCAAATATCAAGCCTTGCAATATTTAGAAACCACAGATATTATGAGGAACAGACCAGATAAAATATGAGGCAAAAATCTGCAATTTCTTTTTACAAATGGTGGTGGGTAGGGAATTCAGGTCCCTAACACCACCATACAAGGTACAGGGTTCAAGCCTGCGTATCTCTACCCACCACCATTTGTTAACTGGGGCATTACACGCACACACACTTCAGTTGTATAACTTTCCTCTGTTTTTTAGTTAACCCAAGTGGTTTTCTTTT
This sequence comes from Protopterus annectens, assembly GCF_019279795.1. Classification (NCBI taxonomy): domain Eukaryota; kingdom Metazoa; phylum Chordata; order Ceratodontiformes; family Protopteridae; genus Protopterus; species Protopterus annectens. The sequence continues at coordinate 743,916,224 of NC_056726.1, forward strand.
TTACTTCAGGCCTCTGTTTTAAAGCATGCGACAAAACAGTTTTGGTTTTGTTACACACTTCACTCATTTTATTAACAGCATGCATTGCCTTGTGTGCAAGCAAATCAAGTTAAAAAAAAACACTGAAGAGTCTACAGTAATGTTCATGGCAGCTGTGAGCTGTCAGGATTAAATGAAATTAATCTATGTATCATGCATTGCCTTGTGTGTAAGCAAATCAGTGTTTTTTTTTTTTAACTTGATTTGCTTACACACAAGGCAATGCATGATACATAGATTAATTTAATTTAATCCTGACAGCTCACAGCTGCCATGAACATTACTGTAGACTCTTCAGTGTTTTTTTTTTTTTTTTTTTTTTAACTTGGCAGCTGTCAGGATTAAATGAAATTAATCTATGTATCATGAACACGTTTTATGTTCAGATATAAACAAATTGACAGTTAAAAATAAAAGATGCAGTTGGCTAGGACAATAAAAAATAATATACATTACCACCAAAAAGAAAACTCTCTGTAGTGTAGTGTACTATACTCTTCTCTTACTCTGCTCTGTTCTTCTTCTTCTTCTACTCTCTACTTCTTTCTTCAGTTCTTGTTCTTCTATCTTCTTCAGCACAGGCTACAGCTGAGCTGACAAAATATAGGCTGCCAAAAAAATAAAAAAAATAAAAAAATAGAAATCCAATTCCAATGGCAAGGTAAATGAATCCTTCCCTTGCGATTGACTCAATCAGTCCACACTGTCTTGAAACTGATTGATTCACGCTCTTTTCCCAGCACATAAAGCCCGGGAAGAGAGCGACAACCAATCAGCAGCATTTTAGGCCAGGCACGTCATGTATGTGCCTGCACTGCCTGCGGACGTCGCAGTCCGAACCCCTTTCAGCTCTATGCGGTTTGGAACCGCATAGACTGCTGGGCATCACACTGATGCCTTAATGTCTTCACCGGGCTGCCGCAAAAACAAAAAAAAGTCTTTATTTAAACCGCCGCAACCCGAGGCGGTTAAAGTGCGCATGCGTGTACTGGCCGAGCCCGGAAGGAACTACGAGTCACAGAGACTAGTCTGCAACTGAATTTGAGGCTTTCCTTGAGTGACACAGTAAAAAAAAAAAATAATAGTACTTGACTACATAAAAAGATACTTTTTTCTTTTTTTTCTGAGGGGGCTGCAGTCCGGCAGTCCTATGCCACGAGCCGCCTCTGGTTCTAATGCATTTTTAATATTCTGTCCCTTCTTGTATACAACTTGGAGGGGCTTATTTTTAAACACATCTAAATCAGTAAATTCTGAAAATCTCCTCCATTCCCTATCCAAAATAGTCCTGATTTGATGTGCATTATTACTAAAATTGGTAACAAAAGCTCTACTGAAATCAACCTGACTGTTATTCCTTGTAGGACCTACTGAATAGGGAAACAAATCTTTGCCAAGTACTGGTGAGAATCTGTCATTTCTCCCTAAAATAACTTATTGTTGTATATCAAGAATGAGATCTAAAGGGCATCCTCTATCCTTGAACATTTCTTGCAAAGTCTGACATTCCTTAATAAAATCTTAATCTTGTGATGTCATACGACTGACACGGACATATTGTCCTTTAATTATACTCTTTTTTTGAGACATGGGATGATCACTACCATAACTGATATAAGTATTAGAAAATGTAGGTTTTCGATAAACCACAGATTTAAATCCATTATCAATATTTAATCCATTATCAATATTAAATTATTCCATTTCCATTTTACCACTACTCAGATTAAAATCAACTAAATTGTAAATTATTGTATTGTATTTATTTTTTATGTTTTTAAATGATATTTATTTTATTATATTAGATATTTGTATTGCTTCATGTTCACAATAATTGCATTTATATATATATATATATATATATATATATATATATATATATATATATTCATAACATCTATGACATGTTTATTGTTTTTAAATGTTTGTATATATATATATATATATATATATATATATATATATATATATATATATATACAGTTTTATAATGTAATGAAATTAAATACACATTTTTTATCCATATATTTCATTCCCCCATTTTTATGGAATCAACAGTCAATTGTTGAATGATTTTAAAAGTTAATTGTCTTAATGGTTAATTAAGTTTAGGGTATAAATGTGTTACAATCATTGTGTTAACTGTTTTATTTCTGAAGAAGTCTGGGTGGCACTTGGATGAAAACGCTCTGTATAATTTCAGCGTTAAGGATTTTCTACAAATAAAGTGTTCTTGGCTGGTGATTAATTAATAATGCTGTATTTATGCCTTTGTTTCCCTAAAACAGTTGCATTTCAGCCATCATCCCTGGCACTGGATTGTCACAATGATATGTCAGATGTGTGTTATCTTTGTATTCCTCACATATGTCAAGTACATTGCATATGTAGCTAAGTGTCAGCTATCTGTTATATACGTTTCATGGGTCATATCCAGACAAGACATCTTGTTAAGTCCTTGTTATCTGTAACATTTTAGTGATGTATAAAATATATATATATATATATATATATATATATATATATATATATATATATATATATATATATATATATATGTACACATATATGGCATATGCCAGTAATGATATGTAGCATGTGATATAGACACATTTACCTGACGTGTTATTTATTTCTTCTTTTAGCACATCCACTGCCTTCATCCTCCATTACTTCATCCACTGATCTCAATGTGGGATCTGATGTGTCTCACTATGACACTATGGTTCTGGCACACAGGACACAGATTTGGCGATACAGTCTAGCACAGATGATGACAGTCATATGGATGAGGCTGTAGCCTTAGATGTGGAAAAAAATATTTCCAGCCATTCTGACAATGTGGGGACATCAGATGGTCAACAGGGTGAGGCATGTGGACCACAGTCCCATATTGATGATGTTGACACTTCCCCACAATAGCAATACTGCCCAATGCAATAGATGTAGAGGAGTAGCTGGTATGGATGGGCATATGTCAGACCCATACCTCTCAACCCTACAGACTTCCTCGGTATTTACCAGTTTGGAGGGCAAAATAATGAGGTGCCATGAATGCCTGAGTGGCCCTTTTCATTCCTGAATTTCCCATTTTTTTTAAATCCCTCTTGAAGTTTTTGCTGATGTCATCATGTGTGGGGGGCATGCGAGATGACATCAGCTTTGTGAGGCAGACTGCCAGCCAGTTGGAATTCAGGTGATTCATTGAACATATTAGTAGGGATGTTTTAACTTTCTTCTGGCTACTATATGTTTTATAAATAAATTACTTGGTGGGTTTTATCTGCTGCTGTTGACAACACTCCACAATGGGTTTACAGATCGCAGCATTGCATTATCCCTTGGGACTCTACGGAACACTTGCAGCCTTTTGTAAACCATACTACAATATAATATATTTTAAACATTTATTTTGGGAGTAAAACTATACTATATAACTGGGAAGAAAGTGGATGCAAAAATGTGTGACAGTAAAATTCAAATTGCAGTAAGAGTCTGCTATGAACAAGAAATGTAAGGGCATTTATTATTGTTTTGCTTTGCAATTTGGATGTGTGACGGAAGTGAGACTTTTCCATTTTCTGACTAAACTTCTGGTCGGGATTAAAGCGAGTGCCCAAAACCTAGCCTTTGTAGACAAGATGATACTGATAGTGGTAGAACTCTAAACAAATGATGGGTTAACCAGAACAGTGAAACATTAACTGGCGTTTCTGTGGAACTAGCCTGTTAATAACTTCCCGTTGTCATGCTTGCCTTTACCAAGCCGCGAGGAAGTAATCGGAAAAAGTTGTCTTGTCTCTTTAATCCAACACTGGGGGCAAGGAAGGTGACATGCACTCTGGACTTAGAACTTAAAAATTTAAGAACTGAGAGAGGGGTTCTGTATGTGTATAAGAAACATGGAATAAACTGCATTGTAATTTATTTGCTTACGTACCCCTCAAGAAAAGCAGTTGACAAAATTATTGTATCATGTATGAGTGCAGTGAGTTGCACTGTTCACTCCAGTGACTTTGGCTGCTTCATTACCTGTTGCTATCAAGAAGATTAATTATGACTTATTCACTTCTTTGCCCTGTCATGAAAGATAAGAAAAATGTGGGCTTTGACAGGACTAATTGTTACTGTTTCTTACCTTTCCCCTGGGAGTATAGCCATTTTTGGTCTGAATCTGTGTTCAGAACTGGATGCTGTTTGTTTCCTCTCACACACAGATACAACAAAAGAAGATGAATCATTCATTGTGTTTATGAACTACCGCTATCAGTAGCAGTAAGCTTGAAAAGCACCCTCCTGTTATCCACAGAGCTGTCTTTGATCTTTCTTGGTATCTGGATAAAGGAAGTAGTAGTGTCTTTTTGTCACTGTTTCTTCCGGGCAGAGCAGCTTCAGCAAGATTAGAGACCCTCGGTAGTAGGCACTGAGTTGGTGTTCTGTTTTAAATGCTCTTACTCCTTGGAACTAGACTGCATAGCACAAACTGTCAAGAATCAGTAAAAGTTTAGTGTTCTCTGAAGTAGCATACCCCAAGCATTCAGCATGAGCAAGTGTTCTGCATTCATTTCTCTCCACAACCAAGTTAATCAACACAAGTTTAAAGAGTTTAAGCATGCTAACAGAAAAATAACTGCAATAGATGAATGAAACCAGTAGTTGTTCCTTTCATTGTGATGTATAGTATACTTTAGCATCACAAATTATGTTGTCATGCAGATATTGCCACATCTTAGGTGTTGGGTATAAAGAGCATTTGTTTTGTTTTGGTTATCAATCTAATTCTGCATTAAGTGGTTCCACTCAGATCTTGGCATTCTATTATTAAATGTTCTGAGTACTATTTTGCACTCCTGCTTAATCAGTCTGAACAATCCCATACTTATATATCTCATTCTAGCTCCATTTAATGCTGTTGCAATGACCTTTTACTTATAAAGCTGAGAAGGATCATTTTTGATTCCTCTTAACATAGATTTGCCAAAAATACAAAATTGTCTTGCTATATAAAATGGAGAAACATTACTGGTCTCTATACTGTTCCAGGGATTCTTTTCTAATTCGATCACTACACTTGATCCTTCTTGAGTTATCATCATCGTCAGTCCCCTTTCTCCCATTTTCTACATTGAGTCATGGTGTTGTCATCTGTTGCCATCCCTTTTGATTTAATGCCACTCTAACACCTTCATTAATAACTATGTCTGAGTGCCACCGCTCTTCTCTCACACAATCCCTCCATCTCTTTGTTCATTTCACTTTGCCTTCTTCCTGTCTGTCCCAAATCATTTCTACCAGATTGTCTTCTGCTTTCCTGCACATGTGCCTAAATCACTGTAGTTTGTTCTTTTTAACTTTTTCTACAGCAGGAGCTACTTGGGCTGCTGCAAGGATGTCCTCATTTCATTGTCTGTCCAACAATGTGCCTACCACTCATCTCAAGCACTTCATTTCCATTGCCTCTAGCTTTCTCAACTGCTCTGTCTTTACTGCTTAGGTTTCTGTAGCATACAGTAGTACTGATCCCACCACACCTTACTTTTCAGCTTCTTTGGCACTCTTCTGTCACACACTACCCCTGACATTCCATACCAGTTGGCTGCAGCCCCTCTCATTCCAGCTTTGACCTTCTCATTCAGACTTCCCTTCTCCTCAACCACCCATCCCAGATTATTGCTGTTATCCTATTCTACTATTCTCTCTCCTATGATGTGCCAATTAGAAGATGCTCTGTGATTGGTTTACATGTTTTGGCTAATAGGTTGCTCACTGTTTCTTGTTTTACTCTATTTAATTGCAGTTTGCTTTAATTTAAAACACTACTGTTTTTCTGTTTATTTTGTGTTTAATATTTTTGTCTGTTCTTCAGTTTGTATATAAAAGTTGGTATCCCACAGTTCCATTGGAGTGGTTGGGTTATATAAGTATGTATGCAAATGTTATGTTAATCGGTGTACAGATTTTTGGCCAATTGTACCTATGTTTCATGGGCCTTTGTCCATATTGTTTATGATTCCATGTTGAGAGATATGGTCATACCATGTCCACCAACTCATACAGGCACATGAACCTTCTCAGTGATGGCATGGATCTGACATTTATGCACTTGCCTGTGTCATGGATTGTGTTGCACACCAGCTGTTTACTGCATGAAGGAAAGGGGTGCAGACTTAGTGAGGTCATGACAGCATTGGCTACTCAGAAAAGTATGTTATCTGTGGCACGAGCTATTGAATCCCTGGTTATGGCAGCACTACAGTAATGCCATAGTACAAGCAGGGTTCTGCATGCTCTAACTGTGCTTAGCTGAGTGCCACATGGGAGAGCAGGCCCCCTCTCAGTAGAATAACCCTTGCCCATTTGGCATTAATGCTTATGCTGCAACATACACACTCATCTCCTGGTGTCCCAGTCTAGTGTGGGCCCAGCAGTTACAACCAAACAGTCAATCCACACCCATTCTGTTTCCCACAGAGTATCTCCACATGCTGCCATTACCCCACTAGTCTCTTCTGTGAAGCAAATTGGGCTTAGTGTTTCCATACATGGTAGGAGCAGCCAGAACCATGGTGTGAGCCTTCCGTTTGGACATCCTAGACCACATTAGAGTAACACTAACAGTTGAGCCACTATGTCCTGTAGTGTCAGTCTCATCCAGTGGCTATGATGATTGTTGTGCAGACCACTGACAATGTCATCTTCTTGTGTTTGTTATGATGTTTGATGCCATGGGAGTTTGTCATTTAACTAACCATAGATTACCCCATTTGATAAATGATACTTTATCCATACTTTACTTTGATATATGTCACTTATGATATTGACAGCAGTTCTGCAGTATGTCCTGACTTGATTTCCTGTTTACATCATTTGAGAGAAGAGAGAGAGGGAAATGGGGCTAACAAAGGTCCATTGTTGTCTGCCATGCACACATACACCAGTCTGAGTTTGTATGCATAATTGTGTCACTTGTGACTTGAGCTGATGGTCCCTGTTGTGATATATTTGTATATGTTCATACTGTTATATGTTAGAATTGTGTTGTTAAGTCTGATGCTAAGTGTGTATATCTACTGGGTAAATTCCATTAGATGCAATCTGCGCTGCTGTGGTGGGGCAATGCCCGAACATCAATGTTTAATATGTGTACTTCTGTACTTGTGACTTGACATGACTCAAAAATGTGTCAGATGCTGCCATGTTGCCTTGGCCTGGACATGCAGTCACATCTTCTTTCACCCACACCTGTTTTTTCTGCCCCCTGTGTTCTTCTGCTCCTCTTCTGATAACTGTGGAATATCATCCTCAGATATCTGGGGTTCTTGAGGTAGCTTACCCACACCTGCAGCAAGAATACCACCAGGTGTTATTGTTAGCAAATTGTGTAGCATAATGTACACAGTAATCATCGGTGCTGCCTTTTCAGGTATGTATTGCAGTGCACCCCCAGATGTGTCCAGACAGCTAAACTTGGCTTTCAGTGCACCAAAGACACATTCTGTGGTATTTTGTGTTGTGGCATGTGCTTTGTTGTAGGTCTCCTCTGCAGGATTTGAAGCTTCTCTGTACAGAGTCACTAGTCACAGCTTGAGTGGATAATCACATTCACCTGTTGTGGGGAGGGTAAACACATGTCAGCATGAATAATGTTGACAGGGATGTATGTAGCTTACATCCTAGCTGTGTTCCTGTCCTTACCCAGTAGTAGTCACTCAGGTATTTCACCTTGCTGGAATGTAGCCCTCAGACAACTTTCCCTCCATATGGTAGCATCATGGACACTCCTGGGATGTATCTCCATAATGCTTGCTATGCTGTGCACACCATCTAGAAGTTCAGGGATAGCCAGTCCTTTCTATTCATGTATCTTTCTCCTTCTGGGTGCATGAAGGTATTAATAGGGATGTAGGTGCAGTCTACTGCACCAAGAACATAGGGGAAGTTTCAGTGTTATAGAAACAGTGCATAATATCTTGATGCTCCATGAATGTAGATGGAAAGTGTATGTGTTCATCTACCTTGGTGCACGTTGCTGCCAGGACTTGTGTGAGAATATGAACGGCAGCTGTATGTGGCACTCCTACAACATCTCTCATATGTCTTTGGAAAGGCCTGGGTACCAGTACAACTAGGCTCAGACAGACTTTTGTTTTGAGAGGTATGGTGTTGCCTTACACTGTTTGCACACATGTTGCACACAGCCTGCACCAGCTGTCTGTGTTGGTGGTACCTGTCAATTATTTATTGATCTGAGAGTTGGCTTAGTTGTAGCCTGGCTTGCTGTCTAGCTGGCTGTCTTCTAGGATACACAGCCAGATCCTAATCCATAGCTTGCAGTATCACAGCCCCTTGCAGTTCATTCACTGCAGATACCATTATAGCATTTCTTTTTTCATTATTTTTACAGATTCCTTAGGATTCCATGGGAATAGATTCCTTTCCTTGTGTTGCAGTATAGCATTCTTCACCAAGGATTTCAGAAACATAGTATGCCTTGCAATTTGTTGCATTTAAGCTGTGTTGGGTGCTCAAGATATGTTTTAGAATTTGATGGGCATGTGCAGAATCCATATTTATCCTATGCTGAATAAATAAGTACTAAGATTGATTGCAGCGTGTCTTCTGAAATCGCGTCCACAGAAGATGTGGGAAGTCTACCTTCAACGTGCGTCTATGTGGTTTGATGTAGACATCTGTTAACTAAAGTAGAATGCTAATCTATGTGCACCATTTTCAGGCTAAGCCTGGGTGTAATCCTGTAAGCCTGTGTTATCGTATGAATTGTTACTAGGTTTTCTGACAAGGGGTTTTTCGTTAAAAATTGAATGTTATGGTTAATTTCACTCTCATGGGTTATATTATGTACAGTGCTTTTTGGGGGTATTTCACACTTTTCTCACCTGTAGTATGACTGTGGACCATATGTGTATATATATATATATATATATATATATATATACATACATACATGGGTTTACTTCTGTTGATCGAAAAATCACTTTTTCGAAAAACAGAAAGCCGAACCCACTTTAGCGAAAGTGCACTTAAACAAAAGTGCACTTTCGTGAACACTGATTCACAGAAACACAGTATAATGGGGATAAGGAAATACAGTATATCCTTTTCCCCACTGTAGTATGATCTCAGAGTTAGCATATATAAGTAGCAGGGATGTGGGGTGCAGGGGAGGGGCTTGCTCCTCTGCAAAATGTGTTTTTAGTGTGTTTCCTTTTATTTCCTATTTGGTGAATCGGTGTTTGCGAAAGTGTACTTTCATTTAAGTGCACTTTCACTAAAGTGGGTTTGGCTTTCTGTTTTTCGAAAAAGTGATTTTTCAATAAACAGAAGTAGACCCACATATATATATATATATATATATATATATATATATATATGTGTGTGTGTGTGTGTGTGTCTGTGTGTGTGTGCTTGCTCTGTGCAGGAGGAATTGCTCCCCTGGAAAAAAAAATAATTCTTACTGTTTTTTTTTTTAGGTTTTTCTAGTCACCATCTTTAAATGATATCTATTCATGAATGTTACATTGAACAACTGTGTTACTATGGGTCATAAGTAAATCATAAATAAATACATACATACATAAATAGATAAATATTGATGACCTATCCTCATTTTTTCTCTAATGCTCATCATACTCATGATCTTTGATGCTTTAGATCCAATTATTACGATATCTCAGATTTTTGTGATGAAGCTTTTGTCAGTCTTTTCTGTATACCATTTATAATTAAGCTCACTGGGATTATTTATCAGTGTGTAAGAAACAGCACAAAGAATCATAATTTCACTTTCATTTAAGAATGCGACTGTCATCATATTCAGTGCTTCCACTGAAGTCAGATAAATGGTATTTATCAAATTTCGTATGTTTCCTTATGCAAGACTTTCCTAAGGACAGCACTGTTGCATTGCCAAAAGTGATTCTGGGTTAGCTTCTAGAATGATCAAAACATTGTGCATCTTGATATATGTTATGGGCAAAATTGTAATCTATCATTTCCCTTGTAATTATGAAGCTCTCTCTAACACACAGACACAGATGCAGATATGCATGCACACACGCACACATGCAGATATGCATACACACACACACACACACACACACACACACACACACACACACACACACACATACAGATACAGATATTCATTTACACACACACAAATACAGATATGCACATACACACACGCAGGTACAGATATGCACACACACACACGCGCACACACACACACACACACACACACACACACACACACACACACACACACACACACACACACACACACAATGTGACAGATATGCCAGTGGTATAAAAAGGATTCATTATGGCAAATAATTATTTGCATATAGTAAACTTATTTACAAAGTATGTAAACAAAATGGATGAAGTTCACTGCAGTCTTTGACTGATGATGCAAAAACAAGATTTATTTATTTATTTATTGACATTTGATGACCAGGAAAGACCACTCGGTCAGTCACTGGGCCAGAATTGATGGACATGATCCACCTAAAGAAAACCTTATCCCCTCAAGACACACGCTCTAGGGATCTAAACCTCACCACAACAATAAATAGGACGTGCTGGAGGGATAGATTCCTGTCCCAGAGACTTCCCATGCTTTGGAACAAGATTCCAATCTACATTAGGCAGAGCTCCTCATTAACACCCTTCAAGAGAAACCTTGACAAGTGGATGGGAAACAGAAAGTTTACCCCGGGGATCACTTCAGTGGCTCTGCTGGACAGAGGCACAGGGAACTAATCTAAGGGGGTGGCGAAAGCCAACACATTCTGGCTAGGCTTATAAATGCCTTCGGGCAGATAGCCTAGTATCTACCTATGAACATATGAACCCATTTTCAATGGAGGCCCAGGGAAAAAAGCTCCAAATATACAGTTAATACAGAAATAATATTCCAAAAAAGTATAGACAAAGTTATGTTGTACAGTACAAATTACAGTGTTAATAAAATATGCAATACATTGACAAAAATCACACAGATGTATAATCTCACAGTAGACATATCTTACAAGCTAATGTTGGTCTGCTTTTTCTTTGCACATCTCAGTGCTAGACAAAGTGTACTTAGCTCTGTCAATACTTGCTTATATTTACAAGGTGATTATGTCTGAAAAACAATGAGTGTTCATTTTCAGACATAAGATAGACTGTGACATATAAACAAGCAAAACATTTCAATCCTGTTTTTAGGATTTTTACACACATTACAGTTGTTAAGCCAATTATAAGATATTAGCAATAAATACATAAATAAATAATAATAAAAATGAACAACATTGTGCTCCAAATATTGTTATCCAACAACAGATATAAAAACATTGCTTCTCTATTCATTCTGTTCATTATGTTACACAAAAGACTGGGTTGACATCAATGCTTTGAACAACATTTCTTTCCAGAGTTTTTATAACACACTTTGATTGACATTTACAAAATAGTTGAAAGGCTATGTGTATCAACAAAGCGAACCATTCTGAATGGGGGAGGGGTTATGAGCCATTAAAAGCAGGTGGGGTCTTTAAGAATTAAAAAATCAGTATGAGCGTCACAGTATTATCACCTAAGATGATTACCAGCTTAGTTAGTTAAGCAGTTATGTTTGTTCACCTGGAAAGTATGACTGGGTATGATAACACTCCAGAAAAGCATTACATTAGCTGAGGCATTCAATGCATACATATAGCATTTAGTTGGGAGTTTATTCAAAGAATGAATAATAATGTTGAAAAGCATGCAGATGACTATAGTAGCAGTTTTACATTGTCTAAATAATGGCATTTTGGAAGATGTCAGAGATAAATGTAAATTAATATGATATATATTTATCCACCATTAATTACATGGTTTAAAAATAGCATTTAATGTATGCCATTATTTAGTTACTTCAATCCTCAGATCATCCCAGTGATTTGCCAGAAAACCACACATTTTTTGAGGAGCAGACCAAAAATATGAGCCAAATATCTGGACATTCTGCAAAAGACCAGACAGTAGAGAGGTATGGCATTTCAGTAATTACACATGAGGCAGTAAGATGATAGTGTTTTTTTACATACACATTATCTCATGAGAAGGATGTTTATGCTTGTGATCTCGCTAGAAAATATATATTGTTATGGATGGAGGAAGACAGTATATTATGTTTTTAACAGATGCATTTGCAAATGGCAGTATAGTTATATCTAGTGCTGATAGTGTCAAGGTAGAGGGCTTAGTCTAGGAAGATACAGCACAGTGGTCTTCTGAAGAACCTGATAGAAAGCCTCATATAATATTTTTAAACAAATTAAGAAGACTGTGTTGTTATCAACAACTATGATATTAATTTTTTACAGATTATAAGGTGTACCAGATGATGTCTTATTGAAATCTAATACCGTTGGTTGTTTTACTGTCACATATTTTAATAAAAGAAAAATAAAACTCACAATTTAGACATATTTTGGTCAAGATCAATGCATTAGGAAACTAGTGAATTTATTTACTGACCAAGTAATTACATTTTCTAATTTATATACCATTTTTGCCTTATCCTTGTCATTGCCCTTCAGTTTTAAATACAGACTACTTACAGAAGTATAAAGTACAACAAGATTATCAGAAGATTATAGCAAAACCAATTACTGTTGCGCTGCAGAGTGACATATCACATATGACATTAATATTTGACAAACCTGGTATTTGGGTATGGCATAAATAAACATCCTCTAGTATGGCAGGTGGTCTTATTTACATAGAGCAGTTGATAGCTGTGACACTTCATGAAGAGGAAGAATTTTAAGTACACGTGACTATACTTTCAAGCAAGCAGATCATAAAGAAACCAAATGGGAGATAGATAAAATGGCTTCTCTTTCATTTTTAGCCATAGTCAGTCATTTTCTTTACTGAAATTCATCAATAGCAGGACTTATTCTATCTGCCCTCTTTTGAGTCTTGGAAAAGTCTGGGATAGAGAAACACCAGGTGTTTCACGAAATAGAAGAGATAAAAGCAGAGTCATCTTTGTACTTTATACCAAAGATGAAGATAAGATAGGTGTCTTGTAGACGTACTCAAGTATTTTTATTAACTAGGCACGGTGTCCATTTTCAAAGGTGACCTAAGAACAATGTCTGGATTAGTGAGTTGCTTAGAATCATACAACAGTTAAATAAAAACTGAAAGGATTATCTCCTGGTGTACAAAATAAGGTAAATTAGCAGCTCATATCCTTAATCCTCTGTGCTAAACTACCAGACAACTTATGGAACATGGTGCTGGCAAGTTATTTTCATCTAAGAACTGAGACACAAATGAGCTTATCTGAAAGGATTATGTATTGAGCAAAAGACCTATGTTGACTTTTCAGATTATTCACTGCATGCACAATATGAAGGATACTTGGGATATGAACTGCACTCATTTGAACCTAAGTATGTCAACAGTATCTAACTGACAGCATCCAACTAATCATAACATTAAATTAATGAAGTACATGGAAATCTGCACAAATATAAGGATGGAGTTTGCTCTGTCCTTTGGAAGCTTATTGACAAAAAGTGAGAAATGTCACCAGTTTATAATTCTGTAATACTAATGGATAAACAATCCTTTATATTCACCTGGAACCAATGTTTATGCAGATAAGTTTGAGGGACATACATTGAGAAGCATATCAGTGAGCCTCCCCTCCTAGTGTTTTGTCAGAAGCACATTATATTCTATATCATTACAGTACTTAGTTTACTATATGTCTTTTGTATCTGCTAAAGTGACTGCATCCATTCCTTGGTATGGTTTTATTTATTTTTATTTAATTTATTTATTATTTTAATAAACAGAAAGGTGGACTGGTCTTTGGATCATTTTTTAGCCATAATCCAGGTATAATGGCAGACAGAATTTATGAGATTCGGGACTGGTATAATGGCTAAAGTGTTTATCTCGCAGACACATTGTATAAGATTTGATTCTTACCTTTGTCCACCATCTGGTTATTGGCTAGGTATGTAATAATTGGAAGAATGATTGCCTAGTATTTACCATTGTACGTATTCATACTTTTGGGGTTTGGCATAAGGGGATTGGGGACTGGAATAATGGTAAAAGTATCATCTCACAGACACAAGGTAGAGGGTTTTTTCTCAGCATGGGAAACATGGCTGAGCTTAAAAATCCCTCTGGTGTCATTAGCCTAGTAATCACCTACAAACGTATGAACAGGTGGTACATAATTCAATGCAGAATAGTCAAAAAGTAATTAACATAAAATACATACTTTATTGTGCAGAGGCATAATACTCCAGTGTAGTGGAAATTACATGATCTAAGATATCAAACAATATAGACAAGAAAGTGTTTATTACTGTCAAGTTCACTTTTTAAAGTATGGAGTTTTATGATTGTGGTATACTATGCTTTGTTTCAGATTTAAGTAAGTTAGCTACACAGCTAACAAAGTATCATTTGCCTACGCATGTACAACTAGTGAGGTTGATGTTACATCTTTCAGATGTAATTAGGGCATGCCTGAAGAGGTGTGCTTTAAAATGGTTCATGAATAGCTTTCTTAGAACTTGAATTAATGGAAAAACAAAACAAAATGGTTAGATCTTAATTTCCACTTTATGATTTCCTGTTGTGAGAGCAGAGGAAACTAACACAGGATTTCCATTCATCCAGAGAGGAAAAAGAAAAAGAAAAGAAAAATATATGTATGAAAACGGATGCTGACTGAGCAGCAGAGAAGCTCATTCACCACATCAAACACTAAAGGTGATGCATCTTTAATAAAGAAAATGGCACAGGTTTAAAAACAGTACTGGAGCTTATTAGCTCTTCACTAAAATGTATGTATAGTAAAATGGAGGGAATTTCATATAAGCATCATTTTTCAAGAAAAGACATGACACACTACAGAAATTCTAATAAAAGTATGCACTAGCTGGTATAATTTATTTATCCGTGACCACAAGGATAGTGGTACATCTTTCTGTAGTGCTTTTAAGAAGGAACTAATTTATAAATAAAAGTATCCTTATTCATTTCAACTAGTAGTTAGAATCCTTTCTGTGTTTTTAAGAGTAAAGTCCTAAAAAAAAAAAAAACAAATTTTATCATGCGGAAAAGCAAGTACAGTTGCTGGGAGTTAATTTTGCAAGCTTGGTACGGGATGATAGGATAACCTTAACAAAGGCCTTTGACTCCCTTCCTCACCAAGTAATGTACCAAAGTCTTACCAAGACTAAGGTCAATATATTCCTAGTAAAATGGATTACATCATGGTTAACCAACAGATCCCAATACACAACCATACAGAGCATAAATAAGTTCCAGCTCTCTTCCTATCCATCTTATAGTTCCTCAAGGATCATTTCTAGGACAGGCATAGTTTAATATTGGATTTTCTTCCATACCTAGATCTAAGACATGTTGGATAAATAAATAGATTGGTTTTATTACTCAAAATGAGAATGATATTGAACATTTAAATACTTATATGAAACAGATTGGTGATTGGGCTTAACACATGTATGCATGCTAGTTATGACAAATGTAATGCAATGCATTTTGGAAAGGCAGTATGTAGTTCATTCACCTATTTTCCAACTAGAACATCCACTAAAGGTGGTAATCCACTATAAACTATCCACTCCACTATCCATATAAAAATCCACTCTCCAAGTTATTAGAAAAATACATGCACAAACAGCTTCTTAAATACCTAACTGATGACAATCTCCTAACCCCCACACAGCATGGCTTTAGACCCAATCACAGCACCTCCACTGCCATGCTCTCCTTCACACATACTGTTGCAGAGGCCATGGACAATAACCATCTTGTATCCTGCCTCTTTCTTGACCTTTTCAAAGCTTTCAATACTGTGTCTCACTCTAAACTCATCACCAAACTAACAGACCTTAACCTCTCCCCCCCTACTATTGGCTGGTTCTTTAGCTATCTGACTAACAGACTCCAGTCTGTTAGGTGGGCATCTGCCTGTTCCCCTTTTCTTCCTATCCAAACAGGTGTCCCCCAAGGCTCAATCCTAGGGTCATTCCTTTTCAACATCTTCACCATTAATCTACACTCCTCCTGCACCTCCTCTACTATTATTCAATACACTGACAACTCTACAATCATCTCTATTTCTGACAACATTCCTAACTTTTACTCCTTAACACAACAATCTTTTTCATCTGTCAAAAAATAGCTGACAGAACATCAACTTATACTTAACCCCAAAAGGACTACGCTCCTAATTTCCTTCCTAAACCCCTCGCTTACCACAAATCCACTTTTACCATTCTTTTTCTCAATCTGACTATAGTGTTCAGGATCATGGGTATGACACTTGGGACTGTTTTACCTACAACTGCAACTGGAAAGACCACAAAAATGCCTCACTAAGAGGATCTTAGGCCTTAGACACATGCCCTATACGGACAGACTCAAAAACCTCCAGCTATACTCTGTCTCTTATCGCCTACTTAGCTGCGATCTGTGCTTGACCTACAAAGCCATGTCTGACTCAGAGCTGCTAGATATTCTACACATAAAGAAATCCCAATCCCTCCATGCACACGCTCCAGGGACCTAAACCTTATTACCACAATAAACAGAACATGCTGGAGGGACAGGTTCCTAACCCAGAGACTTCCCATACTCTGGAACAAACTTCCCATTCACGTCAAGCGGAGCACTTCACTGGCCCTCTTTAAGAGAAATCTTGATGAGTGGATGGACAATAGGAAGTTCACCCCAGGGATCACTTCAGAGGCCTTGCTTGACAGGGGCACTGAGAACTAACTTTGAGCGGCATGATGCCAGGGAATCTTCTTGGGCTAGGCTTATATACTCTCCATGGTCATTAGCCTAGTAAACAGTTATGAACCTATGAACCTATTGACCTATGAATCAAACCCCAATCATGCCTGATCCTAACACTAAACTACTTGGAACAATAATTGACAACCAACTAAAATTTGGCATTCATATACAACAGAGTATCAAAAAAAAAAAAACAACCAAAAACTTGGCCTTTTGTACTGAAATAAAAAAATTACTAGCACCTAAAACCAGATCAGCCCTTGCTCAAGCCTTTCTCCTTCCTTCCCTTCTGTACACCTCCCCTATCCTTACTCATGTCCAGACATCCCTCCTGTCCAAACTGTTACAAACCTATAACAACATAGCCAGATTCGCCACTAATCTACCATACAAATCTCATCATTGTCTTGCTACATCGTACTCACTTCCTACTAAACAAACCTTCAGCATGCCCCACGCTCTCTTCACTTGTATCTCACTATACCCAAGCCCGCCCACTTCGCAGCTCTGACCAGAACCTACTCAATATTTACAAGCCTCACAAAAGCATAGGCAAACTCCTTTATAGACACTCAGTCTCCTTAGCCTAGAACAGACTGCCCATAAACATACGTAACATCCCTAGCTCCTCCTGCTTCAAAGCTGAAGTCAAGAACTACCTATTGAACTCTAGAATCTGCTCATGCCAAAATCCTCCATGATCGTAATTACCTGTTTCATTCCAGAAGTAACAACTTCCCCTTTTCTATTATATTCATCCTAAACACTCACTTCTTCACTCAATAGCTACTAGTTGTTTGAGATTTGAAAATGTCTATTACACCAATGGTAAAACATTGTTTTTCAAATCCAAAAGGATTCATCTGCATCTCAAGTGCAATGCAACTCAAAAAAAAAATCTTGTATATAGTAGACACCTGATTACTTTGTTATTTTTATGTATACATTCTGTATTTTTATGTATCTATTTTTGTATTTTTCTCTACTGTATGGATATTGTTTTTTTATGTGTCTATTTTTTGTATTTTTCTCTACTGTGTAAATATTGTTTAATTCTGTTAATTTTCTGTACTAAGGAACTACTGTAATCATTATTGTAAATTTTTCTGTATTGTCTGGAGCTTTTCTCCTATGGTCTCCACTGAAAATGGGTCACATGGCTCAGCTGGAATAACGCAGTTAACAAATGGCAAACAAACAAATAAATAAATAAATAATAAAGACCTGGAAATATCCATGACCATCAGTCTTTTATCTGACACGTGTGTAATAAAAGTATGTAACAGATGGGATATATGTTTAAAAATGTTAGCACAAGAAATGAGATGTATCTTACAATTACTATAAAAAACATATTAGGCAATGGTTAGAATAAAATAACATTTTTGTATATATGATGCAGAACAGCTGAATCATCTTGATAAAGTATAAAGAAAATTCATCAAGAGGAATTTACTTCAAAAAAGACTGTAATCACAATAATAGATGCAAATACCTCAATTTATTTACTAAAAAAAAATACAACTGTAGTTTAATATGGAGACAAAAGGTTATGCCATTTGATTTAGATACTCTGAGGAAGCAATTATGTCATTTTACTTAACACAAAGATTGGTGATATTATGGAATAATTGCCACTTCAAATTAAAGACAGTAAGAAGTTAAACAACCAGAACCATGGGTTGGGACAAAGTATTTGATCTAGAAATCTTGGAGTCAGCGTTACTACATGGCTATATGCCCTTAACACTGGTATACAGCTTTTGAATGTATGTAATTTCTGCCGAAAGAAAAAAAGAGGTAAAGAAGAACATTCTTGTGGACATTAATTGATATATTTTGGATGTGTTGTCAATCTTTAAATAGTATTTAAATAGCTAGTTTTCTGTCACAGGAGTATTTGTAGTAGCAATATATACAAAGTTTCTTAAAGGGTATATAAGCCATTGAATGATTGTAATCAGTCAGTATTAACAATTGAAGCTCGCAACCTGTGAAACATTTGTTAAAGGTGCTTTCATGCTTGGCTTGTACTTTCTGAGTAAATCCTAATTACTTTGCAATTTGTCTCAAGAGATATTGATTTCTTTCTGTTAGGGGTCTTGACCAACAAGGATTAACAGTCAGAAGTAAAAAGTATGATGATCTTCAGTAAGAGAGGAAAGTAGGAATATTGCATCATTGATCACCTACCTCCTGAAAGAGTCTTGAAAGATAGACAGATGAGGTAAATATAGTAAGTGACCATGATTGTACATTCTGCCAAAAAACAGACAGAAAAAAAAAACAAGAGAGTACCTTTTCAGAGATCCACTTGAGGAATGAGGACTAGAGATGAAGCAGGAACAGACCGGCTTGCTGAATAAGTGACTTAAATCAATAGCATCTCAACACCATGATGGGAAAGGGTCTAAGTACATTCTCATTTTGAGTGAGGGTTACTGAGTGTACCTGAAAGTCCAAGCAGGTGAAGCTGTTATTATGGAGTATTTGTACTTTATTAATAAAACATAAAAACATAATTTGAATGTTAACTGACTATGGAATTGGCCATTAAGCAGGCAATGAAGGGTAAATAATGTCCAGCTTTGCAGTATTAGGATCAGTTAAATGGATGGTCAGTTTCCATATTGTGGTTGCAGAGCAATGTTAAGAAAATGATAATAAAAAAGATTTAGGGAAAGACTTAAAAAATATTTAGGATATGTAATGTAATTTTGCAATATGAAAATCCGATATATCATAAAAAGAAACCAGTCATAAAATTCATAAGATGCAGAAAAAAACAGCAGCTTATCACTTATCTCTTCATTTTAATAGTTACATACAACAGATCCTTGTAATACTGCCTTGACTATTAATGAACAAATGCTGAAAAAAAATACCAGAACAAAAAAATGTAGATCAGAAGGACCTACAAAGAAACAGAGTTGAGAGTGCATTATAACAAAATATAAGAAAGGTTATAGAACATAATGCAAAAAAAGGCAGATAATTGCCTAGCTTGTATATACTATGGATAGGTATGGCTAAATATCAATGCATTTCTCAGACAGCTGCAGATGAGTGGACTATGAACCAACAAGCCCATGATGCTAGGCTGCAAAGGCTACATCGTGAGGCAGGTTAGTAATCAGTCTGCATGTACTGTCATAACAAAGATTATAAGAGCCTTAGAAAGTGCTGTACAAGTAGAAATAAATGGGTTAATAGTCTGTGAATAAATGTATAACTCCTGGAGTGCTTCTGTTTACTCTTCTCTCATATGTTTGCGATCTATTCCATACTATAAATAGTACTGTTGTATCTTAAGCAGTGTCACCCACACTGTGGTATGCAGATAAAATGGGTATGAAGTTCTGCATAACAATGTTGGTAGTGCCAAGAGGTCTGTCATATTGTACAAGTTAGGGAGAGTTAGAAAACAGTTGAAAGTTGTACATCAGTTCCCTGATAGCACAGTATACTGTGATGTTAGCAATAATTTTTTGTCACACACAGCAGGGGTTTGACTCCTGGGAGTGCTACTAAGTTGTATGCATAATCATACCCCACAACCGTACAGACTGTGATACAATATTCAGATAGAAAGCTGTATGCATCATTACACCCAACTGTACAGAATTTGCTTGAATGTTCAGCTTGAAAGTTGTATACATATTTATACCCCACAACTGTTCCAGTCTGTCCAGCATGTCCAGATAAATGGCCCATATCACCAGCTTGGTACCCTGTTCCCCTGAAAATTCAGTGTGATGATCCAAGAAATGTAGGCAGCTGTCAATGACATGTAACTGATAGTCAAATGTGTACATAGCCAGAGAATGTATATGAAAACAAACCTGTCATTCTAGCACCTCACCCAATGTGTATGGCAGCATTTCTCAACATATGTTGCAATAACACCAACAGACTGTCATGCCTGTATTTAAGACACAGGTCACATATATAATAATCTATAAACATACCAGTGTACAATATAAGGCCATTGTGTAGTGTAATAATACATGTAAGGGAAAGATCACTGCAGTGACTAAGAATGTTGTGAAAACTACAAGGATATATTAGTTGTTAATTGAATCCTCTGTCTCACCCCTACCATATGTGCATAATAACCCGATGACACTCCTCAATTGGTATGTGTACACCCCAAACAGTTTTGGGACATATTTCCTAATGGTTAATAAATATTCACATTTGTCTCTATGCATGTGCCATGTTAAAATACACCCATATTGGTGGCCGTTAATGGCCACTGTTATTCCATATATGCATGTGTTCTGCTTGCTCAGCAACTGTGTTAAATCTGGTGTGTTGGGGTAATGGGAATACCTATGCATGCTGTTATAACTAATCCTGAATGCTGTTGACTGTTACTAACCCATATCTGCCATAAACCTGCGAGAACGCAGTTCATATGGGAAGGTCGGTCCCAGCGGACCCACCTGTCCCACCTCATCTGGCCATGACACCGGACACCAGCACATCTGGGGCCAGCCTGGGACCTCCACCTCCTCCGTGGACCCTGCAACACCTTAGTGAGGAACCACTGCAGAGGATGGGCCCCCCCCTTGGAATGGATGCAGAGGGAAACCTGTCACCCATCAACAGGTCCGGGCTATGGTGCCTAAGGAGCTCAATCTGGAGTATCAAGAGTGGCTATGCCAGCTTGAGGGCTGAGTGGCACTATTAGAGGGTGAGCCTGCCCCTCCTACACAGCCCCCAGTACAGCCACCTTTGGGGCCATGAAGGTGCAGTGGTGACTGCCCATGGGTGGGGACCTCAGTTCCACTGTTTCCAGTTGGGGGCTCATGGGCTTTTGACTTCCAAACACCCCTCCCTGTCCAAGGTGTTTACCCACCACATGTGTCATATGCCAGCCTTGTATGCGTATTGTGTGTCTTGTCTGTTAACCTACCCAATCTCCCTCCCCAAATATACCTACTACCCCTCCCCAACATCCCACTCTCACCTGGAAAAAAAGCGCAATCTGTCCCCACAAAAAATATCTCCCCATACATGGCTGTCCATTTTGCACATGTGTCCACTGGACACATAATCTGGTCTAATTGGCATCACAATGAATATAAGTTGTCCTCATCCCTCTCCCAGGGGTTGGAGGGTCCAAAAGTACCTGCAAATATAGTGTATATGCACAGCTGTTGATGTAGAAGAAATGGGCAGCTATGGGCCTTTCCTGTACTCTTCTTGCACATGCCTAGCTTTTTTCCCTGCTGGCTTTCCCTCTTTGTACCTCATTGTTCACCACTTTCCTATCAACCTCTTTTTCTTTTCTTTTAAAGGAATTAGCACGCGGGTGAGCGGCAGTAAACACTGTTGAGCAGCGGTAAGTGGGTTTGTGCGGGTTTGTGCAAGGGTAAGCTATGCCTACACAGGCTAAGAAATCTGAAGCCAACTGACTGTAAGAAAACATAAGCGGAGGTTGGCAGTGCTTACCATTGCGCAAACCTGCTTACAACTGCTGAAAAGTGCCTTAATCACACTTTATCCAACAGTCCTTGTTCTGTCTAGCAACAAAATAAGCAGCCTCTGCTAGGATCAAACCTAAGACCCTGCACTCCATAGCCAAAGTGATTTCCCACTAAGCCATCTCAGATAAACATACCCTTGATGTATTCACAAATATATCATCCAGCCAAGTCATTCAACAATACAGAGAATGTATTCCAACATGTAGATCTATGTGTGTGAGTAAATATATTAATGTCTAAATGGTTACAACATCTCATTATACATATATATATATATATATATATATATATATATATATATATATATATATATATATCTATATATCTATATCTATATATATATATATATATATATATATATATATATATATATATATATATATAGACACATATAAATATTTATGAACATATAGACATGCAAATGCCTACATCTGTAGATATATATGTCCACATCTACATGTCTAAATATATACGGCAGGTTATATAATTGTGTCAGCATATATATATATATATATATATATATATATATATATATATATATATATACATATATAGGTATATACAGACATGCATCTGTAGATAATGGGGAAATAACAAAACATATATGTCCTTATGCAACGTTAATGGAGTTCATAGGCCCCACACACTATAAATCTGGTATGTATAGGTATACCCCCCCGCCAAGCACGACCCCCCTGTAATACAGTACCAAGTGTTGCGGATCCCATAACCAGGACCAGACATGACATGACCATCCTTAAGATACATATACACAGACACATATATGCAAATACAGGTATATATATATATATATATATATATATATATATATATATATATATATAAAACTACACACACAGAGATTTGTGCAGTAATATACATATGTAGTACGTGCACACAATATGGAGCAACCAGTATTCCTACAGTCATCCCCTTACCAACTGGAAACTGTATGAGCCACACATATGAATGACATTCATAGCCTGCAACATATACCCACAGAGATATCAAAGGATATAACACCACACACAGGTGTGCATAAATGAATGTGAAAGCTTTATTTGTGTACTATGACAGTTGCATATGCCATGTCATATAGATGTTTAGACACTGACATCCATATGAGCAGTGTAATGCAACTGTGAAATGGTTATACTAAGACAGCTTTTTGGAAAGGTTGACATATGCTGCTGTCCAGGCCGAGGTCTCCAAGTAGTACATTAGTAATGACAGACTGGGCCACAGCATACCAGACAATCCCCAGTACATAATGCAGATGCATAGGTCAGCAGCCTCTATCTACACTCTCTACACAATCCCTAGGGGGTACAGACCCCAGTTGACGCAATGGGATGTATCTGTTACATGACAAGGCATACTTGACACCATCACAATCACACTGACAAGCAGAACATCCCGTATGCCAGGAGGCAGTAGGCCTGCATTTAACCAAGGTGGATTGTATGGTAAGGTACATCCAGATAACTTAAGGCAGCCTATCCCAGATACCCACACATGTTGTAACAGCCTAGGTTAGTCATGGTGCACCCCCCTACACTCAATAATACTGGGCCATATACCACTGTAACATACACTGGCCTCTGGAGTGCATTAGGGCACACATGTATTGTGTAGGTGAAACCCAAACATGTATGGCCCCAACCCCCCCAGTATGTGTGGGGGACACAACAGCAGTGGAGTAATGGCAGGAATGACAGCATGACATATACACAGCCCACTACATAACAACTCCTGACAGCATGTCATATGTGCAAAGCCTGGTATGTAGGTGGAGGACAGAGGCTGGAACACAGGCACATATGTGTAGAACTGTTGTCATGCAGTAAGCAAGATATGTATATGTGTACATATCTGTATGGGTATATGCATACTTATTTATACATATATGTTTGCCATATGTCCTGCACATGGAGTGGAGCCCTACCTCAGCCCCAATAGTCCCAACCTCTCAGTATATGTGTAGACTATTGCTACTGTAATAGGGATTGTCTTCACAGAAATTGTGTGTGTGGGAGGCCACATCTGCTGTTAACTAGTGCACCATTGGCTACTTACAGACATCCTACAGTCATCATATTACAGTACCACTTCTAGCACAGTAACATCCCTGTGGACTACAGCTACAATATGGGCAATATATGTGGACAGTCTGACACACTCGGGTCAATCCAGGGGTGTACACAGAACCCATTAATGCAAGACATGTGGACCAAGTCTGTCAATGTGGATGTTACCAGCGATGTAGATGGGTATAACATGTACATACTGGTATACCCTTGCCCCCATAGGTTATGCATTCATACAGCCCTGCCTGTCCTGACACATAACAACTGCTGGTACAGAGGTGCCATGGCCACATACTATCCACTAGTTATTGACATACATCTGAACAGCATCACATTGCTTTGTCGGACGTACATGACTGTCATGTTGGCCAGGCAGCAGTACATTTGGCAAGTATCTGGACATGACATCTTACTGGAGAAGTACAGTAAGCTGCTAGGCATGTAACAAAGCACAGTGTAGGCTACAGGCAGACTGACTCAACACTGGGCTAAATCTCCTATGTGGGAATACAGATGTACCTGCATAGATAGCAGGCTCTACAGGCATGTTGCATCACAGAGTAACAGACACCTGTGTGAAAGTGCATAACCACAACCAATGTGAACACAGCCACAGCCACATATGGTAAGCTAGCATACTATCACAATATATGGATTATCTGATGTACACCATCCTCATATGAGCCACTCACACAACAACCCTACATATACTGGGCCACTACACAGTACAGTCCGATAGCTGTCTGTGGTTTGGGACATGTGTGTGCTTCCCCTACAAACATGCAACCTGATAGGGTGACATACAGTGGAGCAGCATGTGACATCAGATAGAACAGGACAAAGGATAATGACATCTACTCTGTCTCTACACAAGCCAAGGTACATATGCACTATACACACACTGTCAACAATTACCAGACTTACACATACCTCAGTACTGTACACACAACCACAGAATGCTCAGGCTATGTCCTCAAATATAACCCCCACTATACATAACATGTGTAGCAGTCTGATATCTCACTGGCTTATCTGATATGCTGTCACTGAATATGGTGTACAGAACATATGAACCCCTTACTGCATGACATATGTACAAAGGTTGACAGGGTTGTGTCTGGAGGCACCAACACAGCCCCAATATTGGCATGTCGCTGTGATGACCTCATACATTTCCTGTCTTAACAGGGTTTGATGCAACATATGTCCTATGAGGGATATGACGTCAGTAACTCTCCCGGCTGTTACCATCTACTGACTGCAATCCTCACACTATCTTCTGCAGTTGAGAGATAGGTGCTCTTTGCGTAACACAAGGAACACAAGGCACCACACACTGCCCAGTCTGCAGATAACCCTACAGATGGGGATTCCTCATAAACATAGCACTGACATGACAAGTATTAAAACATGTAGGACAGCCATATCCACATACACCCTGTTAACTCATTCCTTCCAGAACAGCTCTATTGAGTGTGTACCTTTAACTCCCAGTGGGTGTGGCTTGAGCCTTTATAAGATGAAGTTATCACCTTACAGTTCTAAACAATAATCATTGACAGAGGTCAAATATCAACACAATTGAGTCTGCCATCATGTATGCTTCAAGATAAAATCTTCTGATACCTTGTACATAGCATGGTTTTGGAATTATTAATGCAAATATGAACAAACAATAGTTGACACCTAGAGGTGTCAATAGGAGGTAACTGCAGTTGCTCCTTGAGGTGTCACTCGGATGCAATGAGTTAAACCAATAGCACTCCCAACTGCAGTATAGCAGCATTTACAGTCTGTAGTCAGGACATGCACATCCCCCTCCTGTGTGTTGGCCTGTTTCCATAGTGTATGTTGTCAGAGGTAAGTCCCCAATCCAGCTGTGATGCTGTTTGCCAAACAACAGGTCTAGTTCCTGCTCACAGTGAATGATAAGGCCCAACACCAACATGATGTTCCTAGATATTGGAGTGTGTTTCCATGCAGTTGGCTATGGGAATGTTTCCACAGCTGTTCCACATGCAATCAGCTAGAGGAGGGCTGTAATCTGTGCAGAGGCCATCAGCTGATCATGAGAATCACTGACAATACACATGCAGCTGTCTAAGCAAAGCAGGTGTAAGTCTCCACGTCCACCAGAGAGGGAGTCAGAGAGGCAGACAGAGGCTAAGATAAGTCAGGGTGGGTTTGGAGAGTAAAAGGTGAGCTTGTTTGTGTCACACACCTACCAGTCTCAGGTTTCAAACCCGTGACTGACTATGTACTAATATCACATCTGTTATCTCTGCACGGTGGATATTGTGATTTATGCTAGGGGCACCATATAAGAAAATTTGCAAACACACTCAACATTGGGTCCAGTTGTTACACACTCACAACCACCTCCACACGGAACATAAATGACATACATCAGCACATGAAGACACACACACACACACACCTGTCACATCTGAGATTAGAACCCCTATCTAACTAGTTATTACACTACAGTACAATGCCATTACAGAAAGCACCACGGAGATTACTGGAGTACTCTTTCCCCAAAGGTTTATTTCACAGTGAGTGACATCAGCAGGACTGCCAAAGTAGAGTGAATGAATTGTAGTGAGTGTGACTAGCCAAACATGCTTTGCTCTCTACACAGGCACAGGAGCAAACAGAAATGCATCCACAACTCCCACGTGTGAGAATAGAACCTCTACCAGAGTTCCATATAACACTACAGCATTATGCTGTTATAGCATGCACCAGAGAGATTGCTGGAGTACTCTTTCCCCACAGGTGTACGTCACAGTGATTGACATCAGCAGGATTGGCAAAGTAGGGCATTTGAATTATATTGAGTGTGACTACCCTAAATTGTCCTAAGTTGTCTGTATGCATTAATTGCTGGTCTGGCCAGAGCAGAAATAACCTGCCTTTGCAGGTCATGAACCCAGGACCCTGTACACTATAGTCACAGTAATTAACCAGTCAGCCATCACAACAGTACATGGGACTGTGTTTCCCCCAAAGTAATCCCACCATAGGCTAATCAAACTGAACATGTGAAAGGAATGTATATACAGTTGCCCGTAAAATGTAAAAAACCTCTCCAAGGCCAACTCCATGCTACTCAAGGCAGAAGTGACAATGTTTGTGACACCCGTGGAGACAGGAGCTGACAGTTCAACTGATGAATCCTGTACTAAGGCACTGTTTGAGCACAGCCACTTGTGCATGATTCCTGACATCCCATATAGAACCATGACACTCACCTCCCAAATAATCAAGCCAGTCTGATGGTCTCCTGCCAATAACAGAGTATACAACAGATGGCAGACACTGTTGAAGGAAAAGGGATAATCCAAGGATACAAACAACTCCCTTACAAGCCCCAGTAATACATTGAGATCCCTCATGGAATCATCCAAAGCTGATTATGTAACTAAAGTCACCACAGATTCCACAGACAACCACACAGCATTCTTTAGCTATGTCCGCATTCTAACTGGCAATGCTCAGAAGTGCTCTGAGCTGCAACAGAATTAATCAACTTCAAAGTTAGCAGGGTATATCGCATTTTGCAACTGTTTGCACTGGTTTATTGTATTTAACTATCTGATTCTTGTTGTGTTCATCGCACAAAGTAATACCACAAACGTCTTGCCTGTAACAGTGTTTTCACCTATACCAAGGCTATTGTTTAATTGTTAGATGTAAACTGTTTGTAGTAAATCATTTTATTGTCCTTCCTAACTTTATAGATATGGATTTGATTGCTTCTAAGTGATTAGCTAAGTATTTTGCCTAACTACTTTGCTGTATGCCATCTAATACTTTTTGTCTCTTTCTTGTCTTTCTCCCCTTCTCTCTTATTCCTGTTTTGATACATATCTGCTCTCACCTCTTCAGCCTGCCTACCCTCCACTAGGGGATTATTATCCACCAGGGACCCAAGGACCTACCCCAATCATCCAACTGTAACATCACTTCATAAGTGTAAACTGCTGTTCTCACACGAAAAGTGACAAGAGAGTATGTGCAATTTGTAAGTTGGCTTATAGCTAATTCATGTCACTGCTTTTATCCTTGCTGTTATTTATTGTACGCCTCACAGCCTGAACACCCAGCAGCCATTCCCCCCCCCACTAAATCCAGTAGTCTACGTATAATCCCTCTCATACTCCTAGTTTTATTAATCCTTTCATATATATTGCCTCTCTAGCCTCAGTCTAGCCTTGCCTGAATTTTTCCTCACCTCTGTGGTTATAAACCTGACTGCCCACTAGGTGGCACCCTCCTATCAGCTCCTGTCTTGTTGCCCCTCATCCTCATAAGGTTGTCTTCTGCTTAAACTCCTTTTTAGCATTCTTACAACTGACCCTACCTATTACCTGTTCTGCTATACTATCCCACTATCTGCCTTTACAATTCACTTATACTACATCCTACTCTTCTACACAGATCACAAACCTACTTACCCCTGCAGTCACTCCTCCACAATCAGAATTCCACTGATTGTTCACCATGACTGTCTCACTCAACTGTCTCAACCCGCTCCATTCGCCCTGCGGGCTCACTCCGCTCCTCTCCCTACCCCCAATTCTCACCCACCCCCAGGGGTCCTCAATATATTTCTCACTTAACCACACCCCTATTTTACCTATACCAATCAAATAGTTCTCCTTATTACCACTCCCCTCCAAACTTACTCAATTACCTCTCCTAACTATATCACATATCCACCCCACCCTTATAGTTTCAAATACCCAACTGCTATTACTATATACTCTTATCTATCTTCCCATCTTATATCTACATCATGGCCAATGTTTCCTACCTAACTCAACTAAAATTTATAGCATTTGTTTTGCTCCTATCTCCTCTAATAACTATCTATACATTAACCTCTTATGAACAACCACTCCACCCAAACCTTCTATTGCCCTCCAGGCTCACTTCCACACCACTACTACCTATCTCTCTTTACAGCATTAACACCACAATTTGTCCCTGCTACCTGCAAGCCAAATATCACAGACTAACCCATATAAAATATAGTACTCTCCATGCAAGAAAAACACTCTGTTATTATTTCCTTAAAGTTAACAACCCCACATATAAAATACTCCACTTAGCCCTGCTAGATGGAGACATTCATCCTAATCCTGGCCCAAACAATATTCCTGACACTGTACAAATCACCTCTAACATTACTCTTGAAAATAAACCTAATAAGCCTCCAAACTCTCTTTCAATAGCACATCTTAACATTCGAAGCATTAAAAACAAGACTACCCATCTTCATGCCCTATTAGAATTCTACCAATTTGATTTCCTATGTCTATCAGAAACATGGCTAAGACCATCCATTAATGACAATGAACTTACCCCACCTGCCTACAGTAGCCTGAGAAAGGACTGTATTAACAAAAAGGGAGGAGGTGTAGCAGTCCTCTATAAAAATAATCCACAAGTCACCACATCAAACATAAATCTACCTATATTTAATAACTCAGAAATCCTTGTTACTAAACTTCAAATCAACAAATTCAAATCCATTAACATCGCTTGTATTTACCTTCCCCCTGGTAATAACATTAATACCCTTGAAAGCATTCTTAACTGGATATCTATCAATCTTCCACAAGAAACCTTAATATTTGGGGACTTTAACATTGATTGGAAGTCCTGCAGTACCCCTCAGCCCACCACCCACATTAATCTTTATGGCTTCTCTCAAGTTATTACCTCCCCTACAAGAATTAATAAAACCAACAACAAAGAAAGTATACTAGATTGGATTCTTACAAACTCTCCACATCTCACATACAAGACAGGAACCCTCCCTGATGACCTAAGTGATCACTTACTCACTTATATCATCAGACACAAAATTAACATACCTAACCCTACTACATATACAATCCGGACTAAAATTCTTCAACCCTGAACTTTTCCAGCTTGAACTTAAACACTGTGATTGGTCACCACTAAAACACTCCCCCTAGATAACGCAGTTGACTACTTTAATTCCACATTCTTATCCATCCTTGACCAACATGCCCCTGTACGTTCTATTAGAAGTAACACTAAACCTGCCCCATGGCTCACCAAAGCAACTAGACAGAATATTCTCCTCAGAAACAAATCTTGGTCAAAATGGCGTACTACCAGGAATTCAACAGACCACCAAACCTTTAGACAACTTAGAAATACTACTAAAAAAGCTATCCTGCTAGATAAAAAAAACTTTTATATCCAACTACAACAAACTAACCAAAGAAATCCACAAAAATGTTGGTCCAGCATCAACAAACTCACCCAGGCCAAACTATTACACCTACACCACAAGGCTCTAACCAAGATAATCGAACACAAACTGCCAATGCCTTTAATTCTTTCTTTACAGATACCATTCAAACACTAGCTAAGCAATTATCTCCAACTTCACCTAATCTAACCACCTCCTCAACTTACACTATTCCATTATTTCAGCTAAAACCTGTTCTGGCATCCTTCATTTGCTCTCTTCTAGAAAAACTGAAACCTACTACCCCCTCTGCTGATCATCTACCTGCTGAATACCTGCAAAAAGGTGCCAAAGCCATAGCCCTCCCAGTTTCCATACTCATAAACAGAACCATAACCGAAGGAAATATCCCATCTATCTGGAAAATCTCACACATCATCCCCCTACATAAAGGTGGCAACTCCATTGACATCTCAAACTATAGACCAATAGCTTTACTCTCTCCACTGGCAAAAATAATGGAAAAATGTGTCCATAAGCAAGTACTCACCCATCTAATTGATAATAACTTACTTGCCAACTGCCAACATGGATTTAGACATAACCACAGCACTACCACAGCCCTTCTCTCCTTCACAGACTGTATAAATTCTAACCGTAATAACAAAACCCTTTCCTCTTCTGTCTTCATTGATTTATCTAAGGCTTTTGATATGGTTAATCACCAGCTCCTTATTGAAATACTTAAATCTCTTTCTCTTGATACTCTAGCATTACAATGGTTCAAATCCTACTTAGAGAATAGACAACAAGCAGTACTATGGGAAGGTAACCTATCTTCTCACCTCCCTATTTCCCTTGGTGTCCCCCAGGGCTCCATTTTAGGCCCATTGTTATTTTCCATTTTCATTAATGACCTCCACCTAGCAATCCCACATGCTACCTGCATCCAATATGCAGATGACTCCACTATTATTTGCTCAGTTAATACCCCTACTGAGCTACATTCCCTTACACAAAATGCATTTAATATGGTTGAACAATGGTTTTTAAACCGTTGCCTTCTACTTAACCCTAAAAAAAACAAACTCCTACTTTTTACTCCTACTCATAGGTCTGCCCCTCTTCACTTTACTCTTACATCAAACAATGGGACTCTCATATCTCCTGACACAACCACCAAACTTCTTGGAATAACCATAGATAATAATCTAAACTTTGACACACATACTAACATCACTATAAAAACAGTAAATAATAAACTGGGATCCCTTTACAGAATCAAACCCTTCCTTACTCCTTCAACCAAAATTGCTATAGCTAGAACTCATTTAATCACTACCTTACTCTATGCCTCACCCATATACACCAATCTCTCAAAAAACAACCTAAACAAACTTGCTACTGCCTATCACTCCATTGCTAGATTTGCCACAGGATCTCCTTTCAAAACACATCACTGTAACAACCTAAAACAACTAGGATGGCTAGAGTTTCATAACCAGATACTATCTCAACAACTCACTATTATCCATAAGAGCTTGTACTACCCCACCTTTACACCTATACTGACTACCCTCATTACCCCCTACAACAATCTTAAGAACCTACGCTTCTCTAATCAGCTACTTATTACTATCAACAAATCCAACAACTCAGCTGGAGATTCTTTGTTTTCGAACTCCGTAGGCAAACACTGGAACAGACTTCCCTCTGAACTCCTATCTCTGACCTCCACTAGACTCTTTAAACTAAAAATAAAACAATTTCTCAGTTCTCACTGGCTTTGTCCTTGTACTAACCCTGACTAACTGTCTTCTCTGCTCGTAACAAGAGTATAATCCACCTACTTACATACTCTTGCTGCTTCCTATATACCTTTATCTCACTGTATCATATGATACATTTGTATAATTTATCAACAGTATATACTCTTTGTTATACTGCTTCCACTTGAAAACTACTAATTTGTTTCTATTTCTATTGCATTCCATATCACCTCAGCATGAGCTAGGTATGCTTGTAATGATAACTGTACCTAATCTGTATCTCTGTAACCTGTTTAGACCCTTTTTACTTATCATTACAATTCTTTGAATTTGAGACAATTATTGTGGCTGTAACTGCTTAGAGCTATTTTACTACTCTGAACTTATTATTTTTTTACTGTATAATATTAACTGTGTTGGAGCTTTTCTCCCCGGGCCTCTACTGAAAATGGATTTAATTCCAGTTAGACCAGCCCGGTCAACAAATGTAAAATGAAATAAAAATAAATAAATTACATAGACTTCTCCCACTTAATGTGCCAATATTCTGGCAGATTGATTTAGTGCCATATTCACACCACCAAAAGGGACCATGTCAAATACGCAAAGGGTTCCATTGCCCAGTAATCATGTCCACACAGGCAGGAAACACACTACCCACAACTAAGAATACAGCATCCATGGGACCAGATGACATCCTGGGCTGTGCACTACATGAACTACAAAATGGAATGGCAACTCACCTGTCATGTGTAATCATAGCCTTGCATCAGGCCTGGTGCCCACTGAGTGGCGCACAGCTGCAATTACCCCACTCCACAAGGGGGGATCCACCTGTGATCCCTGGAACTACCATCACATCAGTCCGACAAACCTGATATGCATGGCCATGGAATGCATTATCAGAGATGTTTTGAACGCAGACATTGGGAATCCTCAAACACTGGACCCCACACAGATTGGGCTAATGGAGGGCCAGCCTTGTCTCCGGAAATGATTGACTGCTTTGACTCAGTCTGCATAGCTGTTGAAGAGGGTAAGACAGTCCACAAAGCCTATGTGGACCTCGCCAAGCCCTTCAACACCATCCCCCAGTCTGGAAACATAAATTAACGTACTAATCCAGCCATACATCCCTATGCCACTCGCTGGTTTGCCACATGGCTTACTGACAGAACCCAAACTGTAAGTGTAACTGACTCCAAATCCATCCCCAGACAAGTGACAAGTGGAGTACCTCAGGGTTCAGTCCTGGGACTACTGTTGTTTGGCATCTACATCTCTGAAGTACAGGCCAATGGTACGGGACTCTGGCTAACAAAGGCAACAGATGACTGCAGAATGGGAGTCATTATGAGCCTGCCTGCACTGCATGAAATGTTACTGATACAAGCCTGACATCATGAAGGTGGGATGGAGTACTGTTAACATCCTGTGCCCTTGCCGTGTAAGGTCCTGGTTATGGGATCTGCAACAGTTGGTAGTGTATTGCAGGACAGATGTGTTTGGCTGTGGGGGGGGGGATACCCATTCGTGCATGGTGTATGTTGTTTGCTCCTGTCAACCCCATTAATGGAGCATGTGGACATATATGTTTCTGCTATGTTCCCACTTTATCTACAGATGCATGTCCGTATATACCTATATAGATATATATATATTATTATATATATATATATATATATATATATATATATATATATATATATATATATCTGCTTACATATATGTGTGTGTGTATATATATATATATATATTTACATATATCAATATGTTGTAGCTGTTTAGACATTAATATATTTTCACACACACATACATCTACATGTTGAAATATATTCTCTGTGCTGTTGTATGACTGGGCTGCATGATATGTTTGTGAATACAGCAGGGTTATGTATATCCAATATGGCGTAGAAGTAAGTCACTTGGGTTATGGGGTGCATGGTCTTGGGTTTGAGCCTAGCAGAGGTTGTTTATTTTTTTGCTAGGCAGAACAAGGGTTGATGGATGCAGAGTGATTAAGGCACTTTAAAGCAGCTGCACATGGGGTTGTGCGGAGGTAAGCACTGCTAAAGTCTGGTTACAGTTTCTTATACTCAGCTATTGAATTGCTTAACCTGTGTAGGCATTGCTTAGCTCTGCGCTAACCCATGAAAACCTGCTTACAACGTCTTTAATGCGCCTTAATCACTGTGTAGCCAATAGACCGTGTTCTGCCCAGCAACAAAATAAACAGCTCTTGCAAGGCTCAAACCAAGAATGATGCACACCATAGACTAAGTGATTTACCACTAAGCCATGACAGATACAAAGAGATGTGATGTTTGCAGAAACATATCATCCACTCCAGTCATGCAACAGTACAGAGAATGTATACCAACATCTAGATGTATGAGTGTGTACCTATATTAATATCTAAACAGATACAACATATCTAGCTATGTAGATATATATATATATATATATATATATATATATTGATTTCTAAAACTATATACATATATATCAATATATATGCACATATATACATGCATATGCCTAAATCGATATATATATGTGTCTACACCTATATGTCTACATATACACAGCACGTTACATATGTGTACGCAGATATATATCTATGTAGGTGTATACGGACATAGTTTTATATATATATATATATATATATATATATATATATATATATATATATATATATATATTAGCAGATGTATAAATCTATATAGGTATATATGGCCATACATTTGTAGATAGCAATGGCAGATTAACAAATACACATATGTCCACATGAACCATTAATGGGGTTGAGAGGTCCCACACACTATATGCCTTGTATGAATAGGCATCCCCCCACAGCCAAACAAGTAGATGGCCTTGATGCCACATGTATTGGTATGGCTTTGCACCACAGCCCCTCAGCTAATTTACATTTCTTATCCCTGTTTGGTTGACATTGTGATATATAGTAGGGCCTCCATAAAAGAAATAAGCAAAACCCCCTCCACATTGCCCACACTCACAACCACCTTTACACAGGATACGAGTTACAAACACACACACACACACACACACACATACACACACACACGCACACACACACACACACACACACACACACACACACACACACACACACACACACACACACACACACACACCTGTTATGTCTGGAGTTGAACCCCTCCCTAACTAGTTTATCACACTACAGCACTATGCAGTTATATTACATGCCACAGATATTACTGAAGTACTTCTTCCTCAAAGATGTATTTCACATTGAATGACATCAGCAGGATTACCAAAGAAGGCCATTTCAACGGTACTGTGAGTGACTAGCCTAAAATGCATTGCTCCCTACACAGACAGTGAGACTCACACAAAACATCTACAACTAACGTGTGGGTATAGAACCCCTGACCAAGGTCTATATCACACTGCAGCATGGAGCTGTTATTGGACACACCACAGGGATCACTAGAGAAATCCTTCCCCAAAGGTGTATTCCACAATGAATGACATCAGCAGAATTTCCAAAGTAGGGCATTCGGAATGTACTGTGAGTGTGTAGCCTATAATGCATTTCTCCATACACAGATATTGGAACACGCACAAAACATCCAGAACTGCCATGGGTGGAGATGGAACCCTACCATGATT
The DNA here is from genome assembly GCF_019279795.1 of Protopterus annectens. Taxonomy (NCBI): domain Eukaryota; kingdom Metazoa; phylum Chordata; order Ceratodontiformes; family Protopteridae; genus Protopterus; species Protopterus annectens. The sequence continues at coordinate 743,952,357 of NC_056726.1, forward strand.
CTAGATCATACTATAGCTGTACGTAGTTACAGTACGCGCTACAGAGATTAAGCTACAACCTTCCCAGAGGTGTATTTTTAGGTGGGTGACACCAGCAGCCTTGCCAAAGTTGAGTATATGAATTCTAAGAAGTGTGAGTACCCTAAAAAGCATTGTTCTCTACTCAGTGTAAGACAGACAGACACACACACACAGATTCACACACCAACACATCTGCCAAGTTTGGGGTTAGAACACCTACCAAACTACTTTACCACAATACAGCAGTATGCAGTTACAGGACACGCTACGGAGATTACTGGGCTTTGATATTCCCAGAGGTGTATTGCTAAGTGAGTGAAATCAGCAGCCTTGCCAAAGGTGAGTATATGAATTGTACGGAGTGTGAGTAGCCTAAAAAGCATTTATCTCTACACAGTCAGAAACAGAGAGACACGCACACAAACACACACTTACACAGTTGCCAAGTCTCGGGTTAGAACTACTACCTAACTAGTTTATCACTACATCAGTACACAGTTATTTTATTTTATTTATTTATTTTACATTTGTTGACCGGGATAGTCCGACTGGATGCATGTCCATTTTCAGCGGAGGCCCGGGGAGAAAAGCTCCAAGGGTAAGCAGATACAGCATTACATAATACCAGCATTACATATTACAAACAGACTATTTACAGAGATTACATAAGTAAGCAAGTTAAACAAGTTCCACAAGTTACAGTTAATCCTGAGCACAAGTCAGGATTAAATTTAATTACACAGTAAACTGGTTAACAGATTTTTACACATTCTAGAGAGCCAGGCTTGATACATTGACATAGCCAGTTAAGTGACAAATGTTGTTTGAGTCTAGTTTTAAATTGACCTAAGGTGGAAAGTAAGGTAATATCAGCTGGAAGAGAGTTCCAGGATCTACTTACAGAGTTTGCAAAGAGAGAATCACCGGCTGTGTTATTAATTTTGCTAGTCTGAATTAGTAGTTTGTTGGAGGATCGAAGTGGTCTAGGATTGTTATAGGGGGTGATAATATTTTTAAGTGCAGGAGTATTGTCCGGATTATAGAAGATTTTATAGGCCATAATCAGTTGGTTATACTGGATTAGGCTGGGTAGTTCAAGCCAACCAAGCTGATTTAGATTGATGCAATGATGTGTCCTAAAAGGCAGCCCAGTGGCAAACCTGGCAATGTGGTTGTAGCAAATTGAGAGTTTGTTAAGGACAGTCTTGTTCAAATTCGAGAGTAGAGGGGATGCATACAGAAGGGTTGAAAGAAGGTGAGAGCGAGCTATGGCAATTTTAGCTGGAGGGGTTAGGAAGGCTTTTATTCTGTAAAGTGACTCTAGTTTTTTATTGATGGTTTTGGGATGTGCCATAGGGATTACTGAGCTACAGCTCTCCCAGAGGTGTATTTCACATTGGATGACCTCAGCAGGCTTCTCATGATACTGCTATGGGCAGGGTGGTGTGTGCATGGGCCATAACCCATTCATGTAGGGGTTATCATGCCACATGCAGGCATACACGGGATCATATGCCACAGGTACATGTATACGGAGACAAACAAAACACAGGAAACTCCTAAAATTCACAAAATATGCCAAACATCCATTAAAACAACCCGTTTATTGAAAACTGATAAGCTGAAGCGCTTTTCGTTCAGAGAATACATGAACTTCATCAGATAACATTGAATCAAGTGACAATATTTAAATAGTATCCATACTTAATCAGCTGGTACAGTGATGAAAAATATTAAAGGGATATACTCCATATATTAAATGCATGTTATAAATTTCACAATAGTTACTAAATTCCAAACAAATTCCATTTTTAGATGTACTTTTGATTAAAAATAATATTGAGAAGAAGTACGAAACTAGAATTTATAGGAAACCTTCGTATTCTAATACCTTCTTGCATTATTCAAGTGCCCACCCTATGTTTCAAAAAAAGTCAGTTGTCAAGGGACAACTAGTTAGGGCAGCATGAATGATTTCAAGAGAAGATGATTTTCATGATGAATGTAACAATCTAAGAGATATGTTTCTCAGAGGAGCATATCCAAATACCATCTTGGATAACATAATAGAGGAAGTCCAAGGGAAGAGAAATAGGGGAATTTATACACCAATTGTGAGAGGTAATATAGAAATACAAACCCAAGAAATAATAGTAAATACCTCTAGGGACTCTATGTGTGAAATAATGGACTCTACCATAGATGGAATACTCGGGGAAAGAGCCTTACTTTTTGAGTACAGTATTACTCTGACCTTTAATTCTGATTTTTACTTTCTGAAAGGTATTGTATCTAAAAATTGGAATATTTTGAAGGAGAGTAAAGAATTAATCGAGAAAATAGGGGGAGCACCCAAATTTACAGTAAGAAGAGATAGAAACTTCAAAGATCTTTTGGAGGGCATATATAAAAACACTAATAGCTGTAATAACAACAAAAATAGAAGGGGCATGTAGAAATGTGGCTCCTGTTCTTACTGTAAGTATATTTTAGTGAACAACTCATTAACTATTAACAACTTTGATTTAAAAAGTAAGGGTAGATTCAACTGTAATTCCAAAATGGTGGTATACTTGGCTAAATGTCAGCTCTGCCCATGTTTTTACGTGGGCAAAACTATTCGTAGACTAAGAGACAGAATCTGTGAGCATACTTATAATATAAGTAAAGTTAAGCAAGAGAATGCATTAGCCAAGCATGTGTTGGAACATCCCACACATATATTGAAGTTTTGGATTCTCGATCAGGTATCACCTAATATAAGAGGGGGACCTATAGAAATAGAATTAAAAAGGCAGGAATTGTTATGGCAGATCAGACTATATGCATATAACTGGCCGGGTCTCAATGATATGTGTTCAATTATGGCTATACTAAAACTTAAAAGCCTCCGTAGGTAGTTTTGTTCATTATGTATTTTTATATGTATGATCTTTTAAAATACGAGCAAATGGGATTTAGCTGCTGTTTTTCAAAAAATATATATATTTAAATATATATTAAAGGTATTAATTTAATTGAATATAAATTTAAATAGTGGTTTTAAAACATTTTTTTAGAATTTTCTTGGTTGCTGCTGTTTGGGTCAAACTGTTTTAAATTGCTTTCTAGTATTGGTATGGCTGATATAGTTTCAGTGATTTCAATGAATTTAGTAACTATTGTGAAATTTATAACATTAATTTAATATATGGAGTATATCCCTTTAATATTTTTCATCAATGTACCAGCTGATTAAGTAGGGATACTATTTAAATAGTATCACTTGATTCAATATTATCTGATGAAGTTCGTGTATTCTCTGAACGAAAAGCGCTTCAGCTTATCAGTTTTCAATAAACAGATTGTTTTAACGGACGTTTGGTATTTTTTGTGAATTTCGGAAGCTTTACAGGTACATGTATATAGCTATTATTTGACTGCTTTCTTGTACATTCATGTTGCACAGCTGGCACATGTAGTATATAGACTGTCATGCTGACAGATACTGGTGGCTAGTATCTGCAGCGAGTGACACCTGCACCTCATGTGTTTGGGGCCCTTTGGCTGTGTGCTGGGTGGGACAGGCCCAGATAGTGCCTTGTCATGGTCACCCTCTTCCACACATCTATGTCCATCAACCTTTGCTTATTATAGTGTGTTGTCCTTACATATATGTCTGTATTCCCATCCACTGTGTGTGCAAAGCAGGAGGGGTGCATACTGACATGTGTCTGCAATGAGAACTGCAAATGCCAGATATGTCTGGTCCACTGGTATTTGCAGACATGGCCTTCATGTGTTTAAGTGAGTGAGCATGCCCAGTATGACCTTTCAGTATGTTGTTGACTGACATTGCCTTAATTTGTGTGTGTGTGTGTGAGCAGGCCCAGTATGGCCATCTATATTGCATGTGTAAAAGAGAAATCACTTGGAGGAGACATCAAATATCCCTAAGCTCAGGTCAACCAGATTTCTCCTTGTACTTCACAGCTGTCTGTCACAGCAGACACCTCAGACCTCAGCTGTGTCTGGGGAAGTTAAAGTGCTAGGTCTCTGGCACAAGAACGACAGCAGTAAAGGCATAAAAGAGACACTAGTTATTGTAAAGGCTCTCCACTCTGATTCCTTTATTGCTCCCAGGCACTGTTCAGTTAGTTACTGATAATATCACATTGATGGGTTACATAAATAAGGGGGCTATCTGATGTTAGCCCATTTGTGGACCAGCAAAGTTAGCATGGAATATAGCTTTAGAGTACAATCTTACTCTAGAGGTATCCTGCTTTGTATCAGAGCAGACTGTGTGGTAGACAAGCTAGCAGAACAAAAGCAGACCTTAATGAATGGAAAACAGATCAGGAGGTCTCCCAAGATTAGCTCTATCTGTGAGACTTTCTTCAGGTAGACCTTTTGACTCCTCTAGGGAATTAACTGGAAAAATTCTGTTTTGCTACTCCATTCAAGAAGGCCTGCAAGCCAAATGTCTTTACTTTTCTTTGTACAGGAATGTTCCTGTATGCTTTTTCACCCTTTCTACTGATAAGTAGGACACATTGGAGAGACAGATATGCTTAGCAGAGAATTGCCATTCTCTGGAACATGCTCCCCATACGTTTGAAACAGAGTTCCTCCCTACCCCCATTTAAGTGACACTCGGACCGATGGATGCCTAATCAGAAGTTCAACCATGGGCTGACATCTATGTTTCCGAAGGACAGAGGCAGACAGTAAATAACCCCTGTATATAAATAAAATTTGTGAGATACATTTGGGTTGCACAGCGACAGTGGCCATTACCTTGCTATACATCTATGAACTTATGGTATGTGTTGTCCTTGTAAAGATTGAGGAAGAATTTCCCACAGCTCCTTGTGGTGATGCCCTTCTCAGCCAGACTACAGTGGCTCTCCCTTCTTTTCAAATTGGGCAGGGACAATTACCACAAGCTTCCACACACAATGGATTTACTCATACAAGAAGACAAGAATCCTAAAAACAAAGGAAAAAGGATACTTCTTACTGTGGATAGCTACAGACAACTCAGGTACCATTTTGAAACAACCAATGTTTTGGAACGCCTGCTCAGATGTTCATTGCTTGTGAAGGTAATAAGGAGGGACAATTTGCTTGAAAACAGACTATTTCATAAATGGTTGTCTAAGGCTATCACTTTTTTTATCTCACCACAAACAAAATATTACAGGCAGGTTCAAGGCACACTCTACCAGGGCCTTGGCTTCAACTATGGATTTTTTGGAAAGGGTTGGGGTACAGAAGTTGTCTAGTAGCAGCAACTTGGCCCTCTCTGCAAACTTTCTGAAATCACTAGAACATAGATTATTTTTCCAGGTCTATGACAAGCTGTGTTAGAATCATTCACCAGTGATTTTGGGACCCTTGCCATTCCGCCTCCTAGTTGTTCTGAGGCATGGTAGTCTACCCATATTGCTGAGAATGCAACAATGATCGGTCAAACTTCTACTATAATGGTACATTTATGTACACAGCAGTACAATGATCCTCATTTGAATCAGTGCTGCAGTAATAAGTCCCTCCCTACATCCACCCCACCCCCTTTTGGTGTGTTTTATATGCCAGGTTGTGGACATGTACTTTTTATCTTCCAAGCAAACTCTGCTCAGGTCTTGGCATTCCTCTTTGCAGTAGCATAAACTGAGGACAACTAATAATATACAAGACGTATACAAAGTTATACATAAAACACGTATAAAGGAGCATAACTAAGACATAAAAATAGTAGGAAGTAAAACTTTTTTTCACATGTACTTAAAACAATGTCTAATTATGAATAAAGGCAGATGTAACAACATCTACAAGTGCTTATAAGCCAAGCACTATACAAGGTGTCGATGAGCAATTTGGCAGCAATGAGGTCATTAAAAAACTCAACAGAGAATCTAGAAAGAGAAAATAACATATAATTTGTGGCAAGGTTATAGGTGAGATAAGTTAAACTTGTATCAAGTATATAGAAAATCATCTGCACAGAAAGAGATAAAAGGTACGTATGACAAAAACTAATACAGCTGAATGACAGCACAAGAACAGTGCCAAGAATTTGGTAGATGTGCTGGGAGGTTATGAGTGTGTACATTTTATATATATGTATTTATTATACTCACAAATACATAATATATAGGTTCATAGGTTCATAGGTTCATACTAGGCTATCTGCCCTAGGGCATTTATAAGCCTTGCCAGAGTGTGTTTGGCTTTTGCCATCCATTTTAAATTAATTTTGCTATGCCCTTTTTCGAGGTTAGTATACTGTGCCTCTGTCTAACAGTGACACAGAAGTGATACTTGGGGTAAACCTACGATCTCCCATCCACTCATCAAGATTCCTCTTGAAGAGAGTCAATGAGGGACTCTGCCTAACCTGGACTGGGATTTTATTCCAGAGTGAAGGGAGCCTCTGGGTTATGAATCTGTCCCTCCAGCATGTGCTATTTATTTCAGTGCTGAGGTTCAAGTCTCTCGGCATAGCTCAATGGGATTTGGATTTTCTGAGGTGCAGCATGTCCATTAATTCCAGGTTGGACATGGCTTTATACATCAGGCACAGATCGCCTCTGAGCAGGCGGTATGCCACTGAGTAAAGCTGGAGTTTCTTTAACTGGGCAGCATATGACATCTGTTTGAGCCCATTGATCCTCTTGGTGAGGTACTTTTGGGGTCTTTCCAGTTGCTGCAGGTGTCTGGTAAGGTACATCCCAAAAGGGGCATTGTACTCAATTATGGGCCTGATGAGGGATGAGTAAAGAGGCACGATGACCTCCCCTGATCTAGATGTGAATCCCTTCATGATTAGGTGGGCTATATAAAATGTTTTTCTAACCACTTTGGCCACGTGGTTGTCAAATGAAAGATTGCTATCAACTTGGGTCCCCAGGTCCCTAATTACTACTTCTGTACTTAATGGATTACCACCTATGTGGTAATTTGTGGGCACTTTTTTTTTGCTAAAGGGGATGATTATACACTTTTTGGCGTTTAGCTTGAGGCCATGGCTCTGGCACCAGTTCTCTGTTTCTATGAGGCCCTTTTGGAGGATGCTTGTGTCGGCTGGAGAGTCTATTATGGTGCCCAGTTTGCATAAATATATATATATATATATATATATATATATATATATATATATATGTATATATATATATATATATATAAAATTTACCGACTGTTGGTATGATTTATGTATTGACTCACCAAATCAAAACAAAACATCTGTGGAGTGCATAGTCAAAGTGGAAAAATATTTCTGGGCATGGAGAATCACATGCAAAGATGCAGAGGCACAGGCACGGGTCCACCCCTTAGCTCACCTTGGCCTTTCTCCTTTTGATTCAGACAAATATGGATGAACAATTTCCTACAGTTTCTCCTGCCATTCTGGCCAATATGGGCATCCTGAGACAGTGTAGCAACTACCTCATGTATACAGACAACCATCTACTACTATCACCTAGGAGCACAATTTGTCAGAGATGCAATTACATTAGGAAGCTGGAGTCCATGCTCTCTCACCCTCAAGCCAGTATATCTGGCACCAAAAAGGTTGTCAACACAATCACTACACCTCAGACACCACCCACATCTACACAACACACACCCACATATGCAGAGGTCCTTCGCATAAACATAACCAAACAAAGGAGACTGCCGAGGTAAAAACGCGTGATCTCCACAGCCCTCCACACCACATACCACACATAGTCCACACAACTGTGTCTCAAAGCCACTAAGGCTTCACCATAGACCCACTATATTAGTCATACGAGACAACATTGTGAGACACACAGATATGCCTCTCACCAGGCTGGATAAGGAGAAAGGATGGGTTAGTAGTCTGTCAGGTGCCAGAATCTCTCAACAACAGGTAGTGTTATGAGTCTGTCATAGTCGATGTTAGCGTGAATGACTTGAGATGTAGCTCTTTGGACTCAATGAAGAGAGACATGATTGAGCTTGCTGATTATGTGTCTCAGACAGGTATGTCCCTAGCCTAAACCAGCATTCTTCTGTCACCTAGAGTGATGCCTCAGTACAAACAGAAAATGATTGACTAACAAATGGTTTAGTTTCTGGTGTCATTCCAGGGTGATCCAGTACCTGACAGCCTGGGAAGATACGATCGACAGACCACGATGTTTTGCCAGAGATGGCCTGCATCTGTCTCACCTGGGCTTCAGGCTTCTGGCAAAGGCTCTTGACTCCCTCATACTGCCGTTTTTTATGAAAAGTGATGAGGTTAAAACTACCAACATAAACATTTCAACAAAACACAAATTAAAGGTCATGCTGCTAAATTCTAGGAGTCTAAATATGAAACTGCACTTGTTGCAAGCATTCTTCACCCTGGGAAATGTTGACATCTGTGCAGACACAGAAACCTGGTTCAAAGCTGTGGAGAGCACCCCAGCCTTACTAGGTTACTCATCCTATCATACATTCAGACCCCAAACAGTGGGCAGTAAATCCAAAGGAGGTTGAGTTTCAATATACATTAAAGACATACACACCCTCTGGCTGGTCAAACAGTATGATGCACAGGAGACACTCCAGGTGCAGTTAACCATTGACAAGACCCATATTCACATCATAGCTAGCTACCATCCCCCAAATCTGACTCAAGATGCTGAATCTGCCTATTTGGATATGTTTGAATCTATCAGGATTCTACCCTTTTTCCTGATCCTGGGTGACTTTAACTTCTCAAACATAGACTGGAAGAACTACTCATGTCAGAACACAAATGCCCAGACATTCCTTGATTTTGTGAATGCAAATGCCTTGGAACAGCTAGTTGATACCCTCACAAGAGGTGATAATATCTTCACCTTGGTATTAACCAACATGAGTAATCACTGCAGCATCCTTATAGTACCATACTCCCTGGTAAGATCCGACTATAAAGCGGTCACTTTTGAAGTCACCATCTCCCCCAACCCCACTCTAGCTAGGATCAGGCATAAAAAACTTCTCCAAAGGTAATTACAGCTTCCTGAGGGATGGTATAAACAGCTTTATATCCCCTCCCCCTCTGTAGGAACTCCCACCAATATCCAAAACTACACCAAAGCACTATAAAAGCATTTATATAGATGCATGGAATCAGGAATACCCGACAGGACTAAATCATCCTCTGCAAGGAAAAGTAAACTTATCTAGTGGACATCTGCAATAAATAAACTCTATAACAAAAGGAAAAAAATTGCTGTTCAAGACCAAGAAGATCAGGTGCCCAATTGGGACCAATGTCTCCTTAGCCTGATCAAACAAATAAGAGCACTAGTGAAATCCTCTAAAGCAAATGTAGAGTCCAAATTGACCACATCTACTAGAGACAATCATAATGCCGTCTTCACATATGTCCGCAACCTCAAAGGAAGCACCCAGATCTGTTCAGAACTGGTGATCAAGGACATAACATATACAAATGCCGTAGATATAGCAAACTTGCTGGGTGACAGATTCAGTGAAAACTTCACCCCTTTGTCCCCCCATCAGTAAATCAGGACATCCCCAGTAGCTGCCCACTTCCCCTTATATATAGGGAACAGGTCATCACTGCTCTCTCAAAGTCAAAAAAATACTGCCTCCATGGGACCCTAAAACATCCCAGGCTGCATCCTACATGAACTCGGGCAGGAACTTCCAGCACCATTAGGCTCCCTATTCCACTAAAGCTTGAGTACCAGGTTCATCCCAGCGGAGTGGAGGACAGCTATTGTCAGCCCTTTACACAAAGGTGGAATGTCCACCGACCTGGGAAATCATAGACCCATCAGCCTAACTAGCCTGATCTGCAAGGCCATTGAACAGATTATCATGGACCTCATTAACAAGGACATTGGCAACCTCCAAACACTTGATCACACACAGTCTGCCTTCATCAAGGGGAGGTCATGTCTGCTGAATTTGGTCGTCTTCTTTGAGACAGTCACCAAAGCCATGGACCAGAGGAAGATGGTGCACACCACCTATCTTGACATAGCCAAAGCCTTTGACACTATTCCCCACTCGGGCATAATAGATAAACTCTCTCAGCTAGGCATCAATCCGTATGTTACCAGATGGGTAGCAAACTGTCTAACTGATAGAACTCTGTTATTTGGGATATACTTTTCTGAGGGGCAGGCCAAAACCAATGGGCTATGGCTGAACAAGTTTGCAGATGACTGCAAGCTGGGTGCTGTCATCAATTCCCCTAGTGATGTGGACATCCTGCAAGAGGGTCTCACTCAGACAAATGACTGGTGCCAGAAATATGGCCTCAAGCTTTATACCAAAAAATGCATCATCATCCCCTTTGGGGAGAGTGATGTCCCCACAAATTATCACATTAATAACATCCTAAGCACACAATCAGTCATGAGGGATTTGGAGACCAAGGTTGATAGCAACCTGACTTTTGACCACCATGTTGCTTCCGCTGTATGGAAAAGCTTCTACAAACCCCACCTCATAAGTAAGGGTATATCATCCAGGGAAAAGGAGGTCATCACATCCCTGTAATCTTCCCGTATAAGGCCCATTATTGAGTAAACGCTCCTTTTGGCATGTACCTCGCAAAGCACATGCAGCAGCTGGAAAGACCACAGAGGTTCCTCACCAGGAGAATCCAGGGCCTCAAACGTCTACATACACAGGCTAAAAGCCCTATCCCTCTACTCTGTCTGGCATATAAGGCGATCACAGACCCCACCTTGATGGGCCTGCTGCATATCCCCAAGTCAAGCTCCACTCGAGTAACTCGCATGTGCGGCCTCAACCTGGTCTGTGACATCAACAGGACTTGTTGGCGGGACAGATTTGTATCCCAGAGATTCACTCATCTATGGAATGCACTCCATCTGCATGTCAAGCAGAGTACCTCTTTACCCCTTTTTAAGCGCAACCTGGATAACTGGATGGGAAACAAAAAATATATACCTGGGATTCCACCTGTGTCCCTGCTGGAGAGGGCATTGGTTGCTGACTTGTCTAAACATGGGCTCAACTTGTGGCTTGACCTATAAGAGCCTCAGGACCAATAACCTAGTAATCTCCTATGATTCTAAGACCCCACCTCCCACTAACACACACATAAAGCCATCAATTCACATCCCCTTTTTTACCCATTGTTTGCAGAGGGGGTTAGGGTGTCAATGCAACAGTGACAATCATGAGGAGACAATATTCAAACCGCAGGGTGTCTAGACATGCCACTTCTGTTATTTCAACACGCACACACACATCCCTATGACAGGTTAGCAATTCCAGTTCTTGTCTTACATGCCTTTGGGATGTGAGAAGAAACAGGAGTACCTGCAGAAAACCCCTGCAAAAAAAAAAGACGACAAGCAGACTCTGTACAGAAGGTACCCTGGCCAAGAATTGAACCATAGAAACTGTACTCCTCTAGTGTTCTACTCAGATTGAGTGTATAAAAAAATACATAAATTGTACCAGTACTGAAAACTCTGGTATTAGATATATACAGGGCAAATTACTTTTTAATAATTTGACACTTCACATAGCACACCTCTCTCAATACAGAGTTGCCTTTCTCCATAGACATTTTAGCAATACCCACAGCAGGTCTGCAAAGTAAATGGATTTCTTCTATTGTCCCTTCCCAGACAGACACATAAACTATTCAATTATCCCTGACTTTTCTGAAAATATCTGTTTTTTTTTTTAAGGGTTGCTCCTCAGACATCACTCACATAGTGAGGTAGGACTGCACACATTAAACAATAACTTACATTTTCAGTTTCAGACTTCATGGCTTTAGAAAATGACAACTCAAAGCCTAAATTCCAGCACATTTCTATGGAAATATAAATATTTAAAATAGGGTTGCAGACACTAAATGATGACAGACGTTTTTGTAAAGACTTCAGAATAGGTTTGTTACTTCAAATGATGTTATTCCAGCAAATTCAAGTATGTATTATCATCAATTACAATCTGTCACTGATTTGTGAGCTTTGTTCTCAGGTATGTTTTCCCTTTGTCCCTAATTCTTGAACTAAAAGGCTCAGCCACTCTCTGTCTCTCACTAACACTCATACACACTCACACACACTCACACACTCACACACACACACACACACACACTCACCCACACACACTCACTCACACACACACTCAGACACACACCACTCAGACACACACACACACACACACACACTCAGACACACACAGACACACACACACACACACACACACACACACACACACACACACACACACACACACACACACACACACACACACACACACACACACACACACACACACACACACACACACACACACACACACACACACACACACACACACACACTCACACACACTCACACACACACTCACACACACACACACACACACACACACACACACACACACACTCACTCACACACACACACACACACCCACACACACACACACACACACACACACACACACACACACACACACACACACACACACACACACACACACACACACACACGTCCTTGAAAATGTCAGCACTGCTACTTGCTGAAGTTAGCTTTATCGTGTTTTTCTTCCGCCTTCCCTCACTAAACTGAATGGGACACCACCACCACATTTAGTAATGGAAAAAATAAAAAGGACATCAAGTTATTTCAGTTTCCCAGCGTCCCTGCAAGCTGGATCAGTAGGTTTCCCAAAGTCATGGACTTGAATCTGCATTCAGATTTGTTACTTATTTAGAAGTCGTTGTCTGATTGGACCCTATCTCCCTGTCCCAACTGGTTATAAGTGCAATCTGGAGGCAGTCAGAGAATGGAAAGAGGAACCACCACAGTCTGAAGTGGAGCAGTGAAACAGTGCTTCACTTCAATATTTAATGAGCATCCGGAACAATGCTTTGCACTTGAGCTCTAAGTTTCTCACTATGAGACATCTCCTCTGGCCACATTATAGTTTTACTCTTTTGATTGGATGAGCACATTATCCTCTCTTATACCTCTATCTCTAGACAGACTTCACTGTTTGCATTATGTAAGCCATGTACTACACATGTCACTTTTTGGGAATGATGGTGAAGTGTGTGTGTTTTACTGTAGCCAGCAACCTTCAAGAAGAGACAAGGGAGAGGAGTTGCAATTGTGAGGATCAGGTTCAGGCAGATGCCTTTGATGTCAAATGCAATGGAGGCATGTGTGAGAAACATATGAAGTGTCACGACATGTCTTCCCAATTAGACACTGTTAAGCCCTTCCCAGTTTTAGGTTCCTTTAAATCACACTTATGCTTGGCCACTATAATGACATACATCCCCTTTCCTAAAGGTTCAAGGCTTGAAATGACTTCAGACTTGGTGATACACATGAGGTCGAACAGTGGGGGAAATGAAGTATAACTGACAAACTGTATAAGCACATGTAATTTAGAAGCTATTTTTAGCAGAGAATTGAAAACAGACTGGATATTGCATAAAACAGTGCAAAAACACACAAAGCCAAATAGTTCTGTTAAACAACACACCAACAGTCAAATTCCACCAACGCTCTTTATTCAACGATCGGTAATTTCGCCATTCGCCTTCAAAGGATCACATTACAACTTTCAATATGAACTCTTTTTATATTGTAACTAATTAGTTGATTAGCAATTAGTATAATTGAGTATCAAAATTTAAAGTGATCTTTGCATCAAAATTAAACCATAACATCTACTTATATTAGTTTATATAAACTGTTATCAACCAACTTTTCTATTTTTTCACAAATTTTTTCATTTAACCATCAGATACAAATATTAATTAGTTTTATATCAAAATAAATAAATAAATAATAACATATGCTTATTTTAGTTAATATAAACTATTGTCAACCAAATAATACACTTTCAATAGATCATCAAGCACATATAATTCATTGATTTAAATGTATAAAAATTATACCAGAGTGTAATTGCATACAAAATACAATAATTGTTCTCCTATATCAATTACTATCAAATAAATTATATCCACATAAATAAATATAAATAAATTACATAATGTATGTATTTATCATTCCCAAAATTACTGAAATTTCAATAACAATATGAGCAATATGTGCAAGAAAATGCTCGTCTAGAGTATAATTAAAGGCCCAGCTCCTGATTGAGTCCATATGGTTTCAAAGTTTTATATTTCAGTATCATCCTTGTTTCCAATTCTAAGAGTTTGCCTACTATATCATCTCCCTTATGAATAAAAGGTTTCCCCAATACACTAAATCTCAGGCTATCACTGCAACCATCATGAATATCCATAAAATGCTTAGCAACAGGACTTATAACATTAAGGTTTCTTATATCCTTAAGATGTTCTAAGATTCTAGTTTTGATCATCCTTTTAGTTTGTCCTACATACCAAATGTCCCTACATGAACAGCCTATTATGTATACTACACTAGTGGACTTGCAATTAAAAAATGTTTAGAAATATGATATATATTGTTAATAATATCAATATTAATAACTCTATTACATATGCTGCATGAGCCACAAGCAAAAGTGCCCACCCTCACAGGGGTTGATCTAATATGATGTACAAAATTATTATTCAAGATTTCTCTTAAATTCTTTCCCCTTCTAAATGAAAAATTCACTTGATTGGGGAACAATTCACCAATGTTATCATCTTCACATATTAAGTACCAGAATTTTCTAACTAATGAGACTAATATGTTAGAAAAAGGTGAAAATTTAGTTATAAAGAACACTTTCTCAACATTATTCTTTACACTAATTTCCCTTTTATTAGGATATGTCATGATGTTTTCCCTTCTATCAACTAATCTTGTATTGTTAATCACACTATCCCTACATTCTAATAGTTGATTATATTCATATCCTCTTTCCAATAGTCTATTAAGTACTGTATATAGTTCTTCATCTATATCCTCCTTAACACTGGTATGATCCCGAATTCTTTTGAATTCCCCAAATGGTAGGGCCTTTATTAAATGCTGAGGATGCATACTAGTAGCATGTAAGAACATATTTACTGAGGTTTCCTTCCTAAATGGTTTAAACTCAATTTTATTTTCCTTCTCAAACAAAACTAGATCTAAAAAGTTAATCTTATTTCTACTGATCTCATATGAAAATTGTAAATTGTGTTCATTTTGATTAAGTACTTCAAAAATCCAAATTCACAAATATCTCCCTTGCAAATAAAATCAAATCATCTATAAAACGTTTGTACAGGATTACTTTGTTCTTGAAAAAATTAGTAGGATAAATGTATTTTTTCTCAAAGTAATCCATATAGAT
The DNA here is from genome assembly GCF_019279795.1 of Protopterus annectens. NCBI lineage: Eukaryota > Metazoa > Chordata > Ceratodontiformes > Protopteridae > Protopterus > Protopterus annectens. Next base: position 743,967,660 of record NC_056726.1, read on the forward strand.
GATGGCATATGATGGTGCATATGCTGCACCCATTGCTGTGCCTTTTACTTGCAGGTAATATGTGTTGTTGAAACAAAATAGCTATGAGTTAAACAAAACTCCAATAGGGTAATAAGGAAACTAGTTCTAGGTCCCTCACCCATCATATTTTGTATGGATTCCAAACCCCATTTGGTATTAATATTGGTGTATAAAGACTTAACATCTACAGTGACCCAGTAATAATCAAAATTCCATTTCAGATTCAACAGATTATTAATCAAGTCCTGTGTGTTCCTAATGTGAGCTGTTATCTTACATAAGTAGGTCTTTAATTGAGAGTCCAAGAACAAGTTAACATTTTCCAAAAAAGAGCCTATTCCAGAAATAATAGGTCTACCTGGAGGTTCTTCCAAGTTTTTATGAATTTTTGGTAGTGCATACATAATCAGTGTTACTGGTTTTTGGATAAATAACTTTTTAACATCGGTGTGCATAAAAAAACCCAAGCGTTCACCTTTTTCAAGTAAGAATAACAGCTCATCATTAGAGGACAAAATAGGGTCACTGTCCAATTTCCTATATTCGTCAGAATTCAACAACAGTCTATTCACCATATTTATATACTTTATTCTATCCATTATAACCCAATTGCCACCCTTATCAGCAGGTTTGAAAATATATTCATTTTTAAGTGATTTCAAAACTTTTAAAGCTTGCTATTCATTTTTGTTTAAATTGAAACATTTTTTCTTTTTACAAAATTCACTAAATAATACTTCAACTTCTTTCAAAAGAATCTTTTGAAATGTTGAAATGGCAGGCACAGAAATATAGGGCATGAAGGTATTTACCCTTTTAAATTCAGGTAATATTAACCTACCATACCCAGTACAAAAATCAACATTTTCAACAATTTCACCATTGGATAAACCATTATTAACATCCAATAAGTTAGGTTCAAACTCATAGTTATAAATAGACAGATTACATAAATCATCATCTATTTCTGAATCACTAGATTGTTCATTAGTAATAGAAGTGCACATATTAGATCTTTCCTTTTTAAAAAAAATGAACTCTTAATAACAGTTTTCTAATGAATCGTTTAACATCAAAATAAATATCAGCTAATGATGGGAAGAATGTAGGAACAAACTTACTTCCTTTGTGTAATACACTTAGCATTTCAGAACTGATTACTAAGTTAGACAAATTAACACAATATAATGGAAGTTCATTAGGAACTGCTGTTGACGAACCTTCATTTAAGTTTGTTTCTTCCCTTCCTTCCATTCCTCCCGTTTCTTCCCTTGTTATAGTCGTCAGCTTGAAAATTCAAGTTGTCACTGTTGCAGCTGCCAGACCCCGAAGTAACCTCACGATTTGAGGTTCTGTTCACCGCCGTTGTTGCTTCAGCAAAAGAAACATTTTTAGAAGTGTTGCCCTCCGCTGAAGAAACTGAAGATGCTGATAACCCTCTCCATTTGGAACTACTGCTCCAAGTCCTGCCCCTTGACCTATTACGGGTCTTATGTGTGGGTTCATGTTGCCAGTTGAACAGAACGCCAGTTTCGTAATCCTTGAGGTCACGGATTAGTTTATTTCTTTTACGCTGCACAATGTCCATTTCTAATTTATTGATTTTTTCATTCAATGCTGACATTTGGATATCATAATTCAGTTCTGCTGCCAAGCTATTCTGTAAGGTCATGATTTCACTTTTAATTTTTTCATGGTTGCGTTGGTTGCGCTTTATTAAAATTTTGAGCCAACCAGTAGTGCAAGACAATGACACTTGTTTCCACTCATTTAACAAATCTGTTTCATCTTCGGATGCATAAAACAGTCTCTTTAGGGACGTGTTACTAAAATAAATGCTGAAATCCTCTCAAAAGGTACCAAAAAGAAAGCAGCAAATCAAGGTACTGCCATTGCAGCTGAACAGCCAACAGATGTGCATAGCAGCCATTCATTGTGAAAGTATGGCATCCTATTCCAGTCTTTCCGGAGTCTGTCTCTATGTCTCTCATACACACATGAAATTCAACATACATCATTTTTTTTCAGGTCCTTGGTGAACATAAAATTTAAATGCCAGACCATAAAATCTCTGACTATAACATCAGCTTTGCCATCCACTGAAACAATGCTGTTTGGTTTTACCTCTGTAATTGCTGTTGTTCCCGCTGGGTAGCAAAATTTCAATTAAAAAAATCAGTATGTCAGAACTACTAGAATATTATACACATGAAAACTCACATTTCATAACAAGTGTAAAAATCTGACCTAGTCCTTGAAATAATCTAATCCATTTCAATGTGCATCTGCTGTATCCCACCCTCTTGCTGTGACTTCCTGTCCTAGGCACTTTGGAATGCATCAGTAATCTGAGCAAGTAGGTTTAATATACCTTTCCCACACATGATATGCCTCTGGCAATGCCTTAGACATGCACATCCCTTCCTCTTCTCTGTATATACAGTACAGCATTCATACACAAACTCCGCTTCTTTAATAACCTTCCATGTTACTATTACGGACCCCCTTCCACCGCAAAACATACACAGTGGACAAGTAGGTGAACCGAGCCTCTTTGCACAGTCTGTACTCTGTATCACTTAGTCATTATATACAAACCTTTTTTTTTAGTCTTTAATTTAGCTTTCTGATTTTCTGCTAGCTTTGTCCTCAAAACTATACCTAATATTTGATAAATTTACACAAAAAGATGCTTATAATGGACTCCATTAAGCATTAACTAAAAGTAAACAGTAAAATTGTTAACTTTTAATCCAAAACAATTTTTACAGTATATCAATCACCACATAATCAATAAGAAAAATATTATTTAAATGCCAAAATTCTCTTTTATTACAGAAGATATGTTCACATGCTGCAACAGCATCATCAATAAGTGCAAAAATGTCAGGAGTAGCGTAGCAACCAATAACAATAGTCAATAAAATTAAAAATTTACATACACTTAGCCCTTCTCAAACTAATGAAACCGTAAATTCTTTGCTTCTTATTTCCCATCCACATCACCTATATGCCAAAAAGCAAAACAATAAAGCAGAAAAAAAACATGCCTATTCCAAAAAGAGAAAAGCATCCCAGAGTATTAGTAATAATCCATAAAGTTATGCTCATAATCTTTTACTTGTGAACTGACTCTTGTTTCTTGGAATAAGGGCAGTCTCTCTTTTCTCTGCTCTTTTGCTCTGGAAATGGAATAAAAGATAGCTCACATGTCTATGCTGCTTGACTGGTACATGGTACCTATCTCAGTCACCTACTCTGTATGTGTAACCACTTTCTACGTCCCGTCCATGCTCCATTCCCTTCAATACACTGCTGCTACCCACTCTCTTATGTGCATTTTGTGATTCTTCTGTCTTTTTCTGCATTTTAGGTGTGTTTTTAAAAAAATTCCTTAGTGGCAGGTGGGTAAAGAATCAAAAACTATGAAGCCCCTGGTATGTATGGCCTAGAGGCTGGTAAAAGCTGTGTAATCTTTGACTGGAGGGAATAATTCAGTCCAATATATATTAGAGGACCTCTCAGGGAAAACAAAAATTGTTCCTGGTTTACAGATAGCTTGACAGAATCCTGTCTTTCAAGCTGGATGTCTCAGCATTTACAACGACAATAATATATAATGATCCATCTTTTTACAAAGACAGTCCCTGTGCCCCCTAAAGGCCCTTTTGGCATCCCTGATACTTGTCCCACACCTCACATCTCCATAGGTCAAGTGTTACAGGCCTTACCCAAAGTAAAGAACACAGCTTCCATGGGGCCTAGATAGTATCCTAGGATGTATTCTGAACCATCTTCAGCAAGAACTGGCTTTTGCCATTGAACACCCTATTCAACTACAGCCTAAGTACTGGCTTCATGCCGCAGAGTAGAGAACTGCCATTGTCATCCTCTAGCACAAGGGTGGTGCCACTACTGATGCGGGAAACTATCGCCCCATTAGCTTGACAAGTCTGATCTGTAAAGCCATGGACCGTATTATTATGGATCTCATAAACAATGACATAAGCAGTCTCCAAGCACTTGACCCCTCCCAGTTTGGATTCGTTGAGGGCAGATCTTGCCTGCTGAACCTGGTTGACTTCTTGTGATACCATCACCAAGGCCCTGGATGAGGGAAAGTCAGTACATACAGCTTATCTTGACTTGGCCACGGCCTTTGACATAATCCCCCACCTTGTACATCATTGAAAAACTAACACAACTAGGCATAAATCCCTATCTCATCAGGTGGATGGCCAACTGATTCACCGATAGGACCCGCAAAGTCAAAATAGGCACCTTCACCTCTGATAGCAGACTTGTCACTAGTGGAGTTCACCATATTTCCTGGGACCCCTACTGTTTGGCATCTATTTCTCAAAGATACAGGAAAAGACAAAAGGCCTGTGGCTGGCCAAGTTTGCCGACGACTGTAAGTTGGGTGCTGTCATTGACCCCCTCAAATGATGTTAACATACTGCAAGAAGGTCTCACAGCAACTAATGACTGGTGCCAAAGTCATGGCCTCAAGCTAAATGCAAAAAAATGTATCATCATACCATTTGGCAAAAAGAATACCGCTACTGATTACCACATCAACGGCAACCCCCTAAGCACACAATCTGTGGTGAGAGACCTGGGCACTTGGGTTGATAACAAACTCACATTTGACCATCATGTAGAGGCAGTGGTCAAAAAGGCCTTTTACTTGGTTCATCTCATAAGTAAAGGGATTGCATCCAGAAAAAAGGAGGTTATTATCTCTCTATACTCCTCCTTCATTAGATCAATAATTGAGTATAATGCCCCATTTGGGATATACTTCTCCAAACATCTGCACTAACTGGAAAGGGCACTGAAATACCTTACAAAGAGAATCCATGGCCTGCAACACCTGTCTTATGCAGACAATCTCAAATCAATATCACTCTACTCAGAATATCGTATAGATTGCTCTGGGATGATCTGTGTCTTGCCTACATGGACAATCTCAGACCCTGCCATACTAGAGATGCTCCATATCCATGAGTCTAATAATTCACGCACTACCCACTCAAAAGGCCTGAACCCAATATGTGACATTAACGAAACCTGCTGGAGAGACAGGTTTGTCTCCCAGAGGCTGCCCCTTCTCTAGAATAGACTTCCAATACACATCAAACAGAGCACCTTGCTGACCCACTTCAAGCCGAACCTTGTTGAGTGGATGGGAAACCACTAATTTGTCCCAGGGGGTCCACCTGTGTCCCTCATTGACAGGAGTGACAAGGGCTGACTGAGGTCGCTTTGGGGATAAACTCTTGGCTAGGTTTGTAAGGGCCCCAGGGCCATTATCCTAGTAACCACCTATAATCCTAATAAAACAGCCACTATCTTCTTCTTCTTTCGGCTTTTCCCAGTTAGGGGTCACCACAGCAGATCTCCTGTCTGCTCATGATTGGCAGTGGAGTTTTACAGTGTCGAGTTGCCAGCCTGGTGCCCAACCTTCCACAGAAGGCACACACATGCACATACTCACACCTAGGGCCAATTTAGAGAGTCCAATCCACCTACTGCATGTCTTTGGGATGTGGGAGGAAACCAGAGCACCCGGAGGAAACCCACACGACCACAGGAAGGGCATGCAGACTCCACACAGAAGGCACCCCAGCCAAGGATCGAACCGGAGAACCTCTTGCTGTGAGGTGACAATGCTAACCACTGCACCACCGTGGCCACCCTAATAAAACAGCCACTATAAAGCCTCTTATTAATGATCGCTTCCAAGTCTGCTAAAGCCCTCTTATGTCTGAGGCAATAACTTCATCCGTTATGGGCCCTAATGAATTTTCCTTTCTTTTTCTCCAGCATGTAGCCTCTCTAGAAGCCATCACGCCAAAAAAATTGCCACATGGTTAACAGGGACATGAACAGACTAAGTTCAACGCTTGAATTGTTGGGCAGACAACACAAGGAAAAAGCAGTTACTGTCTGTCTAATATCCTTTTTATAGTCTTAGCTAGGTATTCACTCTGAGAATAATTGACAGCATCAAACAATGCAACTAATTACACGGAAAAACTGCTTGCACTCAATCCTATTTTATAGGCAAGAAGGGTAGCTAGGTGAAAACCAAAATCTCATACTTACTAAGTAGGTTTTATCGATATTACTAAACATATATATATATATATATATATATATATATATATATATATATATATATATATATATATATATATATATATATATATATTTTTTTTTTTTTATTGCTAAATTTTGTTTTATAGTACTACTACTTATATAGGTAAAGAAAAAAGTATCTGGAACCTACAATCAGAGCAGCTATATTATACAGATAAGGCCAGATTCAGAATGCTGGTGTGAGCTAAAATTAACCACTTAGTGCAAAAAAATCAGGACAAAGCCAGACCAAATTGGGGACTAAAGTCCACAAGTCCAATGTACGTCATTATCTACTGATTTTAATGTTCAGATCTTACCAGTCAGTGGTCAGCAAGATGGAATGTTTATGAGGAATAGACAAAACATTGTGGCAAAAATCTGGAAATGCTGCAGAGTAAAACAATGTACCCATCACACGCAGTGTCAACAGCACAAGACAGCAGAAACGCAATCCATTTTCAGCAGTGGCTAACAGCAAAAAGATGCAGTCAAGAACAAAAAACGTAATTTTTCAGAAATATGACTGAGGAAGTCAGTAAATACAGCACAAAGTTTAGCTTCATGTTTGATATCCTTCTGAAAATGCATGCAAACTCATGTCCCATTATTTTATCAACCTTCACAGTTTATAACAACATTTAACAGTTGTCCTTAGTTTTAGCCCCATTATTAAAGGTTTTGTCTAGGTTTCTTGCTTTACGAGGTTGGCAATGGAAAGCCCCATATTTTCAGGCTTGGTCACATATTTTGAGCTAAGAAGTTCAGAGGAATGCAAACCTATTTTAACTGCTGCCATATCTGCCTCATAATGATTGCTGTAACTCTTCCCAAGCAGAGATACACAAACATACTCTCATTCAGGCATGCATACACTCAGAAACACACTTCAGGTTCACTCATGCAAACATGCTTACACACGCAGACAGAAACATAAAGAAACAAACACATATGCACATACTTATCTTTCTTTTTCTAATTCATATATCACTTTCACACTCTGTAATCAGCAAAACCACTAACTGCTCCACTGATCTCACTTGAACTCTCATGCACACATACACTTGAACACTCAGACACAAACAGAAGTAACAAATAATACAAACAGCGGATGCATATACCTTTTAGTTTGGAGAACACTAGCTCAGCAACAGTCAGGCAAAACTGAGTAATCCTTCACATACATAGATGCGGCAAGCAACTACTCGGAGTAGAATAGTTCTGAGAGAAACTTTGCATTAGTGTTGTATTGGTTGCCAAAATGAGCCGCTGCATAAATAATTAGTTGGAGGTGTTTCCTGGGCGAAATGAGTCAAAGTGGGTGGATCATGGGTTGTTCATTGAGCAGCAGTGGCAGAAATAAAAAAATATGAAGGGATGTTATTACTAGGACCTTCCAGCACCCATTTACTCTCTGCAGCTCTGCAAGACTAATGTCAAGTTCAACATGGTTGCCAGTAACGGAGAGGAAGAAATGGAGAACATCAGAAACAGTTGAATCTGGGAATTCCGATGTCAGCATCACTGTTATGAAGTGTGGCATTCAAACGATAGGGGAGAAAAACATTTTTAAAATGAGGAATTAAAAACAGCAGCATGTAGTGGTCCTTTAATTGTTGATATGTATAACTTTGATGTATTGATAAGCTGTGGACTATGTAAATAGTTATTTGTTTGTTTTACAATTGATTTGTTTATCTATTGTTTTAAAACCAAATAAAAATGTATAAAAAAGAACTAAAAAGAACTGACCTCAAATCCTAAGTAACTCACTGGTGTATAGAATGGCAAAAATTTGCTGCCTTGTATGAGCTTGAGAGGCACTAGAGTCCAGCAACTGCTATACTTGATTAGGCCACTTGGATCTTAAGATCTCTCCAATTTGTGAACTAATACAGGGCCAAAGAGGGAAAGAGATTCTGACTTTTGAGGTGAACTACAGACTGAAAAGGTATGTAATAGATGACTGTTGTATGAAAATCTTTCTGGTTGCAAAGTGCTTTGTGTGCCTCTTGCAATGGTAAGGGAAACTGTAGTTCAATCATAATATTCTTGCACATTGGGAACATGTGCCCCAGTATTGCACAGAAGGATTTAAGTGCTTGCACCCTGATCTACAAATCTTGTATCAAAAGTCACAGATGAATGTTTAATCTGCTTACTTAACAATCCAAAAGGTAAAGGAAGTTTAAAAATATTCCTGGCAAGAGAGTGACCATGAGAAATATTACAGATCTACTTTATAGAACCTTTTCCTCCTGGTAAGGGTGGTATTAAATGTGCATGAGTATTTGTTGCTGTGTTTTCCAAATGGATAGAAGTTTTACGAGCTGCAAACAAAGCTGGCCATACTACAGCTAGATTACTCAGGAGATCTGTCTTTTATTCTTGCGGTTTCCACATTATTTAAACTGACAATGGTGCACAGTTTATAAGAACCATTATGAAGGAAATAAGCCTCTGTTAGGAATTAAGAAATAGTTCCATATGCCCTTGAATGTACAGTCTTCATGGATTTCAAAAAGATACACTGGAGTTTAAAATCTAGACCGAGAGAGAAAGGAGAAGGTGATTTGTTTACTTGATGTGTTATCTATGTGTGCATCAGTGAGAAAAATAATGGGATTTTCTCCTTTTGTGCTAATGACAAGGACATATCTATTCATATGCTTACAGATGGTTTCATGCCCCAAGCTAGCTAAAATGTGACACAGAAATTTAATTGATTTAAATAATTACAGGGCAGATTTACAACAGTTTGCTGTTCTGTGCACAGAACATCTCAAGCAATTGAGCCACATAAAGGTATACAACCCTTAGAGCTGCCAATTATTTTTGTTACCTATTTGTTGACCAAGAAAGCCCACTCACTGGACAACTTATCCCTTTTCAGGGATGACCTAAAAGTACTGTCTGGTTAAGTGACTTGCTCAGAGACACAGAGTATGAAATGAATATTTAAGGAGTCAAACTCCATAGCCTGGCCACAGGAAGCAGCTTTGAGCCTTGGTATGCTGCGCTGTCAGTGATAAAACAGCACACACTGGTAAAGAGTAAAAAAAACATAATTATAATATCTATTGTTTTGATTATATTATTAGTGTAGTATCCCAGCAAGTTCCTTTGCAGAATATAATACAACTAGTCAATGGGGGAAAAAAGCATGCGATAATAAATTATAGCTTTCTAGCTTCTGAATACATGTTGATAGGGGATGTGTCTCTTATGTTCCTTTGCAGAATATAATACAACTAGTCAATGGGGGGAAATGGCATGCTATAATAAATTATAGCTTTCTAGCTTCTGAATACATGCTGAAAGGGGATGTGTCTCTTATTTTGAGATAAAAGACTTTGAACTTATGAGGAATTTCTGTGTTAACCAAAAATGTACCAATCAGGTTAGATGACAGATTATATTTGCCTTTGTAGTGGTATATATATTTGCTACTCTGCCTGATAATCAATTGAGTTTAAAAAATGCAGCATTTCCTTGTCACTAATGGGATGCACTGAGAGCTACATAAGGCAACTAATGTATACTATACAGAGGCAGGGAAAGTGTACTGATTGTACTTTCCACATAAATGTAACATATGGATACAGTAACAAGTAAGAGGGGATGTGAAACAGCAAGGACAACTATAATACATGGGTTATCAGATAGGAAAAGTGTACTGAAGACAATGTACACAGAAATCAAAGATATGTATACGGAAATATGTAAGACAGGATGGTAAATATTCAAATTCTAGTAAGATAATTAACGTGAAGGTGCTTAATGTCACAAAGACAAATTATAATAATAAAATTTTGCAATACATATGTCAGAATAATTGATAGTGGTCACAGCTCCTGAGCAAATATATGTAAATGAAAGCATTCATGATATTATAGGATGTGGCAGTTACACAAATTCACATTGTAACAGAGGGGAATTATATAACATATGAAAGTCATTGACATGCTGTGTTGAGATGACAGTAAGCAAGGATGATATGTAGATTGTGGGATATTTGCATAACATTCATTTTTTCAAGATATCATGTTGGAATATATGAATGGCTCAGAAGCTACAATCTCCTTTTTGCAAGAATCAGACCCATCCCACCACTGTTAGCACTGACCTATGTATTAGCTGTATATGCCACAGAAATAGGCCTCTTACATGCATGAGGAGGATCAGCCTTGAAGGGACTTATGCACATCAATATGTGAATGGTTATGCATCCCATATGTAGGTGTGTTTGGTGATACAAATGTGGGAACAGAGTGTGACATATGTACTACCTTTGCATAAGACACTCCTGCCTTACACAGTTATTGTCCTGACAAATAAGAAGAGATGCAAACACTACACTATGATGCAATGTATTCCCCAGAGCTGAGTATTGTTGGCATCTGCCACAAGAGTTAGCAATGGGTACTGTGACAATCAAATGATACTAATATGTGAATTAAGAAAGGATCCTTGAGAATCAATGTCATATCAACATGTCAGACTGATGGCAATTACATGTGTATGCTCATGTGCACACAATTATGGTCAATCCTATATCAATGCTCTATGGTCAAGGAAGTTTCTTCTGTATATCTATACACATAACACCCAGAAACTGGAGCACAATCATGTATACCACAGGACTCAGTGCATCTGCCAAAGTAGCACTCTAACCATGACATCGTCAGAACAAATGCCTACTGCCATAAAATCCAAACCTACATTCACATGTGTTCATGAAACAAATCAATTGATACTAGTAATGTATTGTAGTGGTCATGTCATGTCAGTACATTCACACACAATGAAACCCTATGTTACAATTGAACATCAAGCTGTATGTCTCTTCTCAAAATAACAATATAGCTATTAATCACATTCACCACAATGGAACTATCACAGCTGTTGAGCTCCACCTATGTGAGGTCATTCAATCAACTGTACTGCATTTGCCTGTAATTTTTATCTTCTAAAATTGATGGGGGTGGACCCCACCACTCTATACATACAAAGTAAAATTGGGGCGTTGTCTTTCATGCAGAGCAGTTAAGGGCACAAATGCTTACAGTCATTCAATGCTTGCATGGAAAACTTGACTAAGCATTGAGAAAATGAGCTTGATAGTGGGATCAGTGAATGTGCCATGGTATAAATGCATCACCAGTGGTTATATGTGTGGCTATGTGAAAGCATTACATCATGTGTATGAATCAAGGAATATGTGCCCCTGTAATTACTTAGAAAAAATCTTGTTGGATGTCAGACAACATGTCCTAATGCTAGATATACCCAAATACACCTGTAGCCCCAAGCTGTTGTCACTCTGATGGTAGAACAACTATTATATATTCAGTGTGGATATAATCCCATATTGGAATACATGCCTTATTTAGGCAACAAAATACATTATACCATCTCATGTCCTCAGTCTTAAAGAGGTGCAACTGCAACTACAACTGTGATGGAATGACAATCTGTTTGAATAACAACATCAGTCTCCAAGAAAATGTACAATAAAGACTTGCAACAGAAAACAACATCTACACATGAACATAGCACAAGTGGGTGACAACACCATTAGCAACATGTAGACTAACTGTAAGCAGTGACATCAGGATTTGAGCTATATGGCAAATATCACAGACTTTGAAGTTTAACAGAAACATACAGATTTATTTGATGGCTGTAACACTGCACATTTCAAAGAATGACATCACCATTGTGTATTACATTCATGTTTCCACTAAAAATTGGTTGCACAGCATAAGCACACTGTTGTGTGTGTGTGTGTGTGTGTGTGTGTGTGTGTGTGTGTGTGTGTGTGTGTGTGTGTGTGTATAGATATATATACATATCATATATGTATTTGCAGCCTGTTCTGCAAAGTAAGAGGAAGAAACACAGACAACAGTCATTCCTGTATTCAAACTCCCTATGTAGTGATTGATGGAATCTATATACCTGTGTATTATATACACACATACCACAGGAAAACTCTGATTGTATGTAAGGCACACATCATCTTTGAAAGGATGACATTAACTGTGTCATGCATATGAGATGTGTGTGCAAAAATGACTTTTATAGCCATGTGGACTTGTTCATGTTATGAGTAGTAAAACGTATAACACACTCCTGCATTCACTTACACAGACAATCATGAGAGTCTCACTGCCATAGTTTAACTCCCTACATATTGATTGGCACAACCTACACATAAATGTATCATATGCACTGGTCACAGCAGAGGTTTGACTTTAGTTGTGCAAGAGTGCATTATTGAAATGATGACCTCATTAGTGTGTTGCATACAGTATATGTTTGTGGACTGAGTACACAGAGATATATTGATCTAACCATGTAAATGTTTGTAATGAGTGGGAGTCAAATGAGCACACCTGTTGAAGTAATCCTCCAGTGATGCAATGGCCACACCATCACACCCACAAGTTGATTGTTGTGAGAGTAGAACTCTCTACCTATCTAGCATAACCTACATAATTTAGAGGACATAGTACTCAACACAAGTGCTAGTGCAGAATTTGACTTTAACAGTGTGAGAGTGCACTTTAAAGAGGATGACATCAGTGTTGTGTTGCTGAAAAGATGATGTTGGGAGAAGGGTATGGCATCTATGTAGACGCACCCATTAAATATTTACTTATTAGCTTTGTACTTGGTGGCTCCCTGATTTGTTATACTTCTGTCCTTGGTTTGGTCCCTTTGGCTGAGTGCATATCGATGTAGACTCACTTTGAGATGTAAAAGTACATCTTGGCTACTACTTTATTCAGGCCACCAGTAGTTAAGGTCATATTTACACACCAACACACACATACAAGTTGACTGCTGTGAGATTAGAATCCCCTAATTATCTAGCCATGTAATCTAGAGGACATAGTATTTACAGCAAGTGTCATAACACACGACTGGCTTCAATAGTGTGAGATTGCACTTTATAGATGATGACACTAGCATTATGTTTCTGAAAAGATTATGTTGGGTGAAGGGTTTTACACTGATGTGGACACACCATGCAGTATAAAATTTACTGCATGCTACTATTTCCTTGAGGCCAGCAGTAGTTAATGTCATATTTACAGAACTCCATACTCACACAAGTTTATTGTTGTTAGATCTGAACTTCTTACCTATCTAGCTATTTGACTTACAGGACACAGTACTTAACACAAGTGCCACCACAGAAGTCTGATTTTTGTATAGTGTGACAGTGCACTTTATATAGGATGACATCAGTGTGCCATTGCACAGAAGATGGTGTTGGCAGAAATGCCTGACATTGATGCAGATTCACCTTGTAGTGTAAAAGTAATTTCAGGCTACTAATTTTGAGGGCACCAGTAGTTAAAGTGATATCTACACAACTCCATACACACCCAGACACATGCAGAAGTTGATTGCTGTAAAATTAGAACACCCTACCTATCTATTGATACTATCTAGAGGACAAAGTACTTAACACAAGTGCCACCACAGAGGTCTAAGTTTTAAACTGCAATAGAGCAGTGTATATAGTATTAGCTTATTAGTCTGTGTCAGAGAAGATATTGTGATGTTGAAGGTTTCATGCAAATCCATATTTGTTGATATGATGGAGTAAGTGCAATGTTATGATCAATAATACGTACATATTGCTGACTTATGTCAGCTATGCTATCATTAATGTATATTGCAGAACTGAGAGTGACATGGGCCAACCTGTCTTGTGTAGATCAGGCACACAGAAATGTGAGAGACAGAATAGACATGAATCATTTGTGTATCATCAGGTTATGACGATGGCACGTAAACCTTAATGAATGGTACTGATATTAGCAGTGGTATGGGCTAATACATGGGCAGTGTGGGCTGTCAATATAAAGCAGTACTTAATGTTTCAATGCAGGAGAGATAAAAATGATGATTTAAGTGTGTCAAGGCTGTATGTGGTTGAATATCATTTGTAAGTGTCAGTGCTGTAGTGCAGATCCAACTGTCCAAAATGAAGTGTTTGTTCAATTAAGCACAAAGATCACTAGATGTCAAATGAGTACATCAGACAGTTTCCATGTAATGAAGTAATGTAATCCATTAGCAATTCTTATTTCTGTTCCAGATGTCTTCCTAAACTGCAATGCAGAGAAATATATTTGCATGGATGTTAGCAAAGTGTTAGCGCATGCATGATTACACTTTGATGTGTTGAACTCAGATTGTGAATTAACAGTGTTTAGTGGTGTTCACTGGTGCTTCCTGCCAAACTTTACACAAATAAAAATCACAGATGAAATATTGGGATTGCTATTATATGTACAGCAGATCTGTTTTATATTAACATGTTTCATACATATGCTCCATGTTATATTACACCTTACCATATTAGCTCAAAAGCTCAATTCAAAAATTAAATGTTGTGCTTGCCTTCTCCATTTGTGTGATGGCACCCTGTGAGCAAACAGGCTTACTGTTGAATGTCACAATGAAAAACTTGAATTATCTTTGCCTCCTACAGTACAAATAGGATTAGTGATAATGTGTGCCTGTCAGCACTTAATGGAGAAAATCCACTTATAAACCTAGCTTTCTCTGTGTCACAAGGTTTATATTAACCAAGCTAAATTAAAGAGGAGAGATGAAGTAGGATCCAATCCAGTATGTGAATCATTAATCTGTGGTTAATATGACATTTTATCATGAATTTAAGAAAACTTAGAAATGACTATTATAAATATGCTGTCTGGGCAAACTGCATGAGGAATAGCTACTGAAATAATCATTTATATCTAGTACATATGAGATATGCTTCAAGGGAAATCACATGTTTAAGCACCTTTGTGTGAAGAAAACTGGACTACCGAGGGTGATGGCGACAAGTGACCAGGGTTTGCCATAGCACATGAACAGCCAGTCACCATCACTCAGGTTTGCCATGTGATGCCAAACTCCATGCAAAGGCTGAGGACAGTAACTGAAAGCTTTCTTACAGGCCCGTTCTGGATATGTGTGTTGTGTGTCATTTTATTATTGACCAGATTAAACATGTGAAAATTGGGTTGACAGGAAAGTGGTGAAATGCTGGGGCAAGCAGAGTGGAGGACTCAGGGGAAAGACTAGAGGAACTTGCAGGAAGACAGTGGGAGAGAACCATAGCTACCCACTTCTTTACAACATAAATGTAGAAGTATAGTCAAAATATGCTGACTTTGGAATATCACCACACCAAGGGTAGGTGACAACAAAAGAATGATGTTTTACCAATTGTTTCAAATGAAGTGTAACAAAGTGAAAGGTATTTTATCAAAGACTAAAGATGGTGTGAAACATGGCAGCGGGATTTGCCATGGGTGATACTCAACATATTTACACTTTTTCAGATGGTCAACACTAACAGCCTCAATATCTTGGCTTGTTCTCCTTTGTGTTTTGGCGATGAACTAGGAAGACATGGCACATACAGTATCTTTCTGTAATTATACATTGTAGAAAGTTAATTGACTGATATGGGAATCAAATCTAGGGAAGAAAAAATGCATAATTTTAATCAAGGTGATTATTTGTCAGTGCTACAAGAGCACTCCCTTTCAACCATGTTCATTACAGACAAACTGAAGGCAGTATGAATGGAGATTTACTCTACAGAGGGCTGTATATGGCTTTAGGAAGTTCTGTGAAATGCATTCCCATTTAAGAGGCATTATTAAAAGGGCCTTACAGAAACAGATGCTTGGTGCCAGAGCCATGGGTTCAAGCTCAATGCCAATAAATGTATAGTTATCCCCTTTGGAAAAAACATGTACCCATAAATTACCATATAGGTGGCAGTACACTAAACACCGAACGTGTGATAAGACACAGGGACACAGGTGGACAGTGGTCTCACCTTCGATAACCACATCGCCACAGCAGTCAGGAAATCCTTCTATGTGGCATACCTCATCACTAAGGGATTTTCATCCAGAAAAAAGGAGGTCATTGTCCTACTGTACTCATTCCTCATTAGACCCATTATAGAATACAATGCCCCATTTGGTGTGTACCTGTCAGGACATCTGCAACATCTGGAAAGGCCTCAGAAATACCTCACTAAAAGAATCACAGGCCTAAAGCAGATGTCCTGTGCTGACCATCTAAAAAAACTCCAGCTATACTCTGTTGCATATCATCTACTCAGAGGTGATTTCATAGGTTCATAGGTTGGTACTAGGCTATCGGCCCTAGGGCCTATACAAGTCTAACCATAACAATTCCCTGGCTATTTCTTCCCACACTATTTATTTCCCTGGACCCTTGTCTAGCAGGGCGACTGACATAATCCCCGGGGTGAATTTCCTTTCTCCCATCCAATAATCAAGGTTCCTATTGAAGAGGGCCAAAGAGGCACTCTGCTTGACATGTATGAGCAGTTTATTCCAGAGTCTGGGGAGTCTCTGGGTCAGGAACCTATCCCTCCAGCATGTTTTGTTTATTGTGATGACAAGGTTTAGATCCCTGGAGCATGTGGCTCTGAGGGATTGGGATTTCTTTAAGTGTAGCATGTCTAACAGCTCTGGGTTTGACATGACCTTGTATGTTGAGCAGAGATTGTCATGGTAATTTATTTGCATCTTTGTTTCAATGTATAATATAAGTGATCAGCATTTTAGACACATTTTAAGGAGAGGAAGGACAGTGTACTCTTATTATAAGGATATCAATCTTGCTGAGGCTGCTCTTATATCTCTCAAAGTGCTTACACTTTTTATTTGAAGTTTACTCTGCATGATGCAAACACTTCAAGCACAAGAGTCATTTCACTATTATTTGTTGTTGTAATCAGAGAAATCAGGAAAACTTGCAAGCCATTAGCTGCTAGCACTTGTTATTGCTTCTCCATGCAATCCTGTGCATACAGTTGTGTAACTACTTACACGATGTTCACATCCCTTACACCAAGGGAATTTTTAGTATTCAGGAATGGTAATAATTCCACCCCTCATTTACATCTTCACACTACTCAGTGGGCTGAATCTACACTATATAAAGGTAATGGTGCACCTATGGAAGTGGGAGGAGGGGAGATTGATTGGATAAATATATCCTATTACTGCTAGTTACTTTGAGGAGATTGTTCTACAAAGCAATACACTGTTTCATAAGGTATGTTTGTCCTCTTCATAAGCTACTTTCATTTTCATACCTTGAATGTTTTTCAATATGGAATAGAAAAATGAATTTTGATATGTATGCGGTTTTAAAAAAAATCACTGCTGGTTTTTGCAGTGCTTTCTAAGTTCGTATGAATAAATCACAGCATTATGTTATCATTTGCTATTGGAATTTCACCAGATGCATCAGTCAACTGTATTGTGTTTAGCATCCACTTCAAGGGGTTGTGTTTGTGTAGCTATCAGTGGTGTTAGGCTTCTAGGATGGCTCCTGGCAACCTATAGAGCAGTGGAGAGACCAATAGAACGTGTCTCGGTAGTTGGACCTTGAAGTTTTGCCTAGTTATTGATAATACTGCCATCAAGCAAACATTTACACTACTGCTGTCTTTACAGACATGTTAAGATAATTTGGAAGGGATCCCTTAGCTTGTGAGTAGTCCAAAATGAGCATTGTGTGTTCAGTTGTTTTTGTGTTGAGGATAAGTGCATTGATTTGGTTTGAAAATAATGCTTTCTTTATGTGCTAAATTTTTTTTGTTTCATGTCATGCAAGATTATGGCACCCAGACCATATGTTTCACAAAAGCCACCATTCAGTGATGCAGAGAACAAGGTCATCAGTGAAGCCTCACACTGCCATGAATTCTTCCTGATTGGCAGAGGTAATATGCATGCCTGAAAAAGCATATGGTAGAAGGTGGTTGCTTAATTAAACACACTGGGCCAATGTACCAGAAATTATACTCAGGTGAAACACCCTACCACTGATATGATTGCAGCCACATGCAGGAGGGCAGCTGCAGCAGCACAAGAACAGAATGCTGTGGCAAGGTCCTGCTACAGAACTGCCACTCCCTGCAAATGAATATTTCCTGTCCCCTGTCAGAGAAAAATATGTATTTTCTGTCCACTGTCAGTGATCCAAACAGCTCAGCAGAAGGTTCACATAGACTCCTTGATTTTGGGGCTGATGTAGACAACAGGGCAAGTGGGTTCCAAGTAGAAATCCCAGGTATGACACACACACACACACACACACACACACACACACACACACATATATATATATATATATATATATATATATATATATATATATATATATAGCATGTTATGCCATTTTAGACATATTTATGTATCACTAGTTCTACATCTGAAAACATCAGTATGTGCACCATACAAGAGACAAGAGTTCAACAGAGATTATGTTGGTGGAGGAGTCAGTTTCATTGATTCTGAAATATTTCTTAAGAGGAAGATAGGCAGAGCATCATTCTTTTGGTCTTAAGTCTTTTGCATTGTGATGCTTATTAGTCTTCTTTCATAGGTTCATAGGTAGGTACTAGGCTATCGGCCCTGGGGCCTATATAAGCCCAGCAAAAAGGTACCCTGGCTTTTGCCACCCAAGAAAATTATTTTCCTGTGCCACAGGCTTTCCCTTTTTCCAGGGACATCAGAATTACCATATGAAAGACCTCCTACAGATGGTAAGCACAAACTTTCTTTGATTACTAATAGCCATTATTTAGATGTAATTCTAAGGAGAGAGCAAAAAGTATTGCATTTCTTTAACATCTGAAATTGTGTAACATGAGTTTATAGAACCAAGTTTACGTCATTTCTATTCATTGTTTCTCTCTTGCTTGCACTTATTGACTATTATCACAGATGAGCCTGACAGTGAAAGTGTAGAATTCATACCACCTGTTGTCAGAGTATCGGTAGCCTCTGATGATGATGGGGTGATATACATGCACTGTCAGGGAGTGCAGAGGTTCAGTGTAGCACTGAGTTTGTGGCTCATACATCCACTGGCCTTATTTCAGGCACAGTCAGTATGCCAATGCATACCCATTCCACTCAGGCCTCAGATATAGGACATGTAGGACATGTTAAGGGTGACATGATTGATCAAGGTAGTGTAGTTACTTCAGTTGCAGAGCTGGTTGAGTCTGCCAATAGCCATCGTAAGGGTGTGGCACCACACAGGAAGGTTGCTAGAGGTGCTCGGAGGAAGCCTACTATCCACCCTTGTCCTGATGTGCTGTTGTGTCATAACATACCACCAGAAGTATGTACAGGGATGTCATAGAGGCACAGCCATGGTCCACAAGGTTCCACAAGGGCCTAAAAAGAGATTTTGCAAGTCCTAATCATTGTGTATCCTGACGTGACTGACTGCTTCCATTGTGTAGGTAACTCATTAGATAGGATGAGCATCACACTGGCTCTGTCAATGTCTGTTAGGAAACATCTGCTGGGATAGGGCTGGTATCCACATGACTGTAGAGCTGCAACATCCTCTGTTGTTAGCCAATGTGGCCGTGTAAGATCCTTCTCCCATAGTGGCATTACTTTCACTGCTCCCTCAGTGACTAAGGTGTCCACAATCAAACATGGCAGGCCACGGAGTCATGGTCCTGGACAAAGTGGTGAAGAGATTTCATTGCGGAGACATCAACCATGTTCAAGTAGAATATCCATTTCAAACTGGAGATGTGGAAGTGGCAGTGTAACTCCTGGCAGAGGCAGTTTGCATGGTCAGGAGCAATGAAGTTGAACTGACAACTCTACCATCCATGGCTCACACCTGTCTCACATGGCAGGGTGTAGTGCTAGCACAGAGTTTGATTGTGTTCATGCAGACACACACACACACACACACACACACACACACACACACACACACACACACACACACACACAAACATTTCACAAAAACTGCCCATACTGACCTGCACACATGTAAGCTAAGAAAACCTTAATGTTGATTGGGATATATCTCCTGTTAGTGGCCCTGAAATACTTCCTACATTACTGAATATTCTGTGTTTCTTATTCACATACACTTGCTACTTTGGTGTCAGCCTTGGCCTACTGCATACCACCCCCTGGCCACTATGACAGTTTTACAATAAGCCTTGGTATCTAGTGGTTCCCCATCACATGTTTGTGGTTGAATACAGCCTTTTGGCCATGTTCACTACAGTGTTGGGTGGAGATGGCCATGTTAATCTGCAAGGTGGAGCACTTTTGTAAATCTCTTAGATGTGTAGATGACTTACTGGGATCAGTTGTGGGGAGAGAGCACATTGTTAATTAGCATACCCCCAGAATGCACCATTAACAATCAGCATGGATATGGGACCTGGCCTTCATGGTGCTGCATGTCTTCATGTTGGAGGACCATGCAGCACATGTAAGGGTACTTAATGAATACAAAAAATACATACAGTGATTTGTAAACAATGGTGTACATATTGCAGTACATTTATGAATTCAAACTTAAAACAGTCAACTATTACCAGCCTTACACTTCTATTTTCAAGTCTATCACATTTCTCTTCAATACACTCTTTAAAACTACTAACTAGCATTGGCACAATAAAAAGTAATGCACATAAAATCCTGTTGAACTACCTCAGCACTAGAATCATATAATTATTTAAACACACCTACAATATACTATTCTTAATGCACATTAAATGCATACATAAGCCCTTCTGTATTACCATGTGTTACTACTTAGTATAAATGTATAATGTCTTATGTATTACAGTTATGTACAACAATGTTTCACCATAAACATAGAATGTGAAAATGTGATAGAAGAATGTATTGTTCTTTCATCTTATGCTTATGAAGTATTTCTCCCTGGGCCACCAATAAAAAGGGGCCTTGTGCCCAGCTGCATGCTCCTGGGAAATGCAAAATACATAAGTAAATAAATGGGTGCAAAGAAGATGA
The DNA here is from genome assembly GCF_019279795.1 of Protopterus annectens. NCBI lineage: Eukaryota > Metazoa > Chordata > Ceratodontiformes > Protopteridae > Protopterus > Protopterus annectens. The sequence goes on from NC_056726.1 coordinate 743,988,719, forward strand.
ATTAGAGAAAGTCAAGTTTTTATGAGATGGGGGACTGATGATATTCTGACTTAGATGAAAAATCATATCCTTCATAAGAGTGCTACAACTATTTGCTTTTGGGCAAACCATTAAAGTGCTGGGTTGCTTTATTGCCTTCCAAAATTGTTTTGGTTTTCCAAAATAAGAAATTTGTACTTTTCTGGCATATTCATTTTTGGCTTAACTGAATTTCAACCTAGTTTTCATTTTTTTAAGGTTGGTACCTGTTGAATTTATGTGTCCTGACTGCTTCTATACAAAACTTGCTTAGTGATAGGCAGGCTTGGCATTTGGTCAACTAGCGGCCTAGCACCAAATACCTCCATCCATGTCTACCTACATCATCCAGATTCTTTTTTTTATTTTTCTTTTGTCTCACAGTTTGTCTTGCATTTCAGTTTGTTTTCTTGTATTCATTCAACATACTTTAAAGAAACCACTTCTTTACTACATGGACTCCCCCCTCCCGATAGAGTGGCTCCTTAAGCAGCTGCCTAGTTGGCCTATGCTTAAGGCCAGCTATGGTGATAGGAATAGTCTTCTGAAAATGACCATTGTTATAACTGCAGAAGACAACAGCTGAAAATATGAATACATTTATTAAGCACAAAAGAGGAACATATGGAGAAATATGCATATTTTGAAAGAAAAAAAGAGTTGGGGGGGCAACAATACGAAAATTACATTTTAAGTAGAAAATTTAATTTTCTTGCTACAATTTTGGTAGTAAGAAGCTTCATGCTACATTTTTTTTTAAAGAGCACCTTCTTTTGGTAGTCCACAACCACAAATTTGGTATCTTTTTGTTTTTAGCTTAAGTTGAGGTGATGCCAGTATGGGGAATTGCTCAGGATGACAAATGAGCTACCTACAGTAAAGTATAAATCTTCCCAAATGTATCTTGGAATATGTACCCATTCATCCATCCACCTATACAAAAAATATACTACAGATGAACCTTGAGACACTTTGGTGTTAGCTAATAATTCAAGTTTATAGCTGGCAGAGTCTACGCTTTTAAGTTCTTGAAAAAATAATTTTACAGGTTTTCTTCTGTTCCAGGCCATGTGAAGTTTCAGAACAGTTTAGTATTGTGGATTACAGAAGGTTACAAGCTTGACATTGGGACCTATGAACCTAAAGGTCATTAATAGTACAGACCTCAAGATCTGAACCTACAACTCACTAGAGGCAGAATCCTTAATGCAGGCAGCACCAGGATGTTACTTATTTGCTTATCATTATAACTCCTGTCATCTTTGAAACAATGCAATATTATTTTTAACCAGCAAAGAAATCCTCTGTCGATAACTGAAGTATACTTTAGCAAAATATAGTTCAGAAGATATTTGTATTATTTAAAAATTTCAAATTGATTAGTTCTTTTTCTTAGGAATCACGCACTGTAAGTCACACTGAAGATCTGTAGTAGTGCTTACAGAACAATATCCATCAACTCAATTCCAAATAATTTATCCTGCTCTCTTTCTCTCGCTCTCTTTCTTTCTCTCTCAGCTGTACTGTGCACATCTCATAGCACAGTTTGTGTGCTTACAGTTTTGAACCAAAGATACTTGCTGGCTCAAAATAACACAAAAAAAGAGTTACATTCTGATAACAGAAAACTTCAACACACTGTCTTCCAGTTATGCATGAAATGTATTTTTCTTGCTGTGGATTAACACTTTCTATCATATAGGTCAAAACTATCGAAAATAAGGCCTGCTACAGTGGCTTACATAAAAACATTGTAACACACACCTAATCCATAGTATCCTATCTAGTATTTATGCCTAGTTGTATTCATGATTCACATATCTTATTTCTTTTTATTTTTCATCTTACTGCACCATCAGATATACCATGTGCCCTTCCATTCTTCTTACGCATTCCTGTGCATCAGCCAGTTTACTACCCAATAATGGGTCCCTTATATATTACCAGAAAACATGGAATAGAAAGCAGTGCTTCCAAGTATGATTTCATTCTTTGTCCCATTGGGACATTGGACATCTTAGGGATTATAGGTTCTCATGCTTTTTCACAGCGAAACTCTTTCAAACAACAGAAAAAGCATTGAGCCTTGCATTAATATAAAAAATGATACTTTGAGCCTTCCTATATGAAAATGCATATAACGAATACAGAATAGAGATTGCCCCTGTCTCCAAACACATGCATATTTGACATAATAAGGATTCGGGTTAGTACATTATTCTTGTACTAATGGGTCGCAGTTAGATACTTGCATTTACTGAGTAGTAATCTTTTTGCCTGTTTGATAACCACTGACATAGACTTCTTAGGTATCAAAACAAAGTGATGTCAGAGTGTTATGAATGCAAAACATCCAGTCATATCTAAGCTGTACAAACCCTACTGCTGTAATCCTTCTTGCCTCCAGTAGTGGGCATATATCTCAGTCATTTACCCTCAATTTCTCCACATAATAGGAAAACTATTACCTGGCCACTCAGTACTATTCCTTAACTGATCACCTCACACTAGATATGCTAGCCAATCCCTAGTTACTAGCATTGAATGAGGAAACTAATATCTCTGTTTCAACAAGTACTGTCTTTTCTTACAGGGATTTCCTGGACCAAAACATCAAGAAGAACAAACATGGACAAGCTATTTGCTGCACCCTTGTCTCCAATCATATCCATTAGTTAGTTCTGTGTATATACTTCTATTATAATATGAAAATTTACCTACCCATTTATTTTTTTTTCTATTTCTCTCTCTCTATCACGGTCTTAGTATCAGGTGCAGGACATGTGGTCAGAGATACTATTCACGGGCCTGTCTTAGATTCCTAATTATCCAAGAGCACTATCTGGTTAAGCAACTTGCTCAGAATCACATAGTAGAAAATAGATGTGGAGGGAATCAAATACTAGCCTATAGGAAGCAGCTCTTTAAGAGCTCATGGCCTCAATCTTCTGTGAAAATAGCCAGAAAATAATAACTGAAATTCTGTTACGAGGAATCAAACCCAGGCCATGGCAGTTAAAGCAGCAAATCCTAGTCACTTGACCATATGAAACTACATACCATAATGTAGTTGCTATGCTTGAAAGATCTCCAAGGCAGCTAATATTGTAATGTCCAAAGGGCTAGATGCAGTTTCATTGGGTCAACAGGAGGCACAAACATTTTTGATGCAGAAGGTTGTAAATTAATTTTCCAGTAGTGACACTGCAGTGCAGCATAAGAGGGTGTTACACTCCTGAGTGTGCCATCCTTCAGTTGAGATGTTAAACTGAGGCCCCATCTGCTTGAGCTGCTGATAGCTCCAGTGGATGTAAAAGATACCAAGGCACTTATCAGAAAGAGTATGAGTGCTTTATTAACATTTACATTCATTTTGCATCATATAAAAACTTTAAATTAATTATTTGCACTCTCATTTTTTATATTAAAACTTAAAATCATATAGAAGTTCTCAACATCAACAAAAAATATTAAAAAGCAATTGTTTTTCTTTCTTTTTTCCATTATATTTACCTTCTATCCCATGCCCTTTATTTCAGAACTGTCTTACTTCAGTTAAAATATCATCCTCTTCCATTTTCTGCTTATCTAACCAATTTTGACATCTTTTTCCCAAGACAACCAGATTGTAACAAGAATAATTTATCCCATTTATCAATATTGCATTTATTTACTTTATCATACTTGCTATATAATATTATAGTCATATTTATACATATAAATTCTTTACATCTATATTAATTTGTAAACTTCCACAAAATTCTTTACTATTTTGCAATCCAAAAAGCAATGTTTTGTTGTTTCTTTTCACTACAGTCATCAGAGTTTTGTTCCTCCATCTTTTATTTCATATTCTCCTTCACTGGTAACTTGTCTAATAAAATTCTCTACAAATAATCTTCTGCTTCATACAAATTTACAGTTGTCTACTGTCATTAATTTCCTTCTTTTCATCCACCTTTATTTCCTTCCATGGGTGCACCATTTTTTTCTTAAATCATATTATACCATTCTTTAATTTCCTATTGACCTCACTTGCATTTAATATCCATAATTTCATTAACTTCTTATATTGTTTTTCTTCCATCCTGTCCTTTTTTCTTCACTTTTCACGTGTTTCCCCTTTTATTTTCATACTTTTATATTACATCATACCTATCATTTATTTCTGTCTTTCACCTTTCTCTCTACCTAAAATAAATGCATAAATGGCAAATGCACAACTAGATTTTTTTTAATTCAAACCACTTTCTTTTGTATTATACATTATCTCTGTTCTTACCTGGTTCGGCCTTGATCCCCAAAAGAAGCAAACAAAAATCTCTAATAACTATTTTTATTTGAGTAGGAAACATACAGATCCCCCCAAATATGCTATTTTTCTTAATGCATAAGTATTCAACATATATCTCTTTTTCTGAAATGATAAATAAAAACTTTTCCACCATTCTAATAATTGTATATTTTGTCTAGTATCACTCTCAATTGACTTAATATGCTTTCATATTCATCATGTTACCCTCAAAAATCTTTATTTCCTTTCTTGTGAAATATGTTCCATTTCTTTTTTTATCATACCAAATCCCTTATACTTAATTTTGTTTAACTTCTGAGTAGCTTTTTAACAGCTCTCTGATCCTTATTACAATCTCACACATCTATCCCTTGCTCTTTATTAAAACTATATCATCTGCATATGTCAGGCATATTGGTAATATAACATTTCCTTCCATCTACCACATTGCTCCCTTGTTTCATACATATATGACTGTACTACAACATTCATAATTAATATAAATAAGAATATAGATGTTGAACATCCCAGCTTTACTCCTCTCTTTAATACTTATTCTCCAAATGTCTAATGGACTTCATAAACCAACTAGTACATTGTCCCATATCCTGGGCCACAGATATTAACTTTTCATTGTTTGGTTTAAATTACTTTTCCTTAACCTTTCTCGCATCATATCCTGATTGACATGAGGTTGTTCTAGGAGTTTTCTGTATACTTGCAATGGTATTTATGCCTTTTTCAAATTTCTTGATTACACATCTCATCCTTCTCTTTATATCCTTTCTTTATTTGTTTTGGCATATTCAGTTTCTGCCTGATTTTTGTCTACTTCTGATTTGATTTCCATTTCAGCTTCTGCTAAACTAAGCAGGGAAGTCATCTTTGATTTGTTCTCCTCATGTTTTAAAACTTTTACTATGTTTGGATGTGGTCAGCAGATGCGCACTCTGTCTTATGACTGCAGATTTATACATGTAATCAGTTTCACAATGAGGAATATATAATATTAGTATACACTGAATTTATGTATCATTTGATAAGCATGAAGTACTTTATTTGTTTTCCTGTCCAACAGATTCAATACCTTTTGGGGCCAGTCAATCCCCCCAAAACTGTAAGTTAGAACAGGAAGAGCAAAATAGCTTTGACTTTGTTCCTAGATATTATGGCTGTCTTCAATATTAATTTTAGTCTTCTAAACTATTTCTTGCTGAGTTTTGTTTGCATTTGTTCATCTTTCATTGTCAGTCCTCATCAGTTCCCAGATATTCATCCACTCCCTTGTGCTCAAGTTACTTATTAATTTCCTTATAATACTTAAAACTTATATAATTCAATTCTAGAGCTGATTAAGTCTTACCTTCTTTTTCCACCTTCTCTGTTTCTAACAAAATCTTTACCAGATTTTTCACTTTCCATTCTTCTTTCCTACCCATTTCCCTCGCTTCATACATTTTCTATACCCAATTCTCTACTACCTCCGTAATATCTTCTTATATATATTTTATGCCTCCTTTGCCATATAATATAGACTACACCTTTCCTTTTCTCATGTTTACTTTTTTTCCTGAATAAGGGGAGATCTCCTCTTTCTTTCTTTACAGAAACATCTTTGTCTATGCAAAATCAGTTTTGCTTTTTCTCTGTTCTTTTCATGCATCTGTTTTTTTTTTTTTTTTTGCTGTTTCCCTTATTTTGTCACTTCCTTATTCTATTTCTCATAATTCTTTATTTTTTAATATTTCATCTTATTTCTTTTTTCTTTTTTTTCTTTCTACTATTAAATATATTCTTTTGTGCTTCTGTTTATATACTACCCACCTCTGTGTCCAATGTTTATGAAGTGGCCTCACTGTCACATGGTCTTTCCATAATATTTCTTTCTCTCTTATCATTTATTCCTCCTGCAATTAATCTCATCACCTTCCCTCCTTTATTATTTCATTGTATTCCATTATTCTAGCCTATACTACTCTATGATCTGAATAATCTGCCATATGTACTCCCACAATATTTCTTTCATGTTTATACAGTAAACTGTATAACCAATTTCAGTGCTAAAAATTCCCCCTTTTATAAATCCATTCTGTATTCTTTCTTACTTTAAAATATCCATATTTTATTAATTTCCTTAGCATCTTAATATCCTGTGTTATTTTTTTCTCTTTTCTTTCTTTTGGATACAGTTAAAGTATCCTACCATCACTACTGGCATATTTAATAACACAGATGTTTTAATTTCTTCAAACAACTGTTGTCTGTCTAACATATTAGTATATGCATAAATCATTATTAATCTTATACACCTTTTGTCTCATTTTCATATCAGATATTAGTTCTCTTCCTGGGACTATGAATGCTATTTTATTTACTTTATTATTTACTGACATTTGATTACCAGAAAAGTCTGACTGGATATGAACCCATTTTCAGAGGAGGGCCAAGAGAAAAGCTCCAAAGTATTTGCAAACCATTTTTTAAGAACAATAATTTTACAGTCTTAAAAATAATACAAAAACATCTAGACTTTATATAACTATATAAAATAAGGCATAATAGTTTTATATGTTCATAAGTGATTACTGGGCTAATGGCACAAGAGCCTTTACAAACCTAGCCAGTAATACCCAGGATGTGACAATATTTTAATCCCCAGACATGGGATGGAGTAGTATCAGGGTAGTCGGTCTTTGGGTGTTGGAGCCCTGAGCCATTTTACAGACTTCCTTGGTCCATGAGCGACATGGGCAGTACTCCAAGAGTGAATATACAGTTTTCCATCCATTTATTCAAATCATTTTTGAAGAGAGTGATGGACAGGCTTTGTTTTATGAAGATGGGAAGTTTATTCCACAGATGAGGTAGCCTTTGGGATATGAATCTGTCTGTCCAGCAAGTTCTGTTAGACTCACAAATAAGGTTCAAATCTATGGAATGCATAACTCTCATATAATTTTTCTTACGAATATACATTTTTATCAGTGCTGGATCAGAGAATGCCTTGTAGGTCAGGCATAACTCACCTCTCAAACAATATGAGATGGAGTAAAGGGATAGGCCAAGGGCAAGTCCAATGGCACTATGACTTCCTTTGAACTTGATGCCATGCCTTTATGTATAAGTTGAGCCACACAGAAGGATTTCTTCACTACCATAGCTACCCAGTGGTCAAAGTTTAGGTTACCATCTATCTGTGTTCCTAGGCCCCTCATCATGGGGTCTACTTTTAGGGGTGTGCTACCAATATTATACTTTGCAATGATATCTAATTTATTGATGGGTATGATTATGCATTTTTTAGCATTTAGTGTCAGTCCATGGATTTGGCACTAGTTGTTTGTCAACCTTAACATTTCCTTTACTTTGTTCCCTTTTATATCAAACACAATTTTGTATTAGTTCAGTCAATACTTTTTGCATTCTTTTTTGTATTATTATCATAAATATTTTATGATCAGTATTTCATCAAGTTATAGGTCTCCATATTTTTATATCTTTCCTTTCATCTTTTTTCCAATATTTTTTCATCTTACTATATATTTCTTACTGCACTATCCATTTATCTAACCATTTGTTTAATAATTTAGAGAAAATCACATTTCTTCCATTCCCATTTGCTTGTAAATCTCATCCACCAAATCATTGTGCTGATTTTTTCTCCCTCTTTCTATTACTTCCTGCATTTCTTCCATCATAATCTCCTTCTCCAGGTCTGCCTTAGTACCTTCAGATATTTTAAACACAGCATTCCTGTTTTTCTCAACTTCCTTTTCATACATTTTTCTTTCAAATCTTTCCACTACTTTGGGCTGGATTCATGAAGGCTTGCACAGAGTCTAAGAGTAGAGTAAGACTCCATGCAGCCAACATGTCCACCGAGCGATCCAGGAACAGCCGGTAGGGGCATGCAACTGAGCTCTCCAAACTAGTCCTACACGGACAGGGCTTGGATATGCAAATTACCTCAATTGCAGGTGAAAGCTATGCAAATGAGGTAAATTTGCGATCCAGTAAACCTGAACCTGTCTGAGTAGGAGTAGTGTTATTTGTAGAAATGTACTCAGTTGATAACTGAGTATGGTTCTGCAAATAGCAAAACGGAGCTGTGACAGCTGCAAAAAAAGCATGCATTTACAGGAGGAAGCATGCCAATGGCCAAAAATATGGCCATTGACAATGGGAAGTGATGCAAAATAGAAATAAAATAACTTTTTTTTTCATCCCGATCTCCGGGGTTTAACCGTAGCGCAGTGCAGCGCAAATGTGCGGTGCCCTAAAAATCAGAAAATTAATAATTAAGATCCACAAATGTGGATTTTATAGCTAAAATGAATTGACAGTGCAAGTGAATGACAGGCTGAAGACAACATGGCCACTAAGTAGAGGTTGCTAAGAGGGAAGCTCAGTCTAAGAGATGTAACCAAGCATTAGCAGGCAATCCTATGCAAATGAGAGTTAGGATAGTGAATTGCAAGTTTACATAGGAAATGAGCACAGTCAGTGGAGTGTAGGAGTAGGATAAGGGGAGTAACAGAGTAGAAGATAGGTGACATCACGAGGGGGGTATGTATGAAAGGAGTGAAGCTCATTGGAGCAGAGTGTCATGTGTCAGCTGACAATTACATATTATTGAAAGAGGTGTGTCAACAGGTAGGCTAGGTAAACTCAAGAAATTGAAGGTGTATGCCGTGGATAACACCAAAGTTTCTTGCTGAGCGTGCATGTGCACGTGTGTGCACCAGTAAACCTGAGTAAGACAGTGTGCGCGTGTGTTAGCGTGTGTGCGCGTGTGTAAGCTTGAGTAAGCCTATGTAAGGCTGTGTAAACAGTTGTAAGTGCGTTTGTGCTGGTGTGCGTGTGTTTTAACAAGAATAAGCAAGTTTTAGTCCGTGTAAGCATGTGTGCGCGCGTGTTAGCTGCTGTGCGCGTGTTTGTGCTTGTGTGCACGGCGCTCCCCCCTCAGGAAACAGAAAGGAAAAAGGAAGCACACCAAATAGTAGGGAAGTTACCAGAGAGTACTAGCAGAGCTAGCAGGTGAAAACTATCAGAATCAGGCAATTACCCAGGCAGAGCACTAGCCCAGCCCAGTCCAGCACTTAAAACTCTGCAAACAACAGTCCATTATGTTTCTCTCAGGAGACACTGCAACACTGCAGTAAGCTAATAGAAGTGAAAACTGAAAAAACTTTACTGAGACAAAAAATGTTAGGGGCTGCCATTGCTGTTATAAGGTGACATACGCAACATGCTGAGGGTGGTGATAATGCAAATGCTGCTGGACAACCCACAGTGAGGAAACGAAGAAGAGTGTACAGGCCCAGGGTAACCTACCAGGGGCTACATGAGCTGGAGACAGTGGAGCACTATAGAGTGGACAGAGACCTCTTGCAGCAAATTGTTGACCTGTGCAGGCCAAGTCTCACACACAGAACCAACAGAGGGGAACCCATCCCAGTGGAAACTAAGGTATGTGTTGGCCTAAGAATATTAGCAACAGGTACCTTCCAGAGACTAACTGGTGATATGATGGGGATATCACAGGCATCAGCATCCAGGGTACTTCACCAGTTCCTGGATGCCATGTCAGCACAAGTTGGTGATCATGTATATTTCCCCAATTCCCGTGAGGAATTGGCCAGCAATATGTGTCTCTTCCAGCAAATAGTGGAATACCCTGAGGTAGTGGGTGCAATAGACTGCACGCACATATGCATCAAAGCACCAGCCGGTGAGCAGGGTAGGGTCTACTTCAACCGCAAGGGCTTCCCCTCCATCAACTGCCAGGTCGTGTGTGATGCCCAGGGCATAATACTGAATGTGTGTGCTGGCTGCCCTGGAAGCTACCATGATTCCCATATCTGGCATCTGACGCAGCTGTACCAGACATTTGCCAATGGGGACATCCCACATGGTCACCTAGTGGGGGATGCTGGCTATGTTCTGGAACTGTGGCTGATGACACCCATCAGAAACGCACACACACCTGAACAGGAACGCCATAATGAGGCACATGCACAAACACGAAATGTAATCGAGCATGTGTTTGGGCTGCTCAAGTCACGGTTCTGGTGCCTGAACACATCTGGTATAGCCTTGCAGTACTCAACAACTACATGTACCCAAATTGTCATAGTATGTGCTATGCTACATAATATGATCCTGCAAAAACAGCTGCAGCAGGACCAGCATAGGCCCGGGCCAAACAGCCCCCCACCATTGCCAAGGCCATCACAGGCAGAGCGTGACTCGGAGGAGGAACAACCTGAGCCTGCCCCAGTAGGCAGAAGGAGGTGTGCCCAATATGCTTTGGCCTTGGCAAAGAGGCAACGCATAGCACATACACTGGCTCAGTAGGAACGTTGGAAATGATACCTCTCTCTGACCCGCATATATAGTAAAAGGGATGCCTACTTTGACACCACCTGCTTTCAAACATGTATAGGGAGTGTAGTATGTGCATCCAACATAGGCAGCCCTGCATCAACACCTGAGGCATGACTGCCATGTGTTAAGCAATATAAAGCAGTGCTAAACAGCATTTACCACTATGTAGTATATGTAAACAAAATTGCACACACCAACTAGTACAAATGTGGTCAATGTTGAGTAATATTGGCCAACGTCCAGCAATGATGGTTAATATTGAGCAATGTTGGACAAACTGGGTCTAAGTAGGGCATAGCTGAACAAAAGCCAAAATGCTTATAGTTGCTGTACTGGCCCTTAAGCAGTCTGGTCTGCTCAGTATGAAAATGTAAGTGGTGATGGGCCTCGAACCCAGGATACTGTGCACTATAGTCATAGTACTGAACCACTAAATCATGACAGTACTGCAGTGGTTAGCTTGTATGAAGAAATGTTGATAAGTCTAAGCAAAGTATTCTATGGAAACCCTGCAGGCACAGCATAATCCCTGTTGAGTTATGACACAAAGGTGAGTCCTGCAGCAAGAATAGAACCTGACTTTCAACACACACTGTAGAAATGTTAATACTGGACATGTACACATACATCAACAAATGTAGTGGACCTCAGACAGCAACATACTGAAAGGTCACACTGGGCATGCTCACACACTTGAATACATGAGACAAATGTCAGGCAACAGAACACTGACAGTCTGAACTGGGCATGCTCACACACTTGCCATGTTGGAGTACAGCAGTGGGCCACACATATCAGGCAGTTGCATGTGTTAACCCAGGAACCTCTCACTATCCAGCAATCTGCCCTGTGCACACACTTATATGACAACAGACACGTATATAATATAGTGGAACCCTGTCATAATCAAATATGTTCTGCAGATACCTAAGTGGTTCATAGAAAGTGGGAAAGCAAAGATGATAAAAACCTGCAAACAGTATCAGCAATAAACATTGTGCATCATGAACATTATCATAGGATACAGAGGTTGATACTAGGCTATCTGCCCTAGGGCATGTACAAGCATAGCCAGAGTGTGTTTGGCTTCTGCAACCCAGTCAAATCAGAACACTGTGCCTGTGAATAGTAGGTCACACAAGATAGCCCATTTACATGTAGTGTATTGTGCCTCTGTCTAGCAGGGACCCAGAAGATATCACATGGGTAAACATACGATCACCCATCCACTTGTCAAGATGTCACCTGTAGGTGGTCAGTGGGTGGCTCTGCCTATGCAAAACCAGGACTACACTCCGCAGTGAGTGGAGCCTTTTGGATAATAATTTGTCCCCCCAGCATATCCTATTAACATCTGTGCTGAGGTATATGTCCCTGGAGTGTGTAGCTCCAAGGGAGTTGGATATCCTGAGGTGGAGCATGTCAATTAATTCTGGGTCAGATATTGCCTTAAACTACAGGCACACAACACATCCGTGTAGGTGGTAAGTGACTGAGTAGAGCTGGAGTTACTGTATCTGAACTGTGCAGGGCATCCGTGTGAGTCCCTACATCTGCTTGATGAGTAACATTTGTGGCCATTACAGTTGCTGCAGGTGTCGGATAAGGTACATCCCAAATGTGGCATAGTAACCAAGCATGGTCGTGATGAGAATAGGGGCACAAAGTCCACACGTGATCAACATGTGAAACCATGTGGGATATGGTGGGCTATGTAGAAGTACTGTCTAACCACTTTGGCAATGTGATTGTCAAAGGCGAGAGTACGAACAGGTCATGTCCCCAAACCCATAACAACTACTACCGTATGTAATGGATTACTACCTATGTGGTAATGTGTGGACATGTTGTCATTCTCAAAGGGGATAACTATGCAACTAATGGCATGTAGCCGTAGGCCATGGCTCAGGCACCAGTCATCCTATCTCTGTGAGACCCTGTATGAGTATGCATGTGCCAGCTGGAGAGTTGATTATGGCACCCAGTTTGCAGTCATCTGCGAACATGGGCAGCCATATCCCTCCTGTGATAGCCTGTACATCACACAAATATATACTGAACAAGAGAGGTCCCAGGACTGAGCCTTGTGGGATGCCATGTGTAACTGGTGTATAGTCAGACATGGCACCTGCAACACTGAGCATGTGGGTGCTATCCCTGATCCAGGTAGCAATCCATCATGTGAGATATGTGTCGATATTGATGCCGGTGAGCCTATGCATAATGGCCGAGTGGGGTATTGTGTTGACGGGTTGTGCAAGATCCAGGCAGGCTGTGTGGACAACCGTTCCAACACTGATGGACCTGGTAACTGTTTAAAGAATATGAACAGGTCCAACAGGCAAGATCTGCCCACAACAATGCTGTAATGTAAAGGACCCAGTGTCTGTAGGTTTCCCATGTCTATGTGCATGGGTCCCATTACAATACGCTCCATAGCTTTGCAGAACAGGCTAGTTAGCCTTATAGGCCAATATTGTCTGTGGTCTGTTGTGGCAGTATTCAGTGGAGCGGGACCACTATTGCTGTATGCCATTCCGTGGGTACAAATCCTGCAGTAACTCTGATACTGAACAGTGACGTAATGTGAGGGTTACGTCTGTCATGAAGACCGTGTATGACACAGGCTGGAACGCCATCTGGTCCCATTGATTCTGTGTTGTCCGCTGTGGGGAGGGCAGCACTTGCCTGTTTATTTGTGATGTTAGGGAGGTTACACTCTGTTGGGATGGACAGTACCTCCTTAGGGGGGATGGCGGGGAGACATCTGCACTGAACCTGTTTGCCAGGATGTTGGTAATGTCTGTGGGTTCAGGGTATGTTTAGTCAGTATGCAGTAACACAGCATATCAGTGAGTGTCCAGCCAGTACCTGAATTAACTGAAGAAGGCCTTGTGAGTGTCCGATGTGTCTGGTGCAATTGTTCATTAGAAGCGGGCCTGACATAAATACACGAGTGATTGTAGCTGTCTGCTAGTACAGCTCACAGATGCCTTCCCTGTCTGGGATTGTGCTCTATCATGTAGTAGCTTCCTCCTTTTGTTATATAGCGTATTAATGGCCAGGGTCTACCAGACAGGTCCCCTGCCATTGGAGGAGTGAGTCCAGTTGTTATTTTGGATAGCACGATCCATGCAGTCCGCTAGGTGTCCATAGAATGTGTATGTAAAGGATTCAGATGTCTGAGCCATACCTACCACTGACGCAGGGTCTCTGAAGGCTAGTATGGAGAAGTGTGACATTTGCTTTTGGGAAGTTCACCAAGATTACCCAGGTTGGGTGTGGGGACGAGATATGGATGTCCAGTGAGATAAAGTATGTTCTGACCTTACCAATGAGGGGTATATCGCAGGTGTGGAACACAGAGTCCCCATGTTGGAGATGATTATGTCCAATATGTTGTCCCCTCTTGTGGGTGTGGTGACCGGTTGTGCCATAGCATATGAGTTTACAAATAGTAGCAACTGTTGGGCGAGGGTGTTAGGGCCTGAGTACTATCCCCAATCAATGTGTGGGTATTTGACGTCATCCAATATAATGGTGTTTGGGGAGACCCTCATATTGTCCAGTGTTCCCAGGAAAGCCAAGTGTGGTTGCTGAGTTTGTGAGTGTGGTCTGTAGCAGGTAACAAACCAAAAGGCAGATTTGCACAATGTTAGGTGCATATGTATGGTCTGTGATGCTTTGTGCAGTGCTACCAACTTGGAGGTATGTGTATCTATGATGTATATGGATACTCCCCCTATTTGTGTTGGCCATTCCGAGTTATGTGGTCAGAAAGCATGTTGCGAGTGTGGGTGCACAACACACCATGGGAAGTATAGTCCAGTAAGCCTATAAAGTCTGATCTGCAAGGCCATGGAGTGCATCATGGCTGAAGTCATAAACAGAGCTATTGGAAGCTAACAAACTCACAACCCTACCAACTGTGGTATGTTCATGTGCAGATCATGGTTCCCAAACATGCAACACCATTTGCAAGGCAGCCACCCAGGACATACATCACTGAACAGAGCTACACATGTCCCACATAGACTTTGAGTAGCTCTTCATCAACATCACAGACACATGTCGTATTCACAAAACCAACAATCTGTGCATAGATATGTGTCGACATATGAAGGGATATCAATGTGTCCACAGATAGATCACACAAGGTGAGAATCACAGGGTCCTGTTCAAGCTGTTGATACCTGCTGACCCACATGGATCATTCCTGGGATTGCATAAAAGAAAGTGTACACACATTACCATGTCCAGTCTGATGATGTCAGCATCCTACAAATATACCAGGAGAACAAAAAACACCCAGTAAAGCATATAGTGCGCTGTGTAAATGCGTATCTCTCTAGTATCATAACATAGTTAGGTAGGGGTTTGAATCCTGCAAATGTTCATAGTGTGAGTGTGTGCAGGGGGCATGTATATAATGTCCTTTGAGAGGAGTAGCCTTTTTGGAGACTGGGAAAACACATTAAAAGAGGTACATCCCACTTTGGAATGTCTGATGATGTCAGCATCCTACAAATATTCAAGGAGTGTGTGTGGGGGGCTGTATGTGTGTGATGTCTTTGGAAAGGAGTAGCCTTTTTGGAGTCTGGGAAAATACATTAAAAGATGTACATCCCTCTTTGGAATGTCTGATGATGTCAGCATCCTACAAATATTCAAGGTGAACAGAAACCACCCAGTAAAGCATATAGCGTGCTGTGTTAATGCGTATCTCTCTAGTATCATAACATAGTTAGGTAGGGGTTTGAATCTTGCAAATGCTGATTGGGTGGGGGTGTGTATGTGTATGATGTCCTTTAAGAGGAGTAGCCTTTTTGGAGAATGGGAAAACACATTAAAACAGGTACATCCCTCTTTGGAATGCCTGATGATGTCAGCATCCTACAAATATTCAAGGAGAACTGAAACCACCCAGTAAAGCATATAGCGTGTCGTGTTAATGCATATCTCTCTAGTATCATAACATAGTTCGGCAGGAGTTGGAATCCTGCAAACGCTGACAGTGTGTGGGGGGTGTTGTGTGTGATTTCCTTTGAGAGGAGTAGCCTTTTTGGAGACTGGGAAAACACAATAAAAGAGGTACATCCCTCTTTGGAATATCTGATGATGTCAGCATCCTACAAATATTCAAGGAGAACAGAAATCACCCACTAAAGCATATAGTGTGCCATGTTAATGCGTATCTCTCTAGTATCATAACATAGTTAGGTAGGGGTTTGAATCCTGCAAACACTGAGTGTGTGTGCCACAGGTGGTCAATGCACTGTGGGTTTTGCTTTTACTACGGTATGACATATGATTAAAACAGTATATGCATTGCACACATCGAGTATCTGCGTGGAAAATAAATATGTGTACATGTGACCTCAATCAGTACATAGGTGTGAAGCCTGCATACTACATGAATACATGTGTTTCCTTCGACAGATTGTGCCGCTGTTTTTCAGATCATAGGTCACATATGTATGTATGCGACAAGCCCGTCCACTGTAGTGATCCGTGGCCAAGGTCATCTGTGCCACACACACACCCATGACATGTACTATAGAGTACTGTGAGTGAGGGTAATTGCCTAGGGTATATGTCAGACATGTTCATACACAACAACGACTGGCAATAATGGACAGTCATTATAGGTGTACAACAGCCCTGTGGATATGCATGCAGGCCCCTAATGTGTTATGTGAAACACCGATGGACCCCACAATACCTATGGATATGTGGATACCAAGGGACAGATGATATAACACGTGTCTGTCTGTACACATTGATACCCAACATACATGTTGAGGGCTACCACCTATGTGGTACTGTCGGGATAGAATGTCTAGTAAATGTGGATGACTATGCCATAGTCGGCTTAGTACTATACAGCATGTATTGGACAACAGGTATCTGTCTGTATGATACCCTTGTGTAGGATATGCGTCCCATCCAGGGAATGCAGTGTAGGCCAATGCATGCATTTCCAGATGTGGATGGACATATCCCTAGTGTGTTTGCATGTACCTAAGAGGGCTATATGCCACACAGGTGTGATCCCAGGAATGTGTGGCAGTCAATACCACTGGTTACTGTTATAGTATAGTACTGGAAGGATCCAACTGTTACTAAGTTCCCTACAACTGTGTGTCATTTGTCAGGACATCATCTAATGATTGGTTATAGTCATGCTGTTGAGGTGGTGTATACTACCAGACTGCAGATCATTGACAGATATCAACAGTGTCACCCACAGCATAGTGTCAACCCATGTCATACACACATGTGTACCCATGTTAGTACATATCTGTAGTAGAATGCATACTGGCCATCGAAAGATGCCATGAGATGTTATCAATGTGTACAACAGGGTATGTCGCACATCCCACATGTCCACTATGCATGTACATGCAGACAGTGTGCACACAACATGTTCACAGACGTACACCTGCTAATTTGTAATGCACACATCACACACGTACTGTCCACTCACTAACACATGCTGGCAACACTGTACACTTCAGCCAAGTGGCACATGGGTGGACAATACATACTCAGACCTAACACTGGTGTAGACAAAGTTACAATGACTATCAGAGCTGTGATGCATAATGCCTGCTCAGATATACCTACAAGGATATCATTACACTTTCCTGTTGGCAACTTGCTACTATTACTACACTGCTATAATGTCACCCTGTGCATCAGAACCATGTTAGCTTATTCCTGCATCAATGTTACAGATGACAGGAGGTGGCACAGGTGTCATCATATGCATAGGGTGTGTTGTTGATTTGCCAAAGCCTGACATTGACCCATCCAATCAACATGTCTGTGTGTGTGTGTGTGTGTGTGTGTGTGTGTGTGTGTGTGTGTGTGTGTGTGTGTGTGAGGGACAACAGTACAGCATGGGCCAATGGTGATGTAATGTGTGTGTGTATGTGTGAGCCCTAGTTGTTTGGTTAATGTGTGTGTGGCTGCATGCACACAACTCCACCATGTGGCTGCCATATACAGGCAGTTGTGGGACAGCCACAGACTGTACCTGCTAGGCAGTACAGATCACTGTCTCTGGTCACGGACATGGTACCTGTGCCTGGCTGGGGTGCTTTGGGCAGTATCGGGTACCAACCCTGACTGGGTGCTATCATCAGAGGCAGAGGTATGATGACTGGACCCATGTCCCTGCTGGGACTGGTCAGTGCCACGTGCACATGGTCTAGTAGGATGGTCAATGTACCGACCAGCCCCAGCATTGCTGGGACTGGTACTGCCACTACAGGAGCGGCTGTGATCCGTGGTCCATCCACGATGACTGCCAGCTGATGCTGTTGCTGGCATGCGTCCGCGTCGGCTACTAATCCATCCAGCATGGTCCTGGCTCATGACTAACACATTGTGGAGGACATCTAATGTCTCCCTCCAATGGCTATCAATGACCTTGGTGTAATTCTGGATGGCACCGGCAAGGTCATGGATGCTGTCATTGATAGCAGTGTAATGGGCCCTCTGTGTCCTTATTCCCTGTCGGGTGTACCCTTCCATACATGCCTGTGCCTGCATTACAGCCCAGAATATACTGGAAGTTGTAATACCTCTGGGGCAATACGACCAGTGGTGCTCTCCTGAGAACCCCTGGACATCTGCCTATTTGGTGCCATTCCAGTAATCCAGCTATGGCTGCTGTGAGAGGATGCACGTGCCATGGGTACCACACTCTCCTGGTCAATGCCAACTGTATGCTGTCCCTCAGCTAAGGCCATTGGTGATGAGGGATGTATTGGCAGTATGAGTGTGGGCATAGATGGGGTTGAACGCTGTGTACTGTCGATTGGTGGACCTTCCTGTGCCACAATACATTTCTCATCATCTCCACTACTAGTGGCAGTGACATCAGGTTCCCTGCTGCAATCAGATACCCCTAACTCAGCACCTGTGGAAGGAAGACAGGAAACACACTTCACAATCTGTACATGATGTTAGCACACATGAACACATGAAGACATGCACACATGCACACATGCACACATGAACACATGCACACATGCACACATGCACATAAATACACTGCTCACCACAGTACATACCCATACACCAGCAATCCAACACATACACAATAGTGGGTGAAGGTGGGTGACAGTATCACAAGGCAAACAGTCACCTCACACATGTCAGCATGCAGAATATGTGTTGCTCAAGACCATGCAGTGCAAGTGTAGATGGCCCTATTTAATGACATTATGCATGGCTTTGATGCATGTGTGTAGTTGTTCAGTGATTGTCTACACCCTGGAACACAATGTGTACATGGACACAACATTGTTGTGCAAGAACTATCTGCTCTGCAATGTCCTGTGCACCATCACTCAATGGTATACATACCATGGCTGCATGTGTTATCTGTGTTACACATAGATTGCCATGTCTGATTACAGTGTCTGTGTCCATAGCAAATAATAGTGGGCACAGGTGTAGAAAATGCATGCAATGTACAGACATGGGATGAGTGGTGCATGTAGACATGAAGGAATCCCAATGCTCAACATGGTCATTGTACAGTGGTTATGGTGAGTGTGGGACATATTGCAGATATGTCAGTGCCAGCCATGACATGGCATGCTACACTACTGCAACATTAAACACCACACATACCCAATGTGTGTCATGTGACCTATACACCCAATAACATTCCAGGACATATATGTGACTCTTTGTACAGATGGCGACAGCTGTGCATATTGTGTATCTTGGCATATGTAAGCACACACACAATATGCTATGCATATTGTGTATAGGTGCATATGTTTGCACACACACAACAATGAGGTGCAAAGCAAAGACTGCTATGTGTAGTACTGTGGTCACTGTAACTGGATGGGGTGTAGTACCATGTGCCATCATCATCATCATGCATCTTGTGGTCACTCACGGCTACTACTGTGTGACAGACCACTGCGTAGCATGCTGTACCTGAGCTGCAGTGCCTTGGCTATGTTCACTATTACACAGCCACTTTGTACATGGGTGTATGAGGTGCCCAATAGGGAGCATTGCCTAACATGACTGTGTTATGTGTTGAAGAGTGTTGCACAGCCCCATGATAGGCCTCTACCCCTGAGGTACATCATGTGTGTGTGGATGACATGTGGGATACTGAAGTGTGACCTTACAGCGGGTGTGTGGTTATGCCATATGTAGAATGTCTTTGTGTACTGCGTATGATAAATGTGTTGTGTTGTGTACAGGTGTTGCAACTATGCCTATCCAATGTGCAGTACGGGGTTGCCACAACTGTGTCTTATGCTCTGTGTATTGCATGTCATTGAGGCAGCTACTGACATTACTGAGCTGTGCAACATCTTACAGCAAACATGCACGGCATGCATTATGCGTAGGTGTGTTACGTGTACATGGCCTACACCTCACCTATGACATGCATATTTTATTACCGACATTGCAGTTATAACACACTCACCAGCATGGATCGGCTGCCCTGCTGTCACACCTGATGGACCTATGAGAATATGAGAGAGTTCATCAGTGGCCACAACTGTGGCATTGCTACAGTGGGTATGCTAAACTGCAGTATAACAACAGTCAACAGGCACAGGTGTTATACTGCAGCAGAACTGCTAAACACACAGTACACATCTCATGTAGACATAATCTAACACTACAATTAACTGTAGTCTGCAGATAGGGCATGTTACCTGCTTGCTCCAGGTGGACGTGCTGGGTGGCTCCGGCCTCCATGACAACACATGTCAGAGGTTGATGTTGCTGTTGTCCAGGAGCCACCACACTTAGGAGCAGCTCCTCCACTCTGGTAAGGCAGGGATGAATGGCCACCCCACCACCTGTGGCAAGCTGTTGTCTTTGGATATCAGACGCACACCAGACATATCTAATTAAATCACTGCAGTGATGGCGTACATGCTTATATGTCCAGTTATGCATGCCTATGTCATTTACCTGATGAACAAGTTCCTGCCACAGTGGAGTCCACTCCTGCTGGTGCTGGCTGCTTCTGGAGAACAGCATCGTGTACTGCTGCAATAGCCTTTGCAGTATCACCTCTTCCTCATCCGCTGTGTACGATAGGTTGCGTTGGTGGGCCATCTGGCTGAAAAAGATATGAACAATATGTGTGAGCGAGTCCTCTGGCACACTTTACACCTTTAACCACAGATATCACTTTACTGACATATATACCATCCTATTGTCTGTCAGAGGTTACACACGCTCAATTCGACTTATTGGTTCTCAGTCCACAACTAACTAACAGTGCCTGGCACTCTCTATACATCACACCACTATACAACAGTACCTGACACACTGTTTGTGACACATTGCACAACCTCAAGACAGGGGTGCATATCACACCAGTGCACGAACAGAGATGTCATCCATTGCAATGGATGTAAAGTACAGGTACAGTAGTACCAGTCAACCACCCTAGTCATTGATGCCATAACCCTGCCTAACAGATGTGTACAGTTGTTACTATAGGTGGCATACTGCTGTAACAGAGTATATATGTTGCTGGATACACACGTATACCCTGTAACACACATATGATTGCAGCCATTGTACAGGCATAATTACACACACATCAGACAAACATATCACGCACCACTGTATGCCAACACAGATGAGCATTACCTGTGTACCATACAGTACTGTGTGCCACTACGTACACACCCTTATGCCTGAGTTTTGTCCTCTATGCAGACTACAGGAAACACACATGACAGTGTTTCCAAGCAATGTGAACACACAACCATACTGTGCTGTTTAGGCCTACAGCTTCAGGTAGTACTACCATTCATATGGGAGTTGGATTCACCAGCAGTACCACTCACTATGCATACATTTATTGCTCCTCCTACAATGAGACACCACATTCGTCAACAAGGAACTATGTCACATCATATGCCGTACTACTATGTCTGCCTAACAGTACATTACACATCATTTGCTGTCCTCACAGCTAGGATAGACACTACCATGTCAGATACAACTTCACACTAAGCTATCACACCTTTACAGACCTTGTACACATTCAGCGCTACACTTATTCAACCTCACATAGCAGGTATTGCATTGAGTACATGTGTGAGTGCATAGTGTCATAGGTAGGTCGTATGCTGTTGGTCCTAGGGCCTACGGCAGCCTAGCCATATGCTACCCTGGTCTTTGACAAACATGTACTTTGATTTCACTTGCCCCTGCCAACCAGAACCACAGAGGTGTTTCCTGCGGTGTATTACCAATCTCCCACACAATCATCAGGGGTATTTATGACAACTGCTAATAAGGAGCCTTGTTTGCTATTGCTAGGTGGTCTATTCTGGTGTATGGCATATGTCTGAGATGGGAACCTATCCCTCCAGCATGTGCTGTTTGGTGAGCTGACAAGGTTTAGAGCCCTAGAGCATGTATCCCAGAGGGATTGTGATATGTTGCCATGGTGGTTGTCACCCAGCTATGGGTGTGACATACCTCTGTATGTCCGGCAGGGGTCACCTCTGTGTGGCCAGTATGCAATACAGTGTAGATGTGGTTTTGTGAGTCAGTCTGCATAGGGCATCTGTTTGCGGCCAGTATTACCCTTTGGGAGGTATGTCTGTGGCCTTTTCACCTGGTGTAGTTGTCATGTGAGGTACATACCACACAGGGCATTATGATGAGTAGAGGGGAACACTGCCCTATATTTCTATAGATGACACACCTGTTGTCATGACACATACCACACAGACTGATTACAGGTGTAGTATGGCACTGTCCTCATCAAAGCAGAGGCTACTGTCCACCTGTGTCCCATGTTCCCTTATCACACCTTCACTGTTAGGTAGATCTCTACCTATGTGGTTGTTAATGGGTACAGTGTTTTTGAAAGGAGGAATGGCACTGCAGTATCAACACTTGTCTATAGTCCATGCCTTGGTCACCACACACCTGTTGCAGTTCATATGACCCCATGTCTCTCTGTCTCTCCCTCTCTCTCTACATGTGTGTGTGTATATATATATATGGTTCTACCTGACATAGCCGAAACCACACAACACCGACAACCACATCACCGACACCACATATTCGACAGTCCATAAACACGAAACCACACATAACCGAAACCCCATACACTGCACACACCACAACAATTATTAAAACAAAACACATCCCCATTCCACAAACCACACACACAACACAAGCACACCAAAATCCTTACAAGCCCACACTAAACCTTACTCCTAACCTAAGGTCCTCCGCCTATCTCACACCTACCTACCCTAACCCTAACTCACTTAACCCGCTACTAACCTAACTCACTTAACCCACCCCTATCGCCCCTAACCCTAACTCACTTAACCCACCCCTATCGCTTCCCTAACCCTAACTCACTTAACCCACCCTATCCCCACCCTAATCTAACTCACTTACAGACCGCCACACAGCCTTTCCCCATGTCGGCATCCTCGGCGCTTGTTGTCATCCGTCGTGTCGGTCTTCTGCATTGTCGATGTTCTGCCACTCGCGATTCGGTCTTCTTCGTCGGTCTTCTGCGCTGTCGACGAAGTCAGGTAGAACCATATATATATATATATATATATATATATATATATACATATCTATAGACATACATGTACACATCCATTGCTGTACACATGGATGTACATATAGGCACATGTACAGTCCACCTTTCATGGTGGGGATATCACTTAGGCGACAGTTGTGGGATGTACAGTTATGTGATTATATTGCACAGTGCTGTGCAGAATGCATGTGGGTGTCCTCAGCCCATGTGGCATTAGCAGGCCTCACTGGCTGTAACACAGCAGATTTGACAAATCAGTCCCACAGCATTTAACCACCACATGACATATATCAGCACTGCATGCTGTTTTCTAGGCCACACACTATGACCTACATACATATATGCACATATCAACCTTCAATGATAGATATCTGTCCACCCTTCACTAACAGTTGCAGTATGTCCCTTGCCCTATGCACATGTGCAGATAAAGATAGATATGTACTGCTGCCACACATGGATGATTTGCAGTGTGTAGAGTACTCTTCAGGAACATCTACTACATGCCAACACATACATGTGAGTTACATACCTTACCTTTGTATTTCCCTGCTCCGTGTGTTACGGTTTTGTAGGTTTTTATTTTTTATTTATTTATTTTTTGGTTGTTTGTTTTGGGTTTTCCCCCTCTATTTCGGTTTATGTCTCAGTTTCTCTCTCTGTTGGGTCTCTGTGTCTGTGTCTGTGTCCATGTCTCTCTCTCTCTCTCTCTCTCTCACTCTCTATCTCCCAGCACCTGCAATGATAGAATTGCATGTGTGGACTGCAGATACAGCCTGCTTTTCTAGGTATCTGCACTTGTACATGTGACAGCCTCTGCACCAGTTGCTGCCCACCATTCAGTAATTGCATACAGCCTGCTGTGTGGTGATTGCATTACTCACTGTGATTGCAGCCCACTGCTATAAAATGCTAGGTTAGGTAGGAGTAGCCCCTTCAGCTTTCCAAGGTGGTGCCCATGCTTGTTTGCTCTGGACACTGTTGTGTCAATCAGAAGGTTGGTATATGTCCCTTATCTGAAGCTAGGGTTGCAGCCAGTTATATGCATGTTGTACTCAAACCTGAATGTTACTGCTTCCAGTACACACCTCTCAGTGTAGACATGTACTCACCCCTCCAAATGCTAACACAGGATACATGGGAGTATGTACTTTATTTCTAACTTACACAATTAACTGTCATACAAATGTGGTTATTGCACTGTGTTCCTGTGGCACATGCAGTGTTTGTGAATTGCTATACTGTAATTATTACGTTACTCACTTCTGAACAGTTTGTGGTTTGTTTGTGTTGACATTAGCACAGGCTGCTCAACACAACTGGACATAGTTCAGTACTGAGAATGCCTACCTACACCCTGGTTTTTGCCTGAATACACAGGTGTGTTGTACCTTTGGGTAGGGGTGCAGAACTGCAAAGAGCATTTTTTATTATCATGTGAGGTTTATCTTACTGAACATACAGGGTTGCTGTGTACCTGTTAGTTTATCAAGGCAAGTAGTCTGTCTGTGTAGCTCACACCTGTGGACATATCCAGATGATAGCTAGAGGTTAGCTTATTATACTTTCTCTGTGCACCACACCAGTCTTTTCAGCAGTGGCACATTGGCATTGTCACAGTTGTTTGCTAGCAGTACATGGCTACATCCTGTGATATGTCTGTGTTGTACTCCTACATAAGGGCATGCTTGTGGAACTCCTTCCAAAGCTATTTGCAGAATGTGTAACAGCAGTAATGCTGATATGCCTGTGTGTTTCTGCCTGTGCCAGGCCTCAGATACTCTCAGCTATATATTTGAACGGCCTCAGTGAAAGGTACATATAAGTGAGATACACCTGCAATATATTACTGACATATTGCAGTTGAGACTTTCTTGGGAATCAGAGCATATGTATAAGTACACCTTTTCTGACATGCAAGCAGTGTCTACTCTCACCTATTGACATTATTCACTACGTGTGATTCCACACTTGTCTGCCTACAGTTAGTACTTTTCAGAGTGATTCAGTGGGGCACAGCTAACATTGGTTTACAAATCAGGGACATCCCTGTAAAGCAGTCACAGCTGGGGAGTCTGGCCTCTGCCCTATTCAACTTTGCCAGTATTTATCCTGGTCTGATACTGTGTGGTGTTTGTAAGGTGCTACTGTAACATTATTCCCTGCTAGGATGGCTGGTTCTCCTTTCACAGTCATGTCATGCAATTCCACAACAACTGCTGGTAAAGACCCAGAGAACTGGATTTGTGTTATACCATTCCTAATTTCCATTTACATTCCCTCATTGTAATGCATGATATATTTATTTCAGAACCAAGTTATTTGTATGTCTGCTGTGGCTTAGTGGTAATTCATGCAGTCTATTGTGTCAATGGTCTGTGGTTCGAGACTGGTAGAGGTTTTTTCTTTTGCTGCTCAGCAGAACAAGGGCCCTGCCATAGAGTGACTAATGCACTTTTAAGCAGTTGTAAGTTTGTTTGTGTGGGTTTGCGCGATGCTTAGCGATGATTAGCTAAGCGCACACATGCGCACACTCGCTTAAACCCACTTACTACTGCTTAAAAGTGCTTACTCCTGCTAACCCCTGCGCTAATTTCTTTGAAAGAAAAGAAAATGGGGAGATAGGAAAGTGGTGAAAAAGGGGGCACAAAGAAGGACAGACAGTAGGTAAACAAGCTCGGGATGTGCAGGACGGGTGTAGGGAAGGTCCATAGTTGCCCATTTCTTTACCAGCAACAGCTGTGCATATGCAATACATTTGGAGTGATATTTGAAACCTTCCACCCCTGGGAGAGGGTTGAGGACAACAAAGTATGTTGTACTGCCAATTATAATTATCAGTTTACATGTCCAATGGACATGTGTGTGAAATGGGCAGCTATGTATGGGGCGTATTTTTTTTGTGGGTACAGATTGCCCCCTTTTTTTTCAGGTGAGAGTGGGAAGTGAGGTAGAGGAAGTAGGTATGTCTGGGGAGGTAGGTTGGGGAGGTAAACAGACAAGATGCATACAGGGGTGGTGTATGACACATGGGGTGGGTGAACACAATTGACGGGGTCGGATGTTTGGAAATCGCAAGCCCATGAGCCCACAGATGGTAACAGTGGAACTGAGATTCCCACCCATGGGCAGTCACCACTGCACCTTCACAGCCCCGAGGGTGGCTGTGCTGGGGGCTGCGTAGGATGGGCAGGCTCACCTGTGAGATGCACCACTCTCGCCTCGAGCTGGCGTAGGGGATCAGCGACTGAATGCTGGATCTCCCTACGCACCACAACCCGGACCCTTCAAAGGGTGACAGGTGGCCCTTCTCTGCCCATGCTTGCATGGGGGGGGGTGAGCCCCATCCCCTGCAGTGCTTCCAACCAAAGGTGGCACAGGACCAATGGAGGAGGGGAGCCTGGGCTGGTCACCGGACCTGCTGGTGCCAGGTGCACTCGTCAGCTGAGGAGGGACAGGTGGGTCCGCTGGGACCAGCCTTCCCATATGTTCTGTGATTAGGTGTGTTTAATTACAACATAAACAACAGCATTCCAGATTAGTTGTATCAGCATGCAGTAATATTCCCATTAACCCAACACCATGGTTCCAGCAGTTGAACAGCAAGCATAACACATGCATATATTGAACCACAGTGGATATTCCAACAGCATGCAGGGATGTTTGGTAGCAACAGGCCACCATGATTGTGGTGATAAACAGGGCACATGCATCAACGTGAATGCAAATATTTATAGAACAGTAGGACATATGTCCCAACATATATTTAAAATTACACATACCCGTTGAGGTGTGGAATTGCATGGTTTATGCACATACAGTAGGGTATAGAAAATAACCTTGGTTAACATCTTATAATTACCTTTTGGTCTACACTACATTCCTAGTGACTGCAGGTGTATATCCCCTACATGTATTATTACACTTGCCACCATACATTAGGTTGTGTAATGGGTCTGGCTAGTTCAATATATGCCTGACCTATATCTGACATACTAACTGTCCAGGATGCAGATGTTACTGCTACATATTTCTTGATTGCATTTCTATTTCTTTATCTACATATCTGGGATGTTTTCACATGACATTTTCAATTCGATTTGTACAGAACCCTGCATTTCTTGACACACACTCACATTTCTGGGGAAAAAATAACATGCTGCACGTGTGCCAGATTTATTATGCATGCTAGCCAGTAACTGACTGTTGCGGACTGTATATATGCTTCACGGCTACTAGCACTTCCATCAC
Organism: Protopterus annectens; assembly: GCF_019279795.1. Taxonomy (NCBI): domain Eukaryota; kingdom Metazoa; phylum Chordata; order Ceratodontiformes; family Protopteridae; genus Protopterus; species Protopterus annectens. The sequence goes on from NC_056726.1 coordinate 744,016,258, forward strand.
CCACTTTATATGGGACTGCACAACTCCGGGTTGTCAGCACTTTTTCAAGCAGTACTATGTGTATAATGCAAGGGTACAACAATATTTCAAACTCTGTGACACAGACACACTCCAGGTTTTAGACCTTTATTAATGACATTACACATTTTTCCACAAGCTCACTCCTTTATTTGTTTTAACGGTGCATATGGCAGACATGTTCAAAACATATTATACCTTTATTAATAGATTAGAACACTCTTTTTTCAGGCTCACTCACTTATTTTATATGACAGTGCCTGCAGAGATATTATTCCAGACATATGTTACCTTTCTTAGTGGGTTACTACACTCTTTTTCTACCTTTCTGACGTTTTTATCTGACAGTACATGCAGAGGACTTATTCATGCAATTTTATGGCTGTATTATTGGACTACAACACTTTCTTTCATGCTCTCTCTCATATATTATATAACAATACATGCAGAGTAATCACTAACCTGCCTGGTGGCGCAGCCTTAGCAGCCTATCAGCATAGGCTTGCTGATTCACAGCACGGTCACCTGCAGCTGTAAAGTAAATGAAGGTATATTGAGACATACCTAGCTGTTATACATACTCAGTTATCAATTCTTACATACTGCATTCCATGGCTACATACTCAGTTGTGGGGCATCCTGCATCCCACAGGCCTCCTGTATCCATTGGTTCAGGTGGTCCTGCTTCCATCTCTTCAGGTCTGCACGGTCGTGATGGACCTGCTCACCAGTCCGAGGAATGCCTGTGGCACTGGTGAGGTCATGAACTAACCGGTTCCAAGCCTCTGCCTTGTACTCCGTCCCTTGGAACTGGCCCTGCAGGAGTTTTGACTCATGACGGTGGACAAGGAGCCAAACCATGTATTTCGATTCCTCGATGCCCCAACGTTGCGCTCAGAAGCGTGTTCCCTCTCTGACACCAGCCATTCTAACTGCAGATGTGAGCTACAATCAGTTATGGCATGTATTCCCAACTATGGGGCTTAAATATGCCGCATTTCTCGCACTTTTTTGTGATTGGCCGTTTTTTTTAATTCTCAGCTGACTGCAGACCTGCTTAGTAATGGTTAAACTACCATTTGTAAGTATATGAATGTTAACAGTGGCTGTTTCCTCTATGTTGTCATGGCTTAGTGGTTCTGTACTTTGCTTCTGATGCACAGAGTCTTGGGATCGAACCTTGTCATTCATTTTATTTCCAGACAGGCTAGCGGGTGTGGCTGCGTTTAAGCAACTTTGCTCTACGTTGCTCCTCGGTGCCCTATGGTGCCCTGGTTGGCACAGCGCGCACATCCACGCAAACACATTGCGCTGTTTAAAGTGCTATTTCACTATGGGCACCTCTATTGCGCTGGGTTAAGTGTTATTAAACTATGGGCAACTCTATTGCGCTGGGTGAAGTGCTGCTTAACTGCAGGCAATTATATATCAGAATCATTTAAAATATTTATTTTGTTCACTGATGCATTGGCCATTTCACTGCATTTTAGTACTGTTTAAACATATTTGTCTGGTATTATTTCATATACTGATTTAAAAATAAATACGAAGGGGAGTGGTGGGACTCGAACCGTGAATGCCTCTTTTTTGTACAAATGCTCTACCATTACGCTATTGCCATTTGATGTGATTTGCATAAACATTCTTTCTTATGCTCTTCCATGTCAGAATTGCTAACTCTAGCCACGCACACACGCGCAAATACGGGCAGCTATTTTAGGAATTTAAAAAAATTAATTTAATGTTTTGCATTTTACGACTGTGGTGGGGTTTACAATATCAGGGAGTGTGGTTTTGGGTGCAGGGACATTTGAGCGGGCTTGTGTATTTGCTTTTACTTTTCAAACACTTGCAGGGACGTGGACATTTAGACTGCTCGGCAGTCGGACACACCTCCTGCTTTCTTACACGGTCCATGTACGACTTACGGTTGAGTCAGTGTGCCCTCATGCATATTCATGGCATACTGACATCATACCATTCAACTGCAGCCTCCGAGTAAGACTTATTAAGTCGTACACGGAGGATTAGTGTATCCGGGGGGTTATTTTTTTATTTACATCTTATACCACCCACTTCAGCAAATAATTTATCCATTCTTCCTTCTTTTATTCTCACTCATTTTTCTAAATAAGTTCATACCTCCTCTTTCTTATCTTTGAAGAAATCCTTTGCCCAAATAACCTACTTTCAACTTTATTTTAACTTTTGCCATACAACTTTATTTCTTTCTTATTCTGTTTCCATTTTCTCAATTTCTTCTTGAAGCTCTTGTGTTATTTCTTTGTGTTCCTTTTATTTTTCACTCTGTTTTCTACCATAAAAAATGTTCTTATACTGTTTTAAACACTATCCACCACACAGATCATTCATAAAACTTTCAAGCTGTAATATATTATTCCCATAATTTCATACTCTCCTCCTTCATTTCTTTTGTTTTATTAACTTTATCAGTTAACCATTTTATTGTGTTTCTTTCTTTTATTATCTGTTTATGTCTACATATTTTTTGTCCACACAGATCTGCCATTAGAAAACTCATCAGTTTCCACATCTCCATCTATTTCTTACATTCCATTAGAACATATGACATAACCTATCGCTGTTTTAAATATACCTGTTTTTTCCTACCTGTAGCCCTCCACATTTTATTACTTCCCTCAATACTTTCACATCTTGTGTTACTTTCTTCTTCATCTTATCCTTCCTTAAATTCCAGTTAGTGTCCTATCATAATAATAATAATAATAAACATATTAAGCAAAACATATGTTAAGTCCTCAAACATATTTTTCCTGATTTATTTGTGTATACATAAATTGCAAATAATCTTATATATTGTTCTCCTTTTCTTATATCGCCCATCACCATTCAAGCTGGTGTTAGCATTGTACCATCCAATATTTTAATTTCTTCATTTCTTATCAAATCCCTATAACTGAACATTCTTCAATTCCTATATATCTTGTTTCCCCAGAAAGCTTCAATTCTATCCCTTTTCTCCTTTTTAACACACCTTATCCAATAAATATATTTCTTTTTTCCAACTTGTATTTTCTTCTACTTCTTTATATACTTCCTCCTACTGACTTTTCATTATTCTATTATTGCTCTTCTCCGGTGTCAAAATCCTCCTTCCCTTCTTCACTTCCAAGTTTCATACCAACAATCTTCCTGAAAAAAAATAAAACTTCTATTTTCACAATATTTAACTCTCTTTTTTTCTGTTATTAGAGGTTTTTCTTCTACTTTTCTTCCACAAAATTAAATGTTTCATCTTCTTTAATATTGTGTTCAGTATTTTCTTCAGCTATTCCTTTGTCCTATAATGTAGGACAGTCAAACCAAACATGCCCTTGGTCTTTACTGCACTTTGGCTCACATTTTTTAGCAATATTTCCCCTCTCTCCACATGGCCTGAGTCTTCTTTTGTCAAAGTGGTATACTAAATGCCTTTCATCTTCATGATGGAAAAAAAGTATCCCACAGATCCTCTCATTCCATTAATATTTATTACATTTCCTTCCTTCTATTACGTTTAATGTTACTAACCCTTTTTATCCCCAGTCCACAAACATCTTTCATCTAATACATTCTTTTATATCACGTACTTCATTAAAAACAGGTATGAAGAATGACTTCAACAATGTTAGTGTCAGCAGTTCTGAACTGGACATGTATTTTCTTTATAAGTTGCAGTCCAAAATTTAAAAAAAAATATATATATATATATATATATATATATATATATATATATATATATATATATAGTCCTTCCATTCTGCAGTTTGTTGTTGTCTTCCCACTTTTAGACACACATTTTTCATAAGCCACATGTTTCAAAAATTGCTTCACAAAAATGCGTTGTTTACTAAAGACTAAAGGCAAAATTATATTGTCCGAGACATCATACTATTTAAACAAAAGTCATTTTTTGTTTTAATTTTTACTCCAGGCTTCATAGTTCTGAATTGCTCACCTAGAGTCTGTTGCTGCATAGTTCTTTCTGTTGTCACAACTGCTCATCTCCCCATTCTTACAACATCAGCATAATATTTGTTTAGCTCTTTTCCTGATATATGCTTTCAAAACTAGTTACTCACCTAACTAAATACACACCACTGTTTTCTATCATTTATCTCCAAAATCATTGCTTTACGTGCATGGGCAATAGAGCCATAGGCAAGGGGGTAGCCACCCTCCCACACACATAAATAAACACATACTTTTAATGTGCTTCGCTGTTTGGCTTTTAACTACGTCATATATTTATTCCTTTTGCCAGTACGTGGTGAATTTGAATTATGACATGCTGTCAGGAAATACTATCTGTCCACTTCTTAATATGATTCCTATAAGCTGCAGACGTTTTTTTCTTTTTGTATGTGTTGATGTGTGACATCACAGGGCAGGATGTAGCCAATCACAAAAGGAGGTACATGAAACCGAATTATCGAAAGAAGAAATATAAGTTTGGTATGGAAAAATGGTCACACATTTCACTTGGGTTGCAGTACTTATAACTTCAGTGAAATGCTTGCCAGCTTCCAAAAAGCTTTGTGACTTCTTTAAGATAAAATAAAGAGATGCTAAGTTTTATCGAATAAATGGTATTGTCCAGATATATGGATGATTGATGGATGTTAAATATAAAATATTAACTTTACTTTTGCTCCTTTTGTATTTGTAGATCAAATACAAGCACACATGCATAGACACAGACACACACATACATAAACACATATTTAGACGGTTCTACCTGACATAGTCGAAACCACACAACACCGACAACAACATCACCGACACCACATAATCGACAGTCCATTAACACGAAACCTCACATACCCGACAACGAAATAACCGACGGTACACAAACACGAAACCCCATACACTGCACACACCACAATAACAACAATAAAACAAAACACATCCCCATTCCACAAACCACACACACAACACACGCACAGCACAATCCTTACAAAGCCACACTAGACCTTTCTCTAACCCTAAGGTCCGTTACTATCGCACGTACCTAACCCGCTCCTAACCCTAACTCACTTAACCCGCCCCTATCCCAAAGTCTATCCCTACAGACACTTACCTAACCCGGCTCCTAACCCTAACTCACTTAACCCACCCCTATCGCTTCCTAACCCTAACTCACTTAACCCACCCCTATCGCTCCCTAACCCTAACTCACTTAACCCACCCCTATCCCCACAGACCGTCAATATCCACACTTACCTGACTCGCACCCTAACGTCCGTCACTACCGCATACTCACACAGCCTTTTCCCATGTCGGCATCCTCGGCGTCGGTGTTGTCATCCGTCGTGTCGGTCTTCTGCATTGTCGATGTTCTGGCACTCGCGATTCGCGTCGGTCTTCTTCATTGTCGATCTTCTGGAGCTCCGGATTCCGTTGTCGATCTTCTGCGCTGTCGACTAAGTCAGGTAGAACCATTTAGACACACCACCCCTCAAACTATTCCTAAACCAAGCTCTAACTTCACCTTAGATCCTGTCAAATAATAAGATTTTGTTGTAATTGTGGAGAACAAGAAGCACATCTCTCATCTATCCGGAATTTTACAGATGCCTCATAATTTGGTTTGTTCCATCATAAATATGTTCTTTTCTGGCAATTTATTAAGAACTGCAGTCACTAAATAATGACAGACATTTGAGCTTCAGCCCTCAGAAACTGTATGCTAATGCAAAACCTGTTATTGTTGTAATCTTTGAAGTTTATAAGAATAATATTTAAAGTAAGTCCCAGTTTTTGCACTTTTGTCTCATCATTATTTTTGGTTTTATCCCTGATTTCTGCACTAACAGGTTGAGAGGTAGAGTTAAAGCCCTCAAAGTGAGGTCATCATTTTAAATGATATTCTAACCTTTTTTTCTTATTAAATATTATATATGCATACACACACACATTAGATAGATAGATAGATAGAGAGATAGATAGATAGATAGACAGATAGATAGAGATAGATAGATAGATAGATAGATAGATAGATAGATAGATAGATAGATAGATCACAGCAGAAGAACCTAGTAGTACTGCTTTTCTTATGCTTCATGTATTCACTGCTTACTTAAAGTGTTTAACTGGTTTTAATGTAGCTGCAAAGAGATAAGATCATAATATATTATCCAGAAATGCAATGGTGAAGATACAGTACTTCAGGATGTGTTTAAATGAACTATAATAAAAGCATATCTCTCAGCTGCAATGATTTCGGCATAGCACTATGATCTAGATTTTTTGTAAGTTAACCATGATTTTTAAGTGTCATCTGATTCACCTTTTGCAATCTCTTGGATTCCAAGATGGCCGCCGACTAGTCTAGTCCTTACTCTCTGAGCTCCTCACAGCTATTTAACTTTTGTTTTTTTTTACAACTTTACATCAACCTTTTTCCTCAAATTTTTATACTAAAAGATTTTATAAATCTTTTTCTACGCATTTGGATTATTTTTTCTTCTGGAATTATTATCCTGGGATTTATTTTACCTCAGAACATTCTTGGTCTCTCTGCTGCTGGGACTCCTACTGCTCCAGTCTGTTCCTGGTTCCTGGTATCCTGTTAACTGCATTCTATTTCTTGTCATGGCTACAAAATCTGACTCCATGGAGACTCAGCCTACAAAGGCCAAATATACTTCAATGCTCTCTCCTGAAAAAGATTCAGGTTCAAAAAGACTGAAATCACCTAGACAACCTACAGAAACTTTTAATGTAAGTAATAAAGATTTAAATGGCTCAAATTTCCTTTTAGAAGAACTAAAAATAGCATTAAAACCAATCCAAAGTGCTATACAAAACTTTTCAGAACAGTTTGCAGACTTTAGTAAATCTTTAAAGCAAATAAACAATAGCATTGTTACTATTGAAAATAAAATCTTAGCTTTGGAGGTTAAAACAGACTTATTGGAAAGTGACTTTAAATCTAGAGATAAAACTGTTTCAGATTTACAAGCTAAAATATTGGATCTGGAAGCCAGGAGTCGAAGAAATAACATCATTATTCGTGGTTTACCTGAATCTTATGACAATAAAAACTTGTTATCTGTGACTAAAAATATCTTTGAAACACTGTTAAATTGTGAAGCTTCTTCAAAATCTATAATTGTAGAGAGAGCACACAGAGCACTGCGTACAAAGCAAGATTCTTCCACACCAAGGTTAATTTATACTAAGTTACTAAACTTTCAAGACACTTTCCAGATCCTAGAAACTGCTAAAGCAAAGAAACAATTCATATGGAAGTCTCACAAATTATCATTTTCCCAAGATCTTCTTGCACAGATCAAATTAAATAGACAAAAAACTAGCCCCCTATTGTGCTGACTTGATAAAAAGAGGGATTAGATTTCGAATGGCATATCCTAATACCTTGTCTTTCACAGCTAATGACAAAAGATTTGTATGTTCAGATCCTAAAGATGCAAAAGACATTTTTCTTAAAACATTTAAAAAGCTTCCTGACACTGTATCTTAATATTCCACTGTTAAAGAACTACAATAAGGTTTGATCTTTTCTTTTCTTTAATCTGACAGTATTTGTGTTACATGATTTGTAATTCTGGTGTGACATAATTATATTACCTTAAGAACTTGTCATGTAATTTACACATGATGGATTTGGTGTGACAGTGTGCAGTGACAGGATATATGCTTGTTAGATTTGTGTGGATTAATAGAAGCATTTAAATTCCTGTATTTACTTTTTCTCTTTCTCTCACATATGCTTGCTGTGTAAATAGATAATATGTTAATTTTACTACAAGCTTTGGAGTTACAGCCTTCTGTGTAAGTTAAATGATTTTTGGAGGGAAAAACATTCCATCTCAACATTCTAGCAAGAAAATCTTCCCTCAGAGTTCCAGCTGATGCTCTGCATGAACATGCACACTACAGTCTCTCTGAGATGGATGGTGATGTCATCATTTGTGAGGAAAGAAGGACAGTTTCAAATACACAAGTCTGCTTGTTTTCAACAAGTATTCAATAGCACTAACTTTTTAATAGATCTGGCTATTATTTAAAGTGTTTTCTCTTCATAAATGAAGGCTGCTTTTTAAATTTAAACAGATTCATGTCACATAATATATTCAGTGACTTTTAGTGTGTCTGCATGACTTCAAAGCAAGCTGCTACTTTCATAAAGCAGAGTGAAAATGTTTCTGGAAACAAATGAACAGGTTAGTTTTATATATTAAAATTCTAAAGGATGTGTAAAAAAATGAACATATTTTCCTATTCAGAATATTTTTTCATACAATATTTTATATTATACTGAAGTGTTTAATTTGACAAATGTTACAAAGTATACCTGTTCATATGAAAGTTTCATGTTCTTTCTATTCTCTGCTCTCTCTCTTCTCAGAGGCTGGATGTGATATTTATGATTAGTAGTTTATGTTTAAGAAAGCCTTTACTTATTTGAAAGGTTTGAAATAACTATCTTTAATATGATTAGCTGAATCTACATGTATATATTTAAGCCCTTAGATTTACTGCATTTAGCTTGCTTGTTTCTGTTTTAATTAGATGTTCAAAATGTTTACTTTAAAACCCTTGTCTTTTCATGCTGTTTTGCTATGTTACATCTATAGCTTAGAATAATAGTATGGCTACATAACCTAACAGAGTCATTAGTAAAATATTCAAAAAGTAGATTTAAAATTATATGTATGCACATTGTTGTACATTCAGTCCAATATATATGATGCTGTTTAAGTTACTATTTAATAATATAATTATACTTTATTCATGTATATTAACTAGTGTTAAAACCTTACAGCTTATAATATTTCATTTTGAATAGTTCCTGTACTATTATTATCTAGTTAATAGATGCATCTCCAGACTGAATTGTTTTTCATTTTGAGATATGGTTGCTTGGTAGTTGTTTTTGCTTTATTTGAACTATAACTAAATACTCATTCTACAGGTATTAGTGCTTTTATCATACTAATGGTCATGTTGATTAATGAAATTATCACTAAAGTACTAAAGAAGGTTCAGTAGATAGTGCATGACTATTATCTTTAGTTCAGTAATGCTATGCTTATTTACTTATATTATAATGTTACCAGTTGGTTTTGTTATACTTATATATGTTATCTTACATATCTTTCAGTTTTAATTGTATTACTTCTTATGATAGAGTGTTCTAGTTAAGCAGAGTGTGATTTATTTATTATTTACTTGTTTCTCTTTCTCTTGAAATACTTGAGGAAATACATTTAATCACTATAAATTTCAATTTAAGGATAGGAGCTTTAGATTAGTATTATAAGTAGGGATTAAGCATGTTGGATGTCTTGAAATTAGTTAATTTTGTATATATTTTTAGTAGTATTACTCGGACTTTATGTTATGTTAGGCTTCCTTTGAGTAATTTGTATTTTAACTTGAGGTTATTATTATCTATAATTACAATGTTTTTTTTTCATGTTCTTCTGCTCTTCCTTTATCACAGGGGATTGGTGGGTAGGCACTAGGGTTAGGATAAAGGTTATTATTATACATTTCATGGTTCTTAAAAAACCTTTTTTCTTTTTTTTTTCAACAAATGTTATTTGATGACTTGCTTGAATACTTAAAGACTGTTTTTCTTTTTATTTTTTCTTCTTCTTTTAATGTTGTGTTGGATTTGCACCTTGAGTTCACTTTTATAGCATCAATAATGATTATACTTGTAGAATATGCCTGTTGACATAATTTTAGATTCTTGGAATGTTAGAGGCATTCAAGATAAAGCGGAAAAGTCACTATTATTTCATATGATCTTTAAATCACAGGCTAACATTTGTTTTATTCAAGAGACCCATATTTCATGTATTGATTGGAATAAAGAGTTAAAAAATGGATCAAAAGATTATAGCTTCAGGTGACTCATCTAACTCCAGAGGTGTAGCTATAATCATTAAACAAAAATTAATTGGGAATATTATTGATGAAAAATTTGATGATGAGGGGAGGTGGTGCTTATTTACCGCTTCTATTGCTGGTTTGGACAAACCCTTATTAATTTTAAATCTATATGGCCCATGTAATTCACAACATTTGTTCATTTTAAAAATTTACAATATTCTTGCATCCTATAAGGATCATCATATTATAGTGGGTGGTGACTGGAATGCAGTTATAAACCCTGTAATTGATCGTTCCCGCTCCACTGTCACCTATAATCTTCAATCTACTCTGGCTATAAATGATTTGATGACAGAATATAATTTAATAGATCCCCTCCGCACTGTTAAAAATATAAACAAGAATGATATATATACTTATTATTCTAAGTGCTATCATTCGTGGTCCAGATTAGACTTCTTTCTAATTTCAGATTATATTTCAAAATATATTGTGGACTTTACTACAGAACCCAGATTCTTTTCGGATCACTCAAGAATTTCACTAAAATTGAACATAAAACCCAATATCAAAAATAAAACTATGTTTAATAAGTGGACCTTAAATAATAACTTATTGTCAAATGAAGATATTTGCAAACAAGCTTCAGAAATCCTAAATGAAATGGTGAATAGTCTTGAATCATCAGACATTCCTTATGACATACAATGGGCTGCATGTAAAGCAAGATAAAGAGGTTTATTTATTAGTAAAGCTGCTTTTTTCAAAAAACAATACTTCAAGAAAGAGGAATTCTTAAAATCAAGAATTTCTTCGTTGGAAAATCATCTTAGTCTGAACTATGATGCTACTTTAGAAAAACAAATTTTTGATTGTCAGAAAGATTTAATTCTGCTTCACCAAAATAACCTCTCCTTAGCTGAATAAAAGCTACTTGCTTCATATTCAGAGTGGGCCCAGGTTCCATCTAAATTGTTAGCGAGAATTATTAAAGTTAACTTCAGAAATCCAAATATTACATCTTTATCTTATAATAACAGATTATATAATACTGATGAAGAGATTATTCAACTTTTCACCTCTCTTTACACTGAGTTATATTCAGGTTCTTCTAATTCTGTTATAGATAATCACTCAAAACTCTTTTTAGACTCTTTGCAGTTCCCTAAACTTAATGATAATCAGCAAAAACTACTTTCTACCCCTATATCGGTACAAGAAATCTCGGATTCAATAGATAATCTTAAATTTGGTAAATCTCCGGGACCTGATGGTTTTACTCCAGAATTTTTCAAAACTTTCAAATTGGTAGTTCTTCCCTTTCTATTTAAAGTTTACAATCATATAAGATTTAATGATATCTCAGATATTCATTGGAACACATCCAAAACCATTCTAATTCTAAAAAATAATAAAGATAAATCTGACCCAGTAAATTATTGACCCATTTCTTTAATTAACGTGGATATTAAGATTCTGTCATCTATTCTGGCTAACAGATTGAAATGGATTTTACCCTCAATTATCTCGTCAGATCAATCAGGTTTTATGTCTCAGAGACATGCTTGGGATAATACTCTATCTTTAGAGACTATACTTCATCTCATTAAGAAAAATCCAAACCCTATATATGCTTTGATTATAGATGCATCAAATGCCTTTGACAGAGTATGTTGGAACTTTCTATTTCAAACTATGTTATGTTTTAATATTCCCTTATTCTTTATAATTTTTTAAAAGTTTTATACAAGAATATGTTTACTAGACTATACATTAATGGTCAATTTTCTGCTCGATAAAGATCACTAAAGGAACAAGACAGGGTTGTCCATTGTCCCCTTTTCTTTTCAACATTTACTTAGAACCTTTGCTATTGTTTATTACTCAAAATACTTTTCATAACATCCCTAGAATTCTTAATACTAATATTCATTTCTCTGCTTTTATGGATGATTTAGTAATCTACTTTCAAACTCCATTATCTGATTACAGAAAGATAATGAATTCTATTGATTATTTTTCTTTGGTTTCCAACTATCTTTTAAATTCTACAAAAACTCATATTTTTCCCTTAAATCATTTAGCACACAAATCTTTTTTGTTTCCAGACAATCATTTTCAGTTTACTTATAATATAAAATATTTAGGAATCAATTTAGAACACAATAATAAATCTTCCTTTCAAAATAATATTAATAAATTATGGAACTCTATATTGTCTGATATGGACAGATGGAAGCATCTAAACCTTTCATTTCTTTCGAGGGTGGCCATTATTAAAATGAATATTCTGCCTATATTTCTTTACCAATTCTCATCATCTGATCAGATAATTTCAAAAATTTTTTTTGAGTCTGTAAATAAAGCTTTGGCAAAATTCATATGGTTCCCTAAATCTATTAGAATTTCCTATTCTAGATTGGCATTTTCGAAGGACAAGGGAGGTTTGGGTTTACCTAATCTTTATCTCTATTATTTGATTGTCTCATCCAATAAACTTCTTACTATCTCTAAATTCAATAACACTTCTTATCCAAATCACTCTTTATGGATAAAATTATGGTATAATTATGTCATTTCTAATAATTTAAATCCTGAAGCTATTCCCTTTATCTCTCTGGATAGTTTATTTATTAAAAATATATCTACAGTATTTAAACAAAAGATTAGAGATTTCCAAACCTTACTCAAAATGTGTAAACTAGAAAAGATCTCGCACCATGTTCAGCCAATTCATCTAAACCCAAATATATTATTGGACAATAAACTTTTGAACTTAACAAACTATCCTTTAATTAAAAATCTAAAAGTAGGAGATGTTTTGAAATATCTTGACTTGCCTTTATCTGACTGGCGTAAGTTATTGAAAGTAAAGAGGAATTACTCAACAATTCTTACACAACTAAGAGCAATAATTAAAAACAAATTTGCATCTCTGGTCCCCATAGACTCACAATTGAAAAACCTTAACACGATTATCAAAATACTTTCATCATCTGATAAAATGCTCTCAAACTCATATAAATTAATTAATTCTTTAATGATGGACCACAACTGTCTTTTATCTAATGTTTGGTTGAATTATAATTCCCAATTGTCAGAATCTCAGAAAGTCCTGGCTATTAGACACACTAAGGAATTTATCCCTTTTAAAAATTAGCATACACACAATTAATGATTAATAATGATGCCTACTTTACCCCAATCAAATTAAACAAATTTAACCCAAATAAGTCCCCTTCGTGTTCATGCTGTTCTCATCCCCAAGCAGACCTCCTTCATATTCTATGGTATTGTCATTTTTCTCACAGATTGTGGACATCTTTGAAAGTCAGACTGCAGACAATGGGATATCAAAAATCCACGTTGACGGGAATTTGCTATTCTACATATTCCATTGATTCATCTTTCAAAAGTTGATATTCATGTTATCATTTTTATTTGCTCATTACTAAAACTTTATATAATACAAAATTGGATTGATCGCTCTAAATTAAAATGGGTTACTTTCCAGAAAATGGCTTTTAAATTTATTGATGCTCAAAGATACTTAGGTGGAAGTCCAAAAAAGAGCTATTAGAAAGGTTGTGTTAGAAAAGGTTCTAAACATATTAAATAGTTAATGTTAAATATTTTTTTTTTCTCTCAGGTTGCCTAACTTGTATATAGTGTACATATGGTGTATGTTTTATTTCTAAATAACTTATCAAAATCTCATGAAGGTTGTTATCACTAGATGAATTGTTATATGTTCATTTATGCCTTCTTGTTATGTATAATCTTTTAATTGTCTTGCTATTCATATAATTAATAAAACATTTTTTGAGAAAAAAAATCTTTTGCAATCTCTTGGTTTTCTTTTACATCAAAAGTGACCTAGCTACTTCATGCTTTTTGTTAATTTTACATTAATCTGACTTTAAAATGAATTTATTTTCTCTTACTCATTATGTCTTCAGAATAATTACTTGGCTAGTACAGTACTTTAACCCATATGTGAGAGATCATACTGTTTATTAACATATCTTATTAGTTTTACCGATGGAATACAGTGCTAATATGGCACAGGTGGCCAACTCATTTTCAGCTACCATGTGACATAATCTGCTGAGATGGGTTAGCCTTACCAAATAACCGCATCCCTTTACTGACAATTGCTGCGCGTATGACAAGAAAATGCTGCGAGAAGGAGATGCTTTGAGCTTCAGGAATGTGTTTTCTAGGAGGCATATCTCGTTTTGTAATATTTGCTAGCAGGCACCAGTAAGATTTGTAGGCACCAGTAACAGTACTCATTACCCATTTGCTAATGCTCCTATTTTTACATTTTTTATGTATTTTACAATGCTCATTTGAGAGGTGAACTGTTGTATCAAACTGAAATACATTACCATGGCCTTTTTTCACCAGTTTTTTTGCAATCACTTATCTCAGATAATAGCCAGAATAAACTGCTAATGAGGTGAGATAGTCTATGCTTGAAAACAAAAGACATTTAGGATGATCACAAAAAAGAGACCATGTATTCCTTAACTTTATCATGTGATAGGAAAACAAAGAGACCTGGGGTAGTAACAGAAGCCACTGCCTACAGTTCAATGCACTTTAATTTTTTTATTTTTATTTTTATTTACTTTCTCCATGATAAGTGTGGAGGAGAGATGCACTATAGCAGCCATATGAAATACATTATTTGTTCACTTTTCACAAGATTTGCTGATTACAAATTGCAGCTGCTCAGTGTAAAGGACTGTCTATTTACAGGGGTATTCTGTGGATGAAAGCAGCAAATATCTGAGGTGATCATCATAAAGTGACCGTTGCAACAGGACTGGGTGAAGTAGACACAGTATATGTTGTTTATGAACTGTGACTTGAAATATATTACTGTAACTGGTTGTTCTTTCATGTTCATGACAATCTGACATTAGTTGTGTATACAAATGGTATCTGTCTGTTTGGAATAGGAGTAAAGAAGCATGGTGTACATGAAAGCACAAGGTCATTGTATGATCACTGTAGAAAAACATATGGCGTGTTTAGGGACAATGTATGTCTTTTTATTTGTTTTATTTTTTTTTCTTAATGAGACATTTTGGGGACAGGTAATGTTTGAAAGCAAAGAGAAGATATAGAATGACTTCAGAATGATTATTGATATGGTTTAGTGGGAGAAAGTATCTGTCAAAGAGCAACTTAGCCATTATACCTATTTAATGAGTTCACAATCATAAATGATTTTTCCCTCTCAGAAGGGGCATATTCCTTGAGGGAGGATAATGTGCATTGTATACACAAGTATCCTATTAGAAGTCCCTAAATTTGTTATTGTAAATAGTCTTAGGAGAACTGACATATAGCATTTCAGATTCATTTGTTGTCACAATTTCGTACCCTACTCACTTTCCACCTGAAGCTGTGTGACCATTGCAAACAAGTGGCAGAATCAAACTAATATCAAGAATGTCTGTACAGTAAGTCCACATTAGACTAGATGTATCATATGTAAATGTACATGCACCACACACACACACATATTTCACCAGTCAAGCTAATATGTCTGGTACTGCAAACAGAGAGATATTTAGAATTCAGCTACTGACAACTGCATTGTGTTGGCATGCAAATCAGTGTGAAATTCATGTGTTAGAATATCATTTTTAAACACCTTTATTAAATTATTATTTAGCATATAGGCAAGTATACATTAACAAAAAATAAAACAAAATAAAGCATTTTAGCATTTTTTTTCATTTACACTAACTCCTCTTCTTCCTCCTCCTGGACATTATTCTGCATGTATTTTCCACAAGTTCCATGTATTGCTATATAATTTACTCATTCCCTTTTTTAAAGATCCTTGTTTCACTTCTTTTATCTCCTTTGTATTACTCAGGACTTCACATATAGTACAGGTGGTGTGGACTTTGATTTCCATTTTCTAGTAATTGATTTGTTTGGCAGGCACCAGAACTAAATTTAATAAGGCATTACTATCTAGACAATCCAAATCCTGCATCTGAGCTCAAAAGAATCATTTGCTTATTACAGCCATTTGCTCACCTAATATTTATGGCAGAATACACTCTAGGGAATTTTTAAAATCTGCTAACTAATGACACTCCCAAAACATATGTTCCCAGTTACCTCTGTCTTCCACATCATACCTCCAATATTTACTATCTACCTGAATCAAAACTATTCAAAGTCTGCTTGGGATATAAAAATATCTATGCAAACACTTCCAAGCAAAGATTCTAAATTTTCTGGACTTTGTTGCATGTTTGGCATCCATACCTGTCCTCTCGTTGTTCACTTGTAAATTGCCTTTCCAGTCTCTCTTCCCAATCTTTTTTAACATCCTCTGATTGATTCTTATAGTTATCAAGCAATATTTTATATGCCCTTCTAATTATCTCTTTTTAATAGCTGGCATTTCACTTAAGTTTACCATATCCCTTTTTCTTTTTCTATATTTTGATATCAATCCCTGGAAGATAAGGTAGTCTGTATCCTGCAGTCTAAATATCTTGGCCTAATCCCACTTTACTTCCTCTCCCTCTTTAGTTATTTGATCCCAATACCTTGGTTCCTTTGCCAGTTTTTTCTAGAAAATTCAAACCCCTTCTTGCCAATTTTCTGTACTCCCACTTGCTGTCATCCCTATTGGAAACATATCTATTTATCCTTCCTCATGTTGGTTTGGTTCTTATAATACTTTCTGCTACTTATGAATAATATTCTGCATGGTTGTTAACATTTTTCTTAATGATCTGCATTTAACATCCCGCTCTCTTTATTTCTTGAACTTCCCCTGTTTCAGCATCATCCTTTTTTATTTGCAACTATAAAGTTCTGTTTATGTTATGTCTATGAGCATTAACTGTGTAGCTCTAAAAATCCCCTTCAAATTAGGTAGTCATAAACCACATTGTTCTATTGGAAGGATCAACGTTTCCCAATTAACTCTTGTCCTCTTTCCTTCCAGGTAAATGTCTTGAACTGTTTATCAATTATTGTTCACAACTTCTCTGACCTGTGTATAAGACTAAAGAGATTAAAAAAGTTTTCACTGCTTGCATCTTACTATACATATACATCAACAAGAGCCTCCAGTTTCTCAGTTTCTGTATTATCTTTTCTCTGGATGCTTTCCAAATATCCTTGGCTGCCATCACATAAACCATTTATACTCCTAAATACTTCACCTTATCATATCCCATAGATATAGGTATAGCTGAATGTATTCATGTGTGGGTACATAATGTACAGCTATAACCGTTATTTTATCTTCTTTAATTTTATATCCCCAAAAGACCTGAAACTCTCTCAAAACATCCACAACACTGAAATGTCTTTTTCTGAACTGATCAGGTCCAAAATAATTTCTGCAAAATAATCCAACTTTTCAACTTTTCTTGATTACCATACAAATTATATCATTGCACTTCTGACCCCCTTTTTTAACCAATGGCTCTAAAGGCAAATAACAAAGGGGAAAGAGGACACTCTTGCTTGTTTACTCTATTCAAATACAACTTAGCAGAGAGAAATCCTCCCACTTTACTTCTTGCCTCTGATCTTTAATATAGACTCTTAATTAAAGTTATTATTGTATCAGGAATGCAAATGCTTCCATTGTCCTACTCACAAAATGCCAGCTTACTCTACCAAATGTTTTTTTTCTACATCAAGACCCACTAACGACAGTGGTTTTCTTATATTCTGTTTTTCTCTGGATCATTATTGTTGTATTAATGTTGTCAAATGTTTACCTGCCCTCAAGAAAAACACATTGATCTATAACTCATAGGTTCATAGGAATCATAAGACATTACTAGGCTATTGGCCCTGAGGCCCTTACAAGCCTAGCCAAGAATTTAGCCCATGTTTAGACAAGTCAGCACTCAAGGCCCCTGTTCAGCAGGGACACGTGGAATCCCATGGGTATATTTTCGGTTCCCCATTCAGTTATCCAGGTTGCACTTCAAAAGGATTAATGAGGTACTCTGCTTGACTTGGAGATGGAGGGTATTTCATAGAAGGGGGAGTTTCTGCAACACAAATCTGTCCCGCCAACAAGTCTTACTGATGTCACAGACCATGTTAAGGTCACACAGGTGGGTTACTTGAGTGAAGCTTTACTTGTGGATATGCAGCAGTCCCATTAAGGTGGGGTCTGTGATTGCTTTTAATGCCAGACAGAGGTCATCTCTGAGGAGTCTGTATGAGACTGAGTAGAGGGACAGGGCTTTTAGCCTATCTGTGTAGGGTAGATGTTTGAGGCCCTGGATTCTCCTGGTTATGAACCTCTCTGATCTCTCCAGCTGCTGCATGAGCTTTGTGTGGCACATGCCGAATGGGGCATTGTACACAATAATGTGTCTTATAAGAGAAGAATATAGGGATGTTATGACCTCCTTGCCCCTGGATGAGGCACTCTTCCTAATGAGGTGGGCCATGTAAAAAGCTTTCCATCCAACAGAGACAATATGGTGATCAAAAGTCAGTTTGCTATCAACTTGGGTGCCCACGTCCCTCATGACTGACTGCATGCTTAGAACCTTGTTATTAATTTGATAATTTGTGGGGATGTCACTCTCCCCAGAGGGGACAATGATGGCATTCAGTCTGAAGCCATGTTTCTGGCACCAGTCATTTTTTGGGTGAGACCCTCTTGGAGGATGTCCACATCACTAGGGGAATTGATGACAGCACCAAACTTGCAGTCATCTGCAAATTTGATTTGCCATAGCCCACTGGTTTTGGCCTGCACCTCAAAAAAGTATATCCCAAACAACAGAGGCCCCAAGACTGATCCCTGGGGTACACCACTTGTAACAGGTCTACTGCTTGAGGTGGCTTCCCCTATTTTGACTAGGTGGGTTCCATCACTGAGCCAGTTTGCTACCCATCTGGTAACATATGGATTGATGCCTAGTTGAGAGAGTTTATCTATTATACCTGAGTAGAGAATAGCATTTAAGGCTTTGGCCAGGTCAAGGTAAGTGGTGTGCACCATCTTCCCCTCATCCATGGCTTTGGTAACTGTCTCAAAGAAATCAACCATATTTAACAGGCATGACCTCCCCTTGATGAAACCAAACTGTGTGGGCTCGAGTATTTGGAGGTTGCCAGTGTCCTTGTTAATGAGGTCCATGATAATCCGTTCCATGGCCTTGCAGATCAGGCTAGTTAGGGCAATGCGTCTATAATTTCCTAGATCAGTGGATGCTCCACCTTTGTGCAAAGAGATGGCTGTGGCTGCCTTCCACTTGGCTGGGAAGAATCCAGTACTCAGGCTTTGGTTAAATAGGGTGCCTAATGGTGCTGCAAATTCCTGCCTTAGTACATGTAGGATGCAGTTTGGGATGTTATCAGCTCCCATAGAGGCTATCAATTCTAGAAACACCTCTGCCATTCTTTTAGCTAGGGTAGACATAAACACTTTATAATTATGGTTTAAAATTGAAATGGATCTATATAGGATCACAGGAGGTTACTAGGATAATGACACAAGAACAGTTAAGCCTAGCCATTCATGCAACATTTTTTCTCAATTATCAATGCCCAGAGTATAAAATGGCTTTGGTTATATGCATGTGGCTTAAGGCGTCAACAAACTGCCCCTATCCATAAGGGTCACAGGCAACAAGCTAGGGGAGAATTTGTGATTTCCTATACATTGGTCCAAACTGCATTTGAACAGGCTTAGGGAACAGCCTGCTTCACATGAATCTTGAGTCTGTTCCAGAGAAGGGTTAATCTCTGAGATACGTATCTGTCCCTCCAACATGTTTTATTTATGTCACAGATGAGGTTAAGATCCTTAAATCTGGTAATTCTAGTGCTGTTTGTTTTGCAAATGTGTAGCTAATCCATCAGGCCTGGACTGGAGAATGCCAGTGCTCAGTACTGGGACCTCACCTGTTTAGAATATACTTCTCCAATGTCAAGGAAATGTAGAGGGCTTTTGGTTAGACATAAATTGTCACTCAGTAGTCTGTAGGGTACTGATTAAATTGATAGGGCTTTGAGGACATATTACTACCCTGTATTATTTTAGTGAGGAACTTCTGTGGCTGCTCCAGCTGTAGCAAATGCCTGGTCAGGTACATTGTATGTGATTATTGGTCTAATGAGGGCTAAATATAGTGATATGATCTCCTTAGATATGGATTCTCTGCCCTTACTTATAAGTTGCAATGCATAGATGATTCTTTTTCACTACCTTGAGTACAATGGAATCAAAGTTCAGGTTACTGTCAACCTGAGTTCCCAAGTCTCTTACCACTAAGTCTACTCTTAGGAGAGTGTTGTCAGTGTTGTAATTTGCATATTCCCAGTGGGTATAATTATGCACTTTTCTGCACTGTGCTTTAGGCTATGATTCTTGCACCAGTTATTTGTCTGTGTCAGACCCTTCTGAAGGATATTTACATCTTTCAGGGACTCAGTGATTGCACCCAGCTTGCAGCCATCAGCAAATATGGTCAACCAAAGGCTGTCTACATTTCCTTGACTTCAGAGTAGTATATTCTAAACAGGAGAAGTCCCAATACTGAGCACTGTGGGACTACACTAGTAACAGGCCTCTTGGTGTAGCTGGATTTCGTCATGCTAACTTCTTGTGTCCAGTTTGTGAGCCATTTGGCTATCTATCAGGTGGCATAAGGATTTATGCCTAAATATGTGAGTGTTCTATAATACCAGAGTAAGTTGTTATGCCAGATGCCTTTGCCAAGTCAAGGTAGGCAGTATGTACTGTTTTCCTCTTGTCCATGGTTCTAGTAACCTTCTTGAAGAAGTCCATTAAGTTTAGTAGGCATGTCCTGCCCTTGACAAAACCAAACTGGGATGGGTCCATTGTTTGAAGATTGTCTATGTTTTTGTTTATAAGATCCATGATACTTCTTTCCATAGCCTCACATATAAGACTAGTCAAACTTATAGGTCTGGAGTTCATTGGGTCTGTTGATGGTCTGCCCTTGTGTAGAGGGATGACAGTTGCAGTCCTCCATTCCATAGAAATGAAGCTTATCTGCAGGCTGTGGTCGAATAGAGATTCTAGTGCATCTGACAGGTCATGTTTCAAGCTATTTGGGAGGCACCCAGGGATATTATTAGGAACCATTGATACAGTGTTTTTCACTCAGGAGAGTAGAGTGAGGACCTATTGTTTAGTGATAGGTGGGGTGAAATGGCAGAGTATATTTCCAGGGGGAAATGGGGGTGATAGAGGGTGAATTTGGAAAATATTTTTTCTGCCTCAAATTTGCTATAGCCTCTGGTTCAGTATAGGAAGTTCCATTTACTATTAACTCAGCCCAGTGTTGGGTGTTCTCTTTAATATTGCTTACATAAGTGAAAAATGCCTTAATGCTGTCCTTTGCCTGGGAGTTCAATTTTGCATCAAAAATGGCTTTGGTGCACTTGAGTCATCCCCTAAGTTGCTTGTTGTGACTGATGAGGGAATTATTTGTCTTTTTGGCATAGTCTTTCCTATTTTTAGACAGGATTTTCTTTTTGTTGTTGTACAGGCTATTTATACTTGAGGTCCAGCAAGAGGCTTACTTTTAGAGTTTGTCCTAAGTTTACTTTAGTTTGGTACTACTGTTTCTATGCAGTTATTTACATGCATGTAAAGCATTTCCATAAGCACTTCTACACAGGGTGCCATGTTCACTGAGTGTGGGAGGGGGCCTTGGAATTTAGGTTTGCCATCAATTGATAGGAGGTAGTTAACCCTGGAAAAGTTCTAAAGGGTTCTGGGGTTTCCTGGGTGGTTAGCCTTTATATTTATTTAAAGGGTGACAGATTTGAGATCTGGTCTGACCAGTGAGGACTTTACACAAGGGGGTTCCAATGTTTCCTCATATTTGTGAGTATCAGAACAAGGATATTTGCACCCCTAGTAGGTATGTAGACTATCTTTTCTTTTCTAAGGTGTTTTCATTGATCAAATCCTGGAATCTTTCAGCCTGCATGTTAGTGGTCATGTAAGTATAAGAGTCTATGGTGGGATAGTTGAAATCACCAATGAATATGGTGCTGAGCTGAATTATGAGTGACCTCAGTACATTTAAGTAGATGGTATGGTTATCTTGGGTCATAGCTAGGGACCTATTGCTAGCAAAGATATGGTATTGGACTTTACCTAAGGTTAGTTGTGCATGGAGTAGCTTGAGTACATCATATTGATTGACCAGTCTTGAGGTGTGCTTATTGTTTATGTAGATTGATACATCTCTACCTTTTGTCCATTCTCGTGCAGTAACTGGGCTAAATGCGTGGAAGGCATTATATCCTTGTACTGCCAGGGTATCTTACATGGCTTTAAACCATGTCTCAGTAACTGCAAAGATACCAACCTTCTCCAGGGTGAGGAGAACATCCAGGGAGTGGAGCTTCTTGATGAGACAATTAACACTGAGAGGAAACACCTATAGTTTATTTTGCATAGAATTTACTATGTTGGAAGGTTTATCAGACTGGCACTATAGAAGTGGATTATGTTTTGGTCAATAACCGAAAACATAGTAGGGATGAGTGCAGATCATCCCTGGCAAAGCAGCATGGTCTGTCAATCATGTCCTCTAAAGTTGACAAATATTGGACCTACTGAGAATGACCCAGTAACCAAGCAAATCGTTAAAGTCAATCATCTAGTGTTTATAATGAGATATCATCCTTGGAGAAGGTAGAATACTGCTGAAAGTGAGGTGTGTACCTGCCTGAGACACATAATCTGAAAGCTCAATCATGCCTCTCTTCATATAGTCCAGGGAAGTAAATCTCAGATGATTAATACCCATATGGCATGTGACAGAATGGTACTTGTAGTTCAATGCCTTGAGTGCATGTGTGCTTTAGCAGATCCTTGCCCTTATAGGCAACTGACAAGTTACTGCATCCTTGCTCAGTATGGTGGGAGTCATCAATGTGTCTCATAAAAGAGTCTTCAATGAGCAAAATATTGTGTTTTGTGGTAGTTTGCCTTAAGGGCTTAGAGGTTGTGAGATTGTGATATGTAGTTGTATGTGTCCTGGAGAATGTCTTTGTAGAGTGTTTGGGAGGTTGCTTATGGCAGAGTATGGGAGGTGTTTGATGTTTAGGTAGACTGCATTTAAGAATGTCAACGTATTTAAGTTTATCTGTCTGATCCATAGTAGGTGTAATGTGTGTTACTGACAACCTGTTTTACGATACCATTGTCTGTATGTGAGAGCACTACCTCTAATGATATAGTGTAATTATATATTTTGCTTATTGTACCTGCTTAAGAATAAGGTGGCTATCAGCAAACATGAGAAAATTGCTTCATTGTCTCAGAATTCCTATTTCCACAAGGCTGGCTACAGATATAGCAAGAAAGTGCACATCTATGGCTGTGGATCCTCTTTCCTGTGATTTGTGAGGGGCAGTGTAATCAGAGGTTGGAGTTTTTGGGCCGGGGGGGGTCTAGGGTTGATATGAAACAATACTCTTGGGGTAATGTTTACCAGTGGTAAAGTAGCTGCTCTACACTCAGCTAGATACTTGAGAAAAAGGTAGAAGAAGTTTTATATGGACAATTACAATTTTAGATGCCTGCATCTGTAGAAAACACTGCAATCCACTGTTGTGCACCTCAGCACATGTTATAGGAGATAATATAGAGAAGAATCCATTCAGTAAACAGAAAAAAAAACAGTAGAAACATAATAAATGAGGCTCAGATTCTGCAGCAATTCACAATGATATATATATATATATATATATATATATATATATATATATATATATATATATATATATATATATATATATATATATATATATATACACTATTGTGTGTGGTACTAAAAGACTAGACTAAAGTCCCCAGACCAAGTAAAATGAAGCAGAAAAAATTAGTAGAAATGTAATAAATGGTGCTCCAACCCCGCAACAAGTCACAGTAATTCTCACCATGTATAATGAAACAGTAAAATGCAGTAGACATGTAATAAATGAGGCTCAGATCATGTGGCAATTCACAATCTTCTCACCATTGTAAATTATACTATAAGACTGGTGCCAGACCAAGTAAAATGCAAGCAAAAAAAATCAGTAGAACAAGAATAAATGAGGCTCAGATCTTGCAACAATTCACAATGCTTTAATTATTGTGAGTTATATTAAAAGACTAAGGCTCCCAGACAAGTAAAACACAAACAGAATAAAGTAGTAGAAATTAAATAAATTAGGCTAAGACCCTGCAACAGCTCACAATTCTGTCTCTACCATGAGGGATAGTACAATACTATAAGACTAAGATCCCAGACTAAGTTAAACATGCAAACAGTTGATGTTTGATTAAAACAAGGAAAATTGCAGAAATCGCAATATACAGTTCAGATTAACACTCTGAATATTGGGATGTGCACTTGTTGAAATGGGATGATATGAAACAGTGGATAAATCAAGTTTTAAGAGTCTAATGGGAGAGCCTTATCAAGTTGAGGTATCAAAGTCCAGTAGAAATAGCTCTGGGGAGGCTTGCAAAGTCTTATTTACAGTAGGGGAAGGCAGTTAAGAAGCCACCAAGTTTAAAAGCACAACACAAAGTGGGTGGGTAGCTGGGAATAACTCTAAAATATAATGCAGTCAAAATAGTTTTAAACTCAGAGACCTTGTAGCTGAAAAGGAATTTAGGTGAATACATTAAATAAGAAAACTATTTCTCAGCTCCTACAACTAATTAGCTAGATCTAATCCCATTCAATGAATGAAAAGGAATGTTTCCTAACTCACTCTCTCCAAAAACTTTTAATATTTCAAGAAAAAAGCAGTTAAGAGTAGATGAAATGATGTGTAATCAATCTTCAGGAAATATGTAGCTAGGTCTGATGAGTCTTTTCTGACTTTTGGGAATACAGCCACCACAGCTTTCTTCATAGATGTTGATGCTTCCCCTCCTTTTAAAATGCTGTTAAATAAAATCTTCCACATTTTTATCACTTTCTTCCCTTCTAACTTCCAAACTTCCATAGGAATACCATATGTTCCAGGATATATTGATTATACATCATCTTATCTCTTTCTACCTTAATGGATAGTTGTTGAGCTTCATCTGCCTCTAACCTTTGCATAATTAAATCTTCTAAAATATTTCTATTTGTGTTCTTTCTTTATTTCACATTCATCTGCTTTACACAACTTTTCATAACATTTCTGAAATGTCTCTAATATCTCTACAGGATCTCTGGTTATTTTTCTTGTTGTCAGCTCCCTACGTATGGCAAAACCATTGCCTAAGTCATTGTGCTAAAATCTTTTGTATTCTGGAGTTATTATCAAAAATAGTTGCTTAACAGAAATCCTTCTGAACTCATGCATTTTAACCCAACACTCCCTTATTTCCTCTTGTTCTGAAAAACTCTCCTTCTTATGTAATGCTTTAACCTTTGTCAGCTCCTCTGTGTAATTCCTATTACTTCTTAACCATATCTCTTTCTCTTATATTTCTACCTTGTTTTTAAACTCAGTTTTAATTTTATCTTACTAACTGGGTATAACTTCTGAAAACATTCCTATCTACCCTAATAACTCTCTAATAATTTCCACAACCCAGTCCATAAATTCCTCTCTTTTAACAGGTAGGTGGAAAAGGGTCAGTGGTTCATTTTAATACATTACCCTACATTTTATCTTGTGTTTTATCACTTCATGATCGGACATAGTTATTATATATGTGTTGAAGTTTTCAGTTAAACACACATGTTCCTGTGAAATATAATTCCAATCTAGTCTATCCCAGTTATTGTACCTTGGGGAATAATTTTTAAATTCTGACTGAGTTCCTTCTATTGAATTCACATTTTCTATGCCATATTCTTTAGAAATGTACTCTCTTTTGTCATATTTTCCCTCTAGGACCACCTAATACATTCTCACTATTGCAAATTAAGTCCCAGTCTACACATATAAGCAATATTTCCTGCTGAAAGCTGATTTTATTCTCCCAAAATTTTCTAATGCCCAATAATAGCAGTTTTTGTTGGAATATAAATGTATGCCAGCATAATCCTCCTCCCTTAACAATATCCTCTTACTATTTTTCCTTGTATATCACTATTGGAACCCCTCTAGCAATTACTACAGTTATTACCCTTTTCCTTTGCTACTGATATTCTGCTGAACATTAATACTAACATTTCTTTACAAATGGATCTCCTACATCACTGTTATTTGCACTATGCATTTCTTAACATGATTCAGAACTCTTTCTTTTCAGTCTATGCATGGAAAATCATTTATGTTCCAAGATATAATAGATAGTGTAGCCAATTTTGATAAAATAACTGTTGTTGCCACCTGTTGTACCTATCATTTTTTAATGTATATTTTCAGCTTTTTTGTTACATGCATACAGTAGTGTTTAAAAGGCTAATCTTTTACAAAGTCATCTCTTCTCAACCCCATTTGAACCTATGTCTTATTTTTAAGACTTTCTGGATTAACAAAACCATTAAGCAAAAATTAACTACATTTTCAAAACACCCTGACTTTCACTAACATAGAACAAACACACAAAACTGCTTACATTTTCAAAAATGAAATGTATCCCTCCAGATAGGAACAATTGCCCCAAACCAACAGCTGCACCCACATGCATTACCTACCCTAAAATGGTTACCCTTGTTAAAGATTATGCTAAAGCTTGTATTCATACTTACACTGATTGCTATCTGTTCTTTTATTTTCTCTTTTCCCCACCCAGATGTGAAAAACAACTTGCAAAATTTTGGAAAACAAATTTTAACCATAAGAAAAAGAGCACTGATTATCTTTAAATAAAACTAAATTGTACACCATTCTATTAGAAGTATTAAAGTATTAAGGCTGTTAGAGAGGTTGCTATTCCTTATCCACTTCCCACAATATCAAACTTTGTTTCTCGCTGAACAGCTTGCCACCATAGCTTTAAATTTTGCATTTCCATCGGCAAGGAATGTTCAAAATTCTCAAGAGTGCTTTTGCCTGAAGACATCATGTCTCCATGTAAAGTAATCAGTAACAAAGCTTCATAAATTTCATTTAGAACAGAATGTACATCTGTCTTCAGGTGCACACTTTGTGACTCTCACTGAAAAATTGCTAATGGAAAAAACAAGGTAATATTTTTGCAGATGTAAGAAACAACATTATTTACAGCTTTTAGCATACTGTCTTATTTTTCAAGCCTCCCTGCTTACAAAAAAATACTTGTTTATAACTTAAGCCAAGAGCATTAATCTAGACATTCACCCTTGCAAAAAGAGAGAAAATATCTTAATTCTATATATAACATAATCATGCACTATTACACCCCACCCCACCCCACTCCAGCAGTCCATGGTCACAGCATATTAATATTAAAGCTGCTTTTGTCTAGCCTTTCTACTCTTGTTGTACTGTAAAGCCCTATATTTCTTACAACTAAAAAGTACTTGTTTACTTTAATATCTTTAATATATACAACAGTCACTGAAGAGACTGCCTCCACATTTAAATTTCCTCTGACTACACTCTGCACAAAACTGATTTACTACATATAACATGCAGATTATATCATGATACGTTTAGTGTCTTCTTTCTAAGCATTAATGACTTAAAGTGGGTGGCTTTACAGTCCACTCACAAGTTCAACAAAGTCAACAAAAGTCCACCCTTTAATCAGCCAATTTTTATTGCAAAGCCATATTTCATAAATGGGACTGATGCTTTATAGTCTTCCATTTATTCACTAATTTCAGTGCTGTTAGTCTTCTTCCTGATCATCTCCCTCTCCTAACACTACAGTCTGGTCAAGTCCAAGGTACCCCTGATTCTTCTAATCAACTCCTGTGCTCTTTTCTGTCTCTCAGGCATTTACCTTTGGAACATTAGAAGAAGGTTCACTGACAAAGTATCTCCATGAGCTTTGTTGTCAGAAGAATGAGAAGCAGAGTCCCCTTCTATGCCTCACTTTTTATTGGATATTATTTTTTATTTTTACCTTATCCTGTTCTGTATCAAAAATATCTTTGTGCATTCATAAAATTAATACAGTCTGTTCCTTTCAGTTTCTCTGGTACAACAGAAAATCTCAGGCATTCCTGCTTACTCTGTTTTCTAATGCTACCTTTTTTTTTAAACAGATCTCCTTGAGAAGTCTCATAGGCAGCCTTTTTTTTCATTTCAACATCTAATTTTTGCAGTTTTATCAGTACATCATTAGCTAGTTAAATGTTTGGGTCTATATTATAAGCTTGAAGAGTCTTGTCTTCGAACACGTAAAGGTCGACATGTAAAGAGTGAAAGCTGTAAACCACGAATGGCCACTTCCATAAATTTTTTCCTAGGGAAAAAATTTGCTTAGCTGTAAACATAAAAACAAACTTTAAAACCCTAATCAAGTGGGGGGCTTCCCCTCCCACACCCCCCTAACTAAATATACCAACACTGAGATTGCTCTACATTGGAGAAAAGGGCAATTCCCGACAGCCAAGCACATTTTTTCAAAGGGAAAACATTTGCAAAAGTGGCCATTCGCAGTTTCCAGCTTTCACTATTTATGTGTCGGCATTTCAGTGTTCGAAGAAAAGACTCTTCGAGCTTATAATATAGACCCAAATTTTCTTCTATTTTCCAGTTTTTTTTATATATGACTTGATTCATTCCTTCAATGTTTCATTTATTTTAATCACCTCGAAGTACATATTTGATTTATTTTTCCTCTAAATTACAGGAAACCATCTTTTGTTCCAAAGCTGAAGCTTGAACTGCTTTTTGCTGAACAGCTGCAGGATTCTTCACAGCCAGTGTTTTCTCCTCACCTTTTCTGGTTGATGTTTGTCCAGTGCTCTAACTTTCTTCTTTACTGGCATCCAAGCTGTGTAGTTAATAGCCAGTAACTGAATTTTACTCAAGCTGACAATATCACTGGTTCTTATTTCTCAGTTTCTTTTTTCACACTGGGAGATATGAAATTAAGCTGCTGATCAGTCTTCAGCCATTTTGGTAGTCCTCTCTGCAGTTACATTGTTGAATTGTTTATTTGAGGAAATGAGGTAACATTCTTCAGTGTGTTCTGTACCCCATTACCTTATTAATATCCCTGATTTTTATTTTAAATTACCTTAAGGGAACTGCCAAATGACCTCTTATATACAGAAACAAATGTAACGTTTTATTTATACCAAATACTCATTAGAATAGAAGCAAAACAGTTTTATTTAACAAATCTAAGCAGCATTTTTCACTGCTTATAAACTAAAGCTTACATTTTGTCTGCTTATAAAAACAGTCTGTGTCATGTAAATTTGGATTGAAATGCAGTGAAATATTTGAAGTTGGAATGACAGTGTTAAATGTGTTTTTTACTAAAATCCTTTATTAGAATTCTCGAAACCTTTTTACTGCAAATAAAACTGCTGCATATATACAGCTAAGATATATCGGGTCTGTATTAGAACATCGAAGTTTCAAAACTTCGAATGTTCTAATATTGAACCCTATTCAGCGAAAGCTAAAAATATCGAAGCAACAGAAAACCAAATTTTTTCCTAGGGAAAGAATGTGGTTGTCCGTTTCTGTTGCTTTGGTATTTTCAGCAGTGTGGTGGGAAGTTACGGGTTGGGTTCAGGTAAGTATGCGATTGAGTGTGGGTTAGGTTAGTTAGGGTTAGGGTGCAGTTTAGGTATGTGTGCGATTGTGTGGACATGAGGGTTAGGGTGGGTTAGGTGAGTTAAGGTTAGGGCGCGGGTCAGGTAAGTGTGTGATTGTGTGGATGTGAGGGTTAGGGCGGGGTAGATGAGTTAGGGTTAGGGCGCAGGTGAGGTGAGTGTGCGATAGTGACGGACCTTAGGGTTAGGGTTTGGGTTAAGGTAAGTGGATAGTTAGTGGTGTGTGTATAGTTTAGTGTAGGGTTAGGTGTAAGATTTTAGGTGTATGTGTGTGGATTGCTGTTTGTTTCCTGTGCTTGTGTTGTGTGTATGTGTTTTGGAACAGAGAATTTTTCCCCTAGGAAATAATTTGCTGTTCTGTATGATCGATGTTTTCAGCTTTCGCTGAATAGAGTTCGATATCAGAACATTTGAAGTTTTGAAACTTCGATGTTCTAATATAGACCCGATATATCAACACTAAGTCCTTATTAGCTGAATGGTAAAAACTACTTTTTCTTATTTTACCACAATAAACAACAATTCTGTTACTGTATATTAGCAGAAATCTAGACTCTGTCCACCGACAAAGGCATCATTGTGGCACATAAATTAGGCTTGAGATGCAGTGAAACCCTTGGGACTAGAATTGTATTACTGAGTATGTTTTAAACTCATATTCGTATTTGAATGTCCTGATTTTTTTATTGTAAACTGATATGTCACTCTACCTGTTTTCTACCTGGGGTAACTGATCTCTATTCACAAGACCAGTTGAAAACAATATCCAGAACATATGAGGAATAAGTCCTCAATAGACAATAAGTAATATTTTATTTCACCAGACAAGGCAGCATTCTTCTATTACTGCATATAAGGGGAGGCATAGAGTCCAGCTGCTTCATATAAATCAGGATGCAGATGCAGGTTTTGGTGATATAATGATATTCTTGTGTATTTTGTACCCAAATATTAAAATTCCATTTTTATCGGGACTGCCTTCATTGAACTGACACATGATGTCTCGTATAAATTTAGTAAATCCAATATTTAATAAGACATTTGTCACAGTCTGACACTGGCTGTTGACACACAAAATATGAAAAATATAAATCTGCACAGTAGAAAAGGAATTGTTGCTACAGATAATGTTGAACAGGGTAAGTATTCACTACACCAGTGTAATGGTTCTCGTAATAGGGAAGCTTCATAAAATTCATCAGTTCATGTGTTTCTCAAATCATCAATACTTTGGCATATTGACATTGCCATCACCAGACTGGCTTTTTCATCTTTCCTAGCATTGTGTTTGTGGAAGTCTAGTTAATTTGCATGATAATGCACTGTATGTCAAATGTTTCTACCTGAATTTATTAACTTATTTATTTATTTTATTTATTTATTTTACATTTGTTGACCAGGAATGTCTGACTGAGCCGAAGCCCTTTTTCAGCAGAGACCTGGGGAGAAAAGCTCCAGTAAATGGATATAATATTTTGTCATTATTACAGGTGTTATACGGGCAGAATATGGCAATTTAAAATGCAGAAAATGATACTATGATTGAAGCACTACAATTTTGCAATATGAAGCTAATAAATCAAACCAACATTTTTGTTTACATTCGTAAATGTATTCTCTTCTTTGTGTAATAGTTACCAGTCCTGCTCCAACCATCTGTTATATGTGCAGTGCAGCTTTCATTTACCCTGTCTGCACAGCCTTATTACAGTCATTTGTTCAATCTTACTATCTCTTTAGATAGATAGATAGATAGATAGATAGATAGATAGATAGATAGATAGATAAATAAATAGATAGATAGATAGACAAATACATAGACAGATAGACAGACAGATAAATGGATAGGTAGATTTATACAATTGCCATACTTCCTCTGGCTGTTTGACTTGGTTGAATAATTGTAACACTGCATCTTACCTGCTTTTTACTTTAAATTCTAAAACTGTATCTTATTTGCTATTTATTTAAATATTTTTATGGCCTGGGACATACCTGAAAAAGGTCTTAGAACCAATGTAGCTACCTGTTTAAAAGTATAAGTAACAAATAAAATTATTAGCTTAATTAGACCCACCGCATTTTAGGAAAACTTGATGTCCCTCTTCCAGACAACAGACTTTAAAACAGCCTGAAACAGTGGATAGTTCAGAATGAATTGCTGCCCTATATTAACACTGCTGTTACTGCTGGATTACATGTCCACCAGGAGTAGCAATAGCTTCATTAGTAATTTTGTATGACATTTCTGTGCAGTCACTGTTAATGCGACTTGCACAATACTTTCTACAACTTGCATTGTGTATATGTGTCTGTTATGTAGCAGACAGCTTAAAAATGCTATCCTTTTTAGAACACTGACTGCCTCCCCCGCCCTCTGCTTTCAGTAGCTTCCAGCACTCCGGAAAACTTTCAGTCTGCTTCTTCCAAAACACATACTGCTATAGCTCTCAAAAAAATCCTCTTTGAGTTTTCACAACCAAGTCAGCAGCAGCCCTCTGGTGCCACCTAGTGGTTGTGATGCAAGATGAAAGAGTAGGGGAAGATCCCAGTTCCCTGACCAAATTTTCCCTAATCAGTATGAATATCACATCAGGTCTCCACTGAAAAGAAGATTTTAGTGCAATAAATAAATAGAAAAAAATAACAAGAAACAGAAGAAACATTCATAATGCAGAAAGTGTTGTATTGCAAGAAAGTGACAGTCTATGAAGGCATGGTGAAGAGGACACATAGGTCACAATTAGCACTATGCTTTGCTACAAGATTTTTATGAATGAAAAATACACTGGTAAGGATTTTCTGCATTTTGCTTTGGCAGAAGTAAAGGACAATCAAAGACAAATGGATGCAAGGACTTTTTATTATGTAAAGAAGCTACTTATATACTGAAAGATGACACTTTATATTCTTGTGGTTTGAACGGTGAACTTACTGTAATATTTTTATATGGAACATGAAATGTGCTATAACTTTAAGAACATTTTAAATTCATATAATCATTGTCATGCGATAACTGTTTTAAATTATAAACATGATACATTGAAGTTACTCTAGTTCTTTGTCATATTTGCTTCAGATTACATGATATATTGTAAGAAAAATTAGTTATTTTATGGCAACATACACTTTATGTGAAGAAACAAGACAGCTATGGATATAGTTCCATGAATTAGGAGGTGCATCATTTCACCACAAAATTCATTATTTTATGGACTCTTTGTAAGCGCAGCTTATTTAAAATTTGAAGGTCAAGTTATTTTTATTTTCTTGTACTGTATTGTATTTTATTTATTTATTTTTTGCTCACAAGGACCTGTGGCAAAGATTTTTGAATGTTGATTAATCTGCAAGTGGTAAACCAAATGGACTTCAATTTCTCTTGGAGTATTTGAACCAAAACACATCTAGATTATAATTCATGTCCAACAGGAAGGGCAACCAGATTTATTTCTTTGATGTAATAGTTAATAAAAATATGGATGACCCTGTAGCAAATGTTACATAGGAAGATCATTATGACTTACTTGATGTTAGTACCACAAGTCATTTCCTCGACAACTAATGCAAAACACAGATAAATCACAGATTTTGAGTTTGTCACACTTGTTAAGAATTGGCCAACTGCAAAATAAGATTAGATTATCTGACATGTAAGTTCATTGAGAGGAACTGTGACTTTAATAGCTATTTTATAACTAGAGATAATCAAATCTAGGATACAGCTTTCATTTTGTCGCACTTCAGATGAAAATGTGCAACCACTTGCTAAATTTGTCACTGCATAGGGAACCAGCAATTTTAGGTTATCACATTCTAGACAAACATTGACACATGCTACACATGAAGCTAAACTGCGTTTCCCCTGTGACTCTTGACCACAAGTAGTATAAACAAACTTAGATTTAATTTAAAATATTGATCTGAGTCATAGCTCTAAGAAAGAAAATGTGGCAAGCCTGTCTAATTCAGAGAGTGTTATCCTTTTTTTAACATGATCTCTTTGAAAAGGTGTTGCTAAGTGCAATGCATTTTCAACAACTAGTTTTGACCGAATTTTGGCCGCAACATGTTCCTGTGGTAGATTTTAAGTCAGAAAATCTGTTCAGCTTAGGACGGGAATTGTTAAGTATGATCATGGTGATAGGACTGATGAAATATCTAAAGTTTTAATTCTAAAAGCATTTGGATAGCATTTGAAAAAGCCTCCTCCATCCTGCAGTGCTGGCCCAGTACTGAATTCTGTTCCTACATCCTGATACATAATGATGAACCATGGGGCAAATTATGGCAAATAAATTATGCATAAAATGTTTTGAAGTAATAGATCAGTGAGTTCCCCATATGAAAGAGCAATGGATGACACAGGATCCAGTTGAAGAGAATATGTCACAGGAAGATGTTCTAGGACTTTTGCAGAATGCCTGCAGGAAACAGAGAACGTGCCCTCAGCTTAGAAGAAAATGAGCGGGAGGAATTGTTTGATTTAATATCAATAGATAAGCATACTAAGATCAATAAAAGAACTAGATTACATAATTCAATAAAACACAAAATGTTAGAAGTCTGATAAGACAAATGAACATATTAATCAAGACTAGTAAAGAAATTCAGGTGATGCAACAAAAGTAAATAGAATATATTACTGTGCAGCTGAATAATAAAAAGTCTTATCAGAAAAATACAGAACAATAAGGGAAAGGAAGGAAAGAAATAAAATGCTATCACAGAAGCATCAAATATAGAAAACTATAAAGCAATTAGGACAAGAAGTGTCACTGTTAGAAGAGTGTAGAAGAGGGAACAGATCAACAAAAATACCTAGATAGATAGACATAATAAACACAATGTGCAGTATCAGAACAGAATGGGATCTTTTGTACCCTATTGCAATTAATAAATTAAAGGAGCCAGCACAGGCAGAACAGCTTAGAACATATACAGATAACTATAAAGGAAAAGTACAAAATAAGCAATTCATTGATGACACAACAATTTTTATAAGAATTGAGAAACAAGCAAAAGGAATAGAAACACCACCAAAAAAAGAAGAAATAGACACATTTTGGAGCAATATCTATGAAGACCCTGTGGAGCATAACAAAGACGCTGACAAGATAGATGTACATGAAATAGTAAGAAGTTCAAATGTACAGGATATGAAATGGGATGAAGTAACATCCTGACAAATTGAAACAAAATTAAGAAAAAACTCCTAATTGGAAGACCCCAGCCCAAGATGCAGTACCTAACTTCTGTCAAAAAATATTAACATATTTTTTTTTTAATATTTCATTCCATTTAAGAAAAAATAAAACAAACGTTACAGAATATGTTTGAATAAATATAAACAATTTACAAATTGAATATAATACTGCAATGATTTTAAAAACAAACACGAAACAATCTACAATATATTTAAATTGCTTGGGACTAAAAGTAAATAAATATCACAAGGTATGCTTAAAATTTTAATTATTCAGTGAACTAATTTTTAAATCTTTGATGACAAAGTTTCAATGAGGACTAATACTTTCAACCAAGGGTTGTCTTTGAGTTTCTTTCTTGTTGTTTCTTTAATAGTAGTGTCTCTTAAGGAGAAGAGAAATTTGTCAAGTTGCGGCATTGAAAAATTCTTCAATTTTCTTGTGACGATTTTCCTAGCTGCAGCAATAATTGTCCAAGTTTAATAGAAGAAGGCTTTCTTTGGAATGTTTACCTCTAATATATTATATTGTAATATTAATTCTTTTGTCGGTGTGAAAGAGTCAGACCACAAAGCTTTGAGAAAATCTTGAATCTTTTCCCCAAAAATTGCACAGCATAGGACAATCAAAAGCATGAGTCCAATTAGCATTACAATATTTTTTATATCTCCAACATTCAATTTCAATTTCTTTTTTTTTTAAATTTAGCAACTCTATTGGGACTCTATGTATAAATTTTCAAGTCAATAATCATAAATACAAAGACCAGGATGTGCTTGGAATAGAAAGACAAAACTGTTTTTTATTTTGCTCAATTAAACAGATTTGCTGCTCTTTTATAATGAAATTCCAGAATTTGTCATTCAAAGCATTACTATCTTTGCTAGAATTGTATGCAAAGTGGAAATTAAATTATTAATTTCCTGGTCTTTGTAGTTAATTTCATTTAAAAATGTAATCAATTTTGAAAGTTTTTTGCTCAAAGATTTAGATATCTGAGAGAACTTAGTTTGAATTAATGTAAAAACTAATTCTTTACATGAAGATTTAGCCATTAATAATAACTACTTATATGCACATCCTGAAAAGACACCAACCTGGTTAACAACAGGAAAAATGATACTACTCTATAAGAGTGAACTTGCAAGCTATCCTAAAAACTAGAGACCAATAACTTGCCTTCCAATGGTGTACAATCTATATACTGGAACTGATGCTGATAGAGTTTATAGTCATTTAGAAGAAAACTCATTCAAGGCAGTAGAGCAAAAGGATAACAAGTCATATGAAACAAATGATCATTTGTTTAAAAAAGTTATAAATGAGAATTGCAAAAAGGAGAAGAATCTAAGTATGGCGTGGACAGATGACAAAAAAAAAATGGCAGCATCCCACATTTGTGGATAAAGGAGTGCAAAAAGATGTATAAGATACACCTTACATTAAATAATTATATTACAGTGACCATGCAAAAGTGGTAGACCACTTTGCAGCTAAGCCATAATACAGGATAAAGTATTATCTCTGGAATAAAAATTCAGATGGAGGTATTCCAGGGTGAATCGTTGTCATTGTTGCTCTTTTGTCTTGGTCATAACCCATTAAGCTGTTTACTTAACAGATTATGTCATGATTACAATTTAGCTCGCATAAAACAGCAAAGTGTAAAGATAATTTAAAACTGTATAGTTCAACAAATGAGGAGATGAAAGAACAACTGCAAGTTGTCAAAACTTTCTTAGATGAAATAAGAATGTCATTTGGTCTTGATAAATGGCAAAAGCGACATTTAAAACAGGAAAGCTGCAGCACCAAGAAAATATTAGTCTGGGACAGGAATGTGATATAAAGGAATTTAAACTGGCGGGAATGTATAAATGTTTGGGAATTGATGAAGGATTGACAATAAAGCAAAAACAAATGTGAACAAAACTCTGTAGGGATCATTTTAGAA
Organism: Protopterus annectens; assembly: GCF_019279795.1. Taxonomy (NCBI): domain Eukaryota; kingdom Metazoa; phylum Chordata; order Ceratodontiformes; family Protopteridae; genus Protopterus; species Protopterus annectens. The sequence goes on from NC_056726.1 coordinate 744,052,995, forward strand.
GAGTAAAATTAATACTGAAAGCAGCCCTAACATCTAAGAAAAAAGTCCAAGCTATAAACCATTTTTTCTTCCTATTCTAACTTACAGTTTTAGGATGATTGACTGGCCCCAAAAGGTAATGGGTCAGCTGTACAGCAAAACATGAAAAATGCCTCATGCTTATCAAATGATATATAAAAATCAGTCTATAGCAAGATTATATACTCCTTGTTCTGAAGGAGATATGGGTCTCCTTAAAATTGATTACATTTAAATCTGCAATCATAGGATTGCCTGCATACATATCTCATGACCTCACAAGATCCTAACATAGTGAACATTTTAAAACATGAGCTCATTACCCAGTATATACCTATGTGATAACTAAAACAGCTACATGCAAGAAGGAATGACCCCAAGGCAAGTACTTTGGTGTTCCTATTTTTTAATGTCCTCTCTTCACATTTATCTAATATCATCTGTTTTCTGCATGGTGACAACTTTGACCTTAACAGGTATGCATCTTCTTCAGAAAAATATCAGCAACATACTATTGAATGACTTGCTAACTTTTGAAACTAGGTAGTAGAAATCAGGCTTTGTTACACTAGCAATCTATAGTAACACTTTTTAGAATATCCAAAAGATCTGCGCATGCTAAACAATTATTTATTGTTGATCCCCAAGACTACACGCTATCATCGATAATTCAGCAAAAACACTTAAGTATCTGGAGAGGTGAAGTTTTATCATGTACCCATATATTGAAATTGAAGTCCAAAAATCAGAGCCACATCCAGTACTAGGTGAAATAGACAGTTGCCTAGACCCCACTAGCTGTGGGGGCCAACAAACTGGGTGACTGTCACAGCATATAATTTTTAATTAAAACAATTAAAAAACACATTTCTTCTTTAAGGACTCACTCTGCATCCATGCGATTTCTTCTTTACGAAGCATCTGTGCATGTGTCTTTATTAAGATACATGGACAGAAAATACACATCACGTCTTCCTGCTGCTACTTTCACATGTAACAACTATTGCCATTAACAAACAGAGTACACAGAACTGCTACCTGCTACCTTGGTGATTTCTCAATCAGTGAAGAAAGAAGTGGCTGCTCTTTGATTTCAGAGAACTACTTGAAATGCTACCATAATGCTATACCAGGAGACAAATGTTCCTTCCTTTGGTGTGTGTGTGTGTGTGTGTGTGTGTGTGTGTGTGTGTGTGTGTGTGTGTGTGTGTGCGCGTGTGTGCGTGCGTGTGCGTGCGTGTGCGTGTGTGTGTGTGTGTGTGTGTGTGTGTGTGTGTGTGTGTGTGTGTGTGAAATGCCCTAGTTAAGGATGGCAGGTTAGTTAATTAACTTCAAACTGCTCACTTAGTCATCAGGGGTGCATTTCAGGAAACATGCATTTCAAGAGAAGAGAAGATGACTGCTGTGCTGTGTTTTCAATGTGCAACTGTTTTGCTTAGCAAATGGCCATCAGGGTTTGTGCTATAGAATTTGAAAGCAATGTTAGTAGCACAACAGGTAGCATACTTGCCCTTGGTGCAGAAAGCTGTGGGTTCTACTCAAAACACACAATGTAGATGGATTGCTGATACTGTGGTATACTTTAAAGGGAGGGCATTGCACTTCTGAGAATGTTGTCCTTTGGGCAAGATGTTAAACTGAGGCCTCTCTATCTGCATTAATTGGAAGTGCTGTGAAATGGTTTTACATCCACCTGAGCTATCAAAACAATAGATGGAAGTTCCATAATGCTCTGGCCACATTTCTCCTAGTAGTATAAATACCACCAATGGTCTTCCCTGAAAAGAGTCTGCTAGCCTGTTGGGACTAACTTGGTCAACAAAGGATAGTTAAATTAAAAGTTTTAAATTAAATCTGTATCTCTGCCCTCATTTCGAAAGGAAAGAAGAAAACAGTATGCACACTAACAATTTTGAGCAGTGCTTGTAGTAATTCAGGGGAGAGAGTCAACTAACAGAGCTGGTCAACCCCTGCCTAGGGCGGCATTTGTCCATGACCATGCTTGATTTCTAACCGCTAATCCACACAAGTCAGAAAATCCATAACTTTCAATGTACTTTGACCTAGAATTTAGTACATCCTTCCTTTTATCCCTGCTTATTCCTTAGGAATAACAAATATCTGCATGGAGTTGAAAACAAAATATTTTGCTTTACTCATCTTAGCCCTTTTTCAGAACACTACTACAGAACCATAAATAAATCCAGCTGGCTACCAATGTAGGGTAGAGCCACATTTCTTTAAGACACATTTGTCTATAAAACCATGTAGGCCAGCTTTTATTCACCTCTGAAAACAAATTATATTTCAGATGTAGCTCGTATCCTCTTAGAAACAATGACCAAACCTCCTCCTTAGACCCCCCCTTTATACTTCAACAGCCATAAAACATTTTTAAAAGACATGTTGAAGATCTAGAAGAACATATACTTACATGCAAAATGCTCCCAATATTCTTGAATTGATAGAATTCTTTAAAAAAGGTTCTGCAAGATAATAACTAGTGTGCCTGTTTTATACATAACAGTGTGCTCCCACAGAATTTATAGACTAGTCTCAGCAACTCATTTTATCAAAAACAGGTATTTCCCTAGAAACGGATGAAGACATTTGATATTTTTGTACATGCTACTATAAAATATCTAATCTACACTCATTTCTTCCTAACAACTCTTGATTATGAATGGGATGAATTATCCTACAAAATGTCCTGTCTACATAGCCTACTAATACTGACAGACTAACCCATAAATACTACCACTAAAAACATTACACATTTCTCTCAAGTGTTCATACTATACCAGCAGTACTTACAAATTGTACTAATCCATCTTGCAAATAATAAGAACAATAACATTGGGCCGGATTCACGAAGGCTTGCACGGAGTCTAAGAGTAATGTAAGACATCAGACAGCCAATATGTCTGCCGAGCGATCGAGTAACAGCCGGCAGGGGCTTGCATGAGAGCTCCTAAAACTACTCTTGCACAGACAGTGTTATGTTATGTTATGTTATGCAAATTACCTCATTTGCTGCTGAAAGCTATGCAAATGAGGTAAATTTGCGATCCAGGAAACACTAACCTGTCCGTGGAAGAGTAGAGTTATTTGCAGAAATGTACTCCGTTGGTAATGGAGTACCATTCTGCAAATAGCAAAACGGAGCTATGACAGCTCCAAATAAAGGATGCATCCAGTTGAGGAAGCATGCCAATGGCCAAATATAAGGCCATTGGCATTTTTATCATTTTAAAATTAATAAAAAGCAAAATTTTTTTCCCCCGATCTCCGATGTTTAAGCGTAGCGCAGCACTGCGCAAACGTGCAGCGCTTTAAAAAACAGAAAATAAACAAAAAATAGGCAAAAATAGGCATTCTTATTAAAAATATTATTCTGCCATGCAGGTGAATGGCAGGCTGAAGACCACATGGCTACTGAGTAGTGGTTGCTAAGGGGGGAAGCTCAGTTTGAGAGATGTAACCAAGCATTAGTAGGCAATCCTATGCAAATGAGGATAAGGATAGTGAATCCCAATTTTCCCTGGCATGTGAGCCATGTCCCTAGAGTGTAAGTGTAGGACTATGGGAGTAGTAGAGTAGAAGATAGGTGACATCATGAGGGGGTATGTATGAAAGACTGTAAGCAAGAAAATATTAGTCTGGGACAGGAATGTGATATAAAGGAATTTAAACTGGCGGGAATGTATAAATGTTTGGGAATTGATGAAGGATTGACAATAAAGCACAAACAAATGTGAACAAAACTCTGTAGGGGTCATTTTAGAAGAGTAAAATTAATACTGAAAGCAGCCCTAACATCTAAGAAAAAAGTCCAAGCTATAAACCAATTTTTCTTCCTATTCTAACTTACAGTTTTAGGATGATTGACTGGCCCCAAAAGGTAATGGGTCAGCTGTACAGCAAAACATGAAAAATGCCTCATGCTTATCAAATGATATATAAAAATCAGTCTATAGCAAGATTATATACTCCTTGTTCTGAAGGAGATATGGGTCTCCTTAAAATTGATTACATTTAAATCTGCAATCATAGGATTGCCTGCATACATATCTCATGACCTCACAAGATCCTAACATAGTGAACATTTTAAAACATGAGCTCATTACCCAGTATATACCTATGTGATAACTAAAACAGCTACATGCAAGAAGGAATGACCCCAAGGCAAGTAATTTGATGTTCCTATTTTTTTTAATGTCCTCTCTTCACATTTATCTAATATCATCTGTCTTCTGCATGGTGACAACTTTGACCTTAACAGGTATGCATCTTCTTCAGAAAAATATCAGCAACATACTATTGAATGACTTGCTAACTTTTGAAACTAGGTAGTAGAAATCAGGCTTTGTTACACTAGCAATCTATAATAACACTTTTTAGAATATCCAAAAGATCTGCGCATGCTAAACAATTATTTATTGTTGATCCCCAAGACTACACACTATCATCGATAATTCAGCAAAAACACTTAAGTATCTGGAGGGGTGAAGTTTTATCATGTACCCATATATTGAAATTGAAGTCCAAAAATCAGAGCCACATCCAGTACTAGGTGAAATAGGCAGTTGCCTAGAGCCCACTAGCTGTGGGGGCCAACAAACTGGGTGACTGTCACAGCATATAATTTTTAATTAAAACAATTAAAAACACATTTCTTCTTTAAGGACTCACTCTGCATCCATGCGATTTCTTCTTCTGAAGCATCTGTGCATGTGTCTTTATTAAGATACATGGACAGAAAATACACATCACGTCTTCCTGCTGCTACTTTCACATGTAACAACTATTGCCATTAACAAACAGAGTACACAGAACTGCTACCTGCTACCTTGGTGATTTCTCAATCAGTGAAGAAAGAAGTGGCTGCTCTTTGATTTCAGAGAACTACTTGAAATGCTACCATAATGCTATACCAGGAGACAAATGTTCCTTCCTTTGGTGTGTGTGTGTGTGTGTGTGTGTGTGTGTGTGTGTGTGTGTGTGTGTGTGTGTGTGTGTGTGTGTGTGTGCGTGCGTGTGCGTGCGTGCGCGTGTGCGTGTGTGTGTGTGCGTGTGTGTGTGTGTGTGTGTGTGTGTGTGTGTGTGTGTGTGTGTGTGAAATGCCCTAGTTAAGGATGGCAGGTTAGATAATTAACTTCCAAACTGCTCACTTAGTCATCAGGGGTGCATTTCAGGAAACATGCATTTCAAGAGAAGAGAAGATGACTGCTGTGCTGTGTTTTCAATGTGCAACTGTTTTGCTTAGCAAATGGCCATCAGGGTTTGTGCTATAGAATTTGAAAGCAATGTTAGTAGCACAACAGGTAGCATACTTGCCCTTGGTGCAGAAAGCTGTGGGTTCTACTCAAAACACACAATGTAGATGGATTGCTGATACTGTGGTATACTTTAAAGGGAGGGCATTGCACTTCTGAGAATGTTGTCCTTTGGGCAAGATGTTAAACTGAGGCCTCTCTATCTGCATTAATTGGAAGTGCTGTGAAATGGTTTTACATCCACCTGAGCTATCAAAACAATAGATGGAAGTTCCATAATGCTCTGGCCACATTTCTCCTAGTAGTATAAATACCACCAATGGTCTTCCCTGAAAAGAGTCTGCTAGCCTGTTGGGACTAACTTGGTCAACAAAGGATAGTTAAATTAAAAGTTTTAAATTAAATCTGTATCTCTGCCCTCATTTTGAAAGGAAAGAAGAAAACAGTATGCACACTAACAATTTTGAGCAGTGCTTGTAGTAATTCAGGGGAGAGAGTCAACTAACAGAGCTGGTCAACCCCTGCCTAGGGCGGCATTTGTCCATGACCATGCTTGATTTCTAACCGCTAATCCACACAAGTCAGAAAATCCATAACTTTCAATGTATTTTGACCTAGAATTTAGTACATCCTTCCTTTTATCCCTGCTTATTCCTTAGGAATAACAAATATCTGCATGGAGTTGAAAACAAAATATTTTGCTTTACTCATCTTAGCCCATTTTCAGAACACTACTACAGAACCATAAATAAATCCAGCTGGCTACCAATGTAGAGTAGAGCCACATTTCTTTAAAACACATTTGTCTATAAAACCATGTAGGCCAGCTTTTATTCACCTCTGAAAACAAATTACATTTCAGATGTAGCTCGTATCCTCTTAGAAACAATGACCAAACCTCCTCCATAGACCCCTTTATACTTCAACAGCCATAAAACATTTTTAAAAGACATCTTGAAGATCTAGAAGAACATATACTTACATGCAAAATGCTCCCAATATTCTTGAATTGATAGAATTCTTTAAAAAAGGTTCTGCAAGATAATAACTAGCATGCCTGTTTTTATACATAACAGTGTGCTCCCACAGAATTTATAGACTAGTCTCAGCAACTCATTTTATCAAAAACAGGTATTTCCCTAGAAACGGATGAAGACATTTGATATTTTTGTACATGCTACTATAAAATATCTAATCTACACTCATTTCTCCCTAACAACTCTTGATTATGAATGGGATGAATTATCCTACAAAATGTCCTGTCTACATAGCCTACTAATACTGACAGACTAACCCATAAATACTACCACTAAAAACATTACACATTTCTCTCAAGTGTTCATACTATACCAGCAGTACTTACAAATTGTACTAATCCATCTTGCAAATAATAAGAACAATAACATTGGGCCGGATTCACGAAGGCTTGCACGGAGTCTAAGAGTAATGTAAGACATCAGACAGCCAATATGTCTGCCGGCGATCGAGTAACAGCCGGCAGGGGCTTGCATGAGAGCTCCTAAAACTACTCTTGCACAGACAGTGTTATGTTATGTTATGTTATGCAAATTACCTCATTTGCTGCTGAAAGCTATGCAAATGAGGTAAATTTGCGATCCAGGAAACACTAACCTGTCCGTGGAAGAGTAGAGTTATTTGCAGAAATGTACTCCGTTGGTAATGGAGTACCATTCTGCAAATAGCAAAACGGAGCTATGACAGCTCCAAATAAAGGATGCATCCAGTTGAGGAAGCATGCCAATGGCCAAATATAAGGCCATTGGCATTTTATCATTTTAAAATTAATAAAAGCAAAATTTTTTTCCCCCGATCTCCGATGTTTAAACATAGCGCAGCACCGCGCAAACGTGCAGCGCTTTACAAAACAGAAAATAAATAAAAAATAGCTAAAATAGGCATTCTTATTAAAAATATTATTCTGCCATGCAGGTGAATGGCAGGCTGAAGACCACATGGCTACTGAGTAGTGGTTGCTAAGGGGGGAAGCTCAGTTTGAGAGATGTAACCAAGCATTAGTAGGCAATCCTATGCAAATGAGGATAAGGATAGTGAATCCCAATTTTCCCTGGCATGTGAGCCATGTCCCTAGAGTGTAAGTGTAGGACTATGGGAGTAGTAGAGTAGAAGATAGGTGACATCATGAGGGGGTATGTATGAAAGACTGTAAGCAAGAAAATATTAGTCTGGGACAGGAATGTGATATAAAGGAATTTAAACTGGCGGGAATGTATAAATGTTTGGGAATTGATGAAGGATTGACAATAAAGCACAAACAAATGTGAACAAAACTCTGTAGGGGTCATTTTAGAAGAGTAAAATTAATACTGAAAGCAGCCCTAACATCTAAGAAAAAAGTCCAAGCTATAAACCAATTTTTCTTCCTATTCTAACTTACAGTTTTAGGATGATTGACTGGCCCCAAAAGGTAATGGGTCAGCTGTACAGCAAAACATGAAAAATGCCTCATGCTTATCAAATGATATATAAAAATCAGTCTATAGCAAGATTATATACTCCTTGTTCTGAAGGAGATATGGGTCTCCTTAAAATTGATTACATTTAAATCTGCAATCATAGGATTGCCTGCATACATATCTCATGACCTCACAAGATCCTAACATAGTGAACATTTTAAAACATGAGCTCATTACCCAGTATATACCTATGTGATAACTAAAACAGCTACATGCAAGAAGGAATGACCCCAAGGCAAGTACTTTGGTGTTCCTATTTTTTAATGTCCTCTCTTCACATTTATCTAATATCATCTGTTTTCTGCATGGTGACAACTTTGACCTTAACAGGTATGCATCTTCTTCAGAAAAATATCAGCAACATACTATTGAATGACTTGCTAACTTTTGAAACTAGGTAGTAGAAATCAGGCTTTGTTACACTAGCAATCTATAGTAACACTTTTTAGAATATCCAAAAGATCTGCGCATGCTAAACAATTATTTATTGTTGATCCCCAAGACTACACACTATCATCGATAATTCAGCAAAAACACTTAAGTATCTGGAGGGGTGAAGTTTTATCATGTACCCATATATTGAAATTGAAGTCCAAAAATCAGAGCCACATCCAGTACTAGGTGAAATAGGCAGTTGCCTAGAGCCCACTAGCTGTGGGGGCCAACAAACTGGGTGACTGTCACAGCATATAATTTTTAATTAAAACAATTAAAAACACATTTCTTCTTTAAGGACTCACTCTGCATCCATGCGATTTCTTCTTTACGAAGCATCTGTGCATGTGTCTTTATTAAGATACATGGACAGAAAATACACATCACGTCTTCCTGCTGCTACTTTCACATGTAACAACTATTGCCATTAACAAACAGAGTACACAGAACTGCTACCTGCTACCTTGGTGATTTCTCAATCAGTGAAGAAAGAAGTGGCTGCTCTTTGATTTCAGAGAACTACTTGAAATGCTACCATAATGCTATACCAGGAGACAAATGTTCCTTCCTTTGGTGTGTGTGTGTGTGTGTGTGTGTGTGTGTGTGTGTGTGTGTGTGTGTGTGTGTGTGTGTGTGTGTGTGTGCGCGTGTGTGCGTGTGTCGTCGTCTTGGCGCTGCGTGTGTGTGTGTGTGTGTGTGTGTGTGTGTGTGTGTGTGTGTGTGTGTGTGTGAAATGCCCTAGTTAAGGATGGCAGGTTAGATAATTAACTTCCAAACTGCTCACTTAGTCATCAGGGGTGCATTTCAGGAAACATGCATTTCAAGAGAAGAGAAGATGACTGCTGTGCTGTGTTTTCAATGTGCAACTGTTTTGCTTAGCAAATGGCCATCAGGGTTTGTGCTATAGAATTTGAAAGCAATGTTAGTAGCACAACAGGTAGCATACTTGCCCTTGGTGCAGAAAGCTGTGGGTTCTACTCAAAACACACAATGTAGATGGATTGCTGATACTGTGGTATACTTTAAAGGGAGGGCATTGCACTTCTGAGAATGTTGTCCTTTGGGCAAGATGTTAAACTGAGGCCTCTCTATCTGCATTAATTGGAAGTGCTGTGAAATGGTTTTACATCCACCTGAGCTATCAAAAACAATAGATGGAAGTTCCATAATGCTCTGGCCACATTTCTCCTAGTAGTATAAATACCACCAATGGTCTTCCCTGAAAAGAGTCTGCTAGCCTGTTGGGACTAACTTGGTCAACAAAGGATAGTTAAATTAAAAGTTTTAAATTAAATCTGTATCTCTGCCCTCATTTTGAAAGGAAAGAAGAAAACAGTATGCACACTAACAATTTTGAGCAGTGCTTGTAGTAATTCAGGGGAGAGAGTCAACTAACAGAGCTGGTCAACCCCTGCCTAGGGCGGCATTTGTCCATGACCATGCTTGATTTCTAACCGCTAATCCACACAAGTCAGAAAATCCATAACTTTCAATGTATTTTGACCTAGAATTTAGTACATCCTTCCTTTTATCCCTGCTTATTCCTTAGGAATAACAAATATCTGCATGGAGTTGAAAACAAAATATTTTGCTTTACTCATCTTAGCCCTTTTTCAGAACACTACTACAGAACCATAAATAAATCCAGCTGGCTACCAATGTAGGGTAGAGCCACATTTCTTTAAGACACATTTGTCTATAAAACCATGTAGGCCAGCTTTTATTCACCTCTGAAAACAAATTATATTTCAGATGTAGCTCGTATCCTCTTAGAAACAATGACCAAACCTCCTCCTTAGACCCCCCCTTTATACTTCAACAGCCATAAAACATTTTTAAAAGACATGTTGAAGATCTAGAAGAACATATACTTACATGCAAAATGCTCCCAATATTCTTGAATTGATAGAATTCTTTAAAAAAGGTTCTGCAAGATAATAACTAGCATGCCTGTTTTTATACATAACAGTGTGCTCCCACAGAATTTATAGACTAGTCTCAGCAACTCATTTTATCAAAGCAGGTATTTCCCTAGAAACAGATGAAGACATTTGATATTTTTGTACATGCTACTATAAAATATCTAATCTACACTCATTTCTCCCTAACAACTCTTGATTATGAATGGGATGAATTATCCTACAAAATGTCCTGTCTACATAGCCTACTAATACTGACAGACTAACCCATAAATACTACCACTAAAAACATTACACATTTCTCTCAAGTGTTCATACTATACCAGCAGTACTTACAAATTGTACTAATCCATCTTGCAAATAATAAGAGCAATAACATTGGGCCGGATTCACGAAGGCTTGCACGGAGTCTAAGAGTAATGTAAGACATCAGACAGCCAATATGTCTGCCGAGCGATCCAGCAACAGCCGGCAGGGGCTTGCATGAGAGCGCCTAAAACTACTCTTGCACAGACAGTGTTATGTTATGTTATGCAAATTACCTCATTTGCTGCTGAAAGCTATGCAAATGAGGTAAATTTGCGATCCAGGAAACACTAACCTGTCCGTGGAAGAGTAGAGTTATTTGCAGAAATGTACTCCGTTGGTAATGGAGTACCATTCTGCAAATAGCAAAACGGAGCTATGACAGCTCCAAATAAAGGATGCATCCAGTTGAGGAAGCATGCCAATGGCCAAATATAAGGCCATTGGCATTTTTATAATTTTAAAATTAATAAAAAGCAAAATTTTTTTCCCCAGATCTCCGATGTTTAAGCGTAGCGCAGCGCTGCGCAAACGTGCGGCGCTTTAAAAACCAGAAAATAAACAAAAAATAGGCAAAAATAGGCATTCTTATTAAAAATATTATTCTGCCATGCAGGTGAATGGCAGGCTGAAGACCACATGGCTACTGAGCAGTGGTTGCTAAGGGGGGAAGCTCAGTTTGAGAGATGTAACCAAGCATTAGTAGGCAATCCTATGCAAATGAGGATAAGGATAGTGAATCCCAATTTTCCCTGGCATGTGAGCCATGTCCCTAGAGTGTAAGTGTAGGACTATGGGAGTAGTAGAGTAGAAGATAGGTGACATCATGAGGGGGTATGTATGAAAGACTGTAAGCAAGAAAATATTAGTCTGGGACAGGAATGTGATATAAAGGAATTTAAGCTGGCGGGAATGTATAAATGTTTGGGAATTGATGAAGGATTGACAATAAAGCACAAATAAATGTGAACAAAACTCTGTAGGGATCATTTTAGAAGAGTAAAATTAATACTGAAAGCAGCCCTAACATCTAAGAAAAAAGTCCAAGCTATAAACCAATTTTTCTTCCTATTCTAACTTACAGTTTTAGGATGATTGACTGGCCCCCTAAAGGTAATGGGTCAGCTGTACAGCAAAACAAGAAAAATGCCTCATGCTTATCAAATGATATATAAAAATCAGTCTATAGCAAGATTATATATTCCTTGTTCTGAAGGCGGTATGGGTCTCCTTAAAATTGATTACATTTAAATCTGCAAGCATAGGATTGCCTGCATACATATCTGATGACCTCACAAGATCCTAACATAGTGAACGTTTTAAAACATGAGCTCATTACCTAGTATATACCGATGTGATAACTAAAACAGCTACATGCAAGAAGGAATGACCCCAAGGCAAGTACTTTTGTGTTCCTATTTTTTAATGTCCTCTCTTCACATTTATCTAATATCATCTGTTTTCTGCATGGTGACAACTTTGACCTTAACAGGTATGCATCTTCTTCAGAAAAATATCAGCAACATACTATTGAATGACTTGCTAACTTTTGAAACTAGGTAGTAAAAATCAGGCTTTGTTACACTAGCAATCTATAGTAACACTTTTTAGAATATCCAAAAGATCTGCGCATGCTAAACATTTATTTATTGTTGATCCCCAAGACTACACACTATCATCGATAATTCAGCAAAAACACTTAAGTATCTGGAGAGGTGAAGTTTTATCATGTACCCATATATTGAAATTGAAGTCCAAAAATCAGAGCCACATCCGGTACTAGGTGAAATAGGCAGTTGCCTAGAGCCCACTAGCTGTGGGGGCCAACAAACTGGGTGACTGTCACAGCATATAATTTTTAATTAAAACAATTAAAAACACATTTCTTCTTTAAGGACTCACTCTGCATCCATGCGATTTCTTCTTTACGAAGCATCTGTGCATGTGTCTTTATTAAGATACATGGACAGAAAATACACATCATGTCTTCCTGCTGCTACTTTCACATGTAACAACTATTGCCATTAACAAACAGAGTACACAGAACTGCTACCTGCTACCTTGGTGATTTCTCAATCAGTGAAGAAAGAAGTGGCTGCTCTTTGATTTCAGAGAACTACTTGAAATGCTACCATAATGCTATATCAGGAGACAAATGTTCCTTCCTTTGGTGTGTGTGTGTGTGCGTGTGTGCGTGTGTGCGTGTGTACATGTGTGTGTGTGTGTGTGTGCGTGTGTGCGTGTGTGCGTGTGTACATGTGTGTGTGTGTGCGTGTGCATGTGTGTGTGTGAAATGCCCTAGTTAAGGATGGCAGGTTAGATAATTAGCTTTCAAACTGCTCACTTAGTCATCAGGGGTGCATTTCAAGAGAAGAGAAGATGACTGCTGTGCTGTGTTTTCAATGTGCAACTGTTTTGCTTAGCAAATGGCCATCAGGGTTTTTGCTATAGAATTTGAAAGCAATGTTAGTAGCACAACAGGTAGCATACTTGCCCTTGGTGCAGAAAACTGTGGGTTCTACTCAAAACACACAATGTAGATGGATTGCTGATACTGTGGTATACTTTAAAGGGAGGGCATTGCACTTCTGAGAGTGTTGTCCTTTGGGCAAGATGTTAAATTGAGGCCTCTCTATCTGCATTAATTGGAAGTGCTGTGAAATGTTTTTACATCCACCTGAGCTATCAAAAACAGTAGATGGAAGTTCCATAATGCTCTGGCCAAATTTTTCCTAGTAGTATAAATACCACCAATGGTCTTCCCTGAAAAGAGTCTGCTAGCCTGTTGGGACTAACTTGGTCAACAAAGGATAGTTAAATTAAAAGTTTTAAATTAAATCTGTATCTCTGCCCTCATTTCGAAAGGAAAGAAGAAAACAGTATGCACACTAACAATTTTGAGCAGTGCTTGTAGTAATTCAGGGGAGAGAGTCAACTAACAGAGCTGGTCAACCCCTGCCTAGGGCGGCATTTGTCCATGACCATGCTTGATTTCTAACCGCTAATCCACACAAGTCAGAAAATCCATAACTTTCAATGTACTTTGACCTAGAATTTAGTACATCCTTCCTTTTATCCCTGCTTATTCCTTAGGAATAACAAATCTCTGCATGGAGTTGAAAACAAAATATTTTGCTTTACTCATCTTAGCCCATTTTCAGAACACTACTACAGAACCATAAATAAATCCAGCTGGCTACCAATGTAGGGTAGAGCCACATTTCTTTAAGACACATTTGTCTATAAAACCATGCAGGCCAGCTTTTATTCACCTCTGAAAACAAATTATATTTCAGATGTAGCTCGTATCCTCTTAGAAACACTGACCAAACCTCCTCCTTAGACCCCCCTTTATACTTCAACAGCCATAAAACATTTTTAAAAGACATGTTGAAGATCTAGAAGAACATATACTTACATGCAAAATGCTCCCAATATTCTTGAATTGATAGAATTCTTTAAAAAAGGTTCTGCAAGATAATAACTAGCATGCCTGTTTTTATACATAAACTAGTCTCAGCAACTCATTTTATCAAAAACAGGTATTTCCCTAGAAACGGATGAAGACATTTGATATTTTTGTACATGCTACTATAAAATATCTAATCTACACTCATTTCTCCCTAACAACTCTTGATTATGAATGGGATGAATTATCCTACAAAATGTCCTGTCTACATAGCCTACTAATACTGACAGACTAACCCATAAATACTACCACTAAAAACATTACACATTTCTCTCAAGTGTTCATACTATACCAGCAGTACTTACAAATTGTACTAATCCATCTTGCAAATACATAAGAGCAATAACATTGGGCCGGATTCACGAAGGCTTGCACGGAGTCTAAGAGTAGTGTAAGACATCAGACAGCCAATATGTCTGCCAAGCGATCCAGCAACAGCCGGCAGGGGCGTGCATGAGAGCTCCTAAAACTACTCTTGCACAGACAGTGTTATGTTATGCAAATTACCTCATTTGCTGCTGAAAGCTATGCAAATGAGGTAAATTTGCGATCCAGGAAACACTAACCTGTCCGTGGAAGAGTAGAGTTATTTGCAGAAATGTACTCCGTTGGTAATGGAGTACCGTTCTGCAAATAGCAAAACGGAGCTATGACAGCTCCAAATAAAGGATGCATCCAGTTGAGGAAGCATGCCAATGGCCAAATATAAGGCCATTGGCATTTTTATCATTTTAAAATTAAGAAAAAGCTAAATTTTTTTTCCCCGATCTCCGATGTTTAAGCGTAGCGCATGCAAAAGCCGGCGCTTTAAAAACCAGAAAATAAACAAAAAATAGGCAAAAATACGCATTCTTATTAAAAATATTATTCTGCCATGCAGGTGAATGGCAGGCTGAATACAACATGGCTACTGAGTAGTGGTTGCTAAGGGGGGAAGCTCAGTTTGAGAGATGTAACCAAGCATTAGTAGGCAATCCTATGCAAATGAGGATAAGGATAGTGAATCCCAATTTTCCCTGGCATGTGAGCCATGTCCCTAGAGTGTAAGTGTAGGACTATGGGAGTAGTAGAGTAGAAGATGGGTGACATTATGAGGGGGTATGTATGAAAGACTGTAAGCTTATTGGAGCAGAGTGGCTTGTGTTTGCTGTGAGTTACTCAGGAGTGGAAGAGGCGTGTCTACAGTTGTCCTAGCTGAAACCCAGAAATCCAAGGTGTACGCCATGGATATCACTGAAATTTCTTGCAAACGTGCTTACACCGAGTGTGCTCGTGTGCACGCCTGTAAACCTGTCTAAGCCTGTGTGTGCGCGTGTGCACCCGTCTAAGTCTGTGTAAGCCTGTCTAAGCCTGTGTGCACGGATGTGCACCCGCCTAAGCCTGTGTAAGCCTGTGTGTGTGTGTGTGTGCACTCGTGTGTGTGTGTTTGCGCTTGTTTGCGCGATGCTGCCCCTTTGTGGGAACAGAAAGGGAAAAGGAAGGAAAAGAAATAGTAGGAAGTTAACAAAGGAGAACTAGCAGAGCTGCCAGGTGAAATAAATCAGAATCAGCCAATTACACAGGCAGTACACTAGCCTAACCCAGCCCAGCACTTAAAACTCTGCAAACAACATTCCACCATGTTTTTTCTCAAAAACACTGCAACACTGCAGTATACAAAGAGAGTGAAAACTTAAAAAGCTTAACTCAGACAAAAAAAATGTTAGGGGCTGCCATTGCTATTATAAGCCAACATGTGCAAGATGCTGAGGGTGGTGCCATTGCGAATGCTGCTGAGCAACCCACAGTGAGGAGACGGAGAAGAGTGTACAGACTCAGGGTAACCTACCAGGGGCTACATGAGCTGGAGATAGTGGAGCGCTATAGAGTGGACAGAGACCTCCTGCAGCAAATTCTTGAGCTGTGCAGGCCACGCCTCACACACAGAACCAACAGAGGGGAACCCATCCCAGTGGAAACCAAGGTATGTGTTGGCCTAAGAATACTAGCAACAGGTACCTTCCAGAGACCAACTGGTGATATGATGGGGATTTCACAGGCATCAGCATCCAGGGTACTGCACCAGTTCCTGAATGCCATGTCAGCACATGTCGGTGATCATGTATATTTCCCCAATTCCCGTGAGGCATTGGCCGGCAATATCCGTCTCTTCCAGCAAATAGCGGAATACCCTGAGGTAGTGGGTGCAAATGACTGCACGCACATTTACATCAAAGCACCAGCCGATGAGCGGGGTAGGGTCTACATCAACCGCAAGGGCTTCCCCTCCATCAACTGCCAGGTCATGTGCGATGCCCAGGGCATAATACTGAATGTGTGTGCTGGCTGCCCTGGAAGCTACCACGATTCCCATATCTGGCATCTGATGCAGCTGTACCAGACATTTGCCAATGGGGACATCCCTGACGGTCACCTAGTGGGGGATGCTGGATACGCACTGGAGCCGTGGCTGGTGACACCCATCAGAAATGCACACACACCTGAACAAGAACTCCATAATGAGGCACACGCACAAACATGAAATGTAATCGAGCATGTGTTTGGGATGCTCAAGTCACAGTTCCGGTGCCTGGACACATCTGGTGGAGCCTTGCAGTACTCACCAACTACATGTACCCAAATTGTCATGGTATGTGCCATGCTACACAATATGATCCTGCGAAAACAGCTGCAGCAGGAACAGCATGGGGCAGGGCCAAACAGCCCCCCACCATTGCCAAGGCCATCACAGGCAGAGCATGACATGGAGGAGAAACAACCTGAGCCTGCCCCAGGAGGCAGAAGGAGGTGTGCCCAGTATGCCTTGGCCTTGGCAAAGAGGCAACGCGTAGCACATACACTGGCTCAGTAGGAACCCTGGAAATGATACCTCTCTCTGACTCGCACATAAAATAAAAGGGATGCCTAACTTGACACTACCTGTTTTCAAACATGTATAGGGAGTGTACTACGTGCATCCAACATAGGCAGCCCTGCAGCACCCCCTGAGGCATGACTGCCATGTTTTAAGCAATATAAAGCAGTGCTAAGCAGCTTTTACCACTAGTTAGTATATGTAAACAAAATTGCCCAGGCTAACTAGCACAACGTCGGGCAACGTTGAGCAATGTTGGGCAAGGTCAGGCAAAGTCGGGCAAAGTTGGGCAAAATCAGGTAAACATGCTCATATTTGCTGTACTGTTCCTTAAGCAGTCTGGTCTGCCCAGCATGAAAATAAAAGGCAGTGACAGAGCTCAAACCCAGGATACTGTGCACTATAGTTACAGTACTGAACAACTAAGCCATGACAGCATTTCACTGGCACAGACACAGCAGGACAATTGTACACTAATGCAAACACAAAGAAATGCTGTATCATGCCCCTAAAGAGGCATATGGGTAACCTCCCCTACAGGCCTATGCAGACAGAGAACAGCAGGCCAGGCGGTGTGATGTGGGTTGGGTAGGCCATGAAGTCGCAATCTAATATACGTGACATTGGACACTAAGATCTGTAATACAGTAGTATGCCTCAAGCCAGTACAATAGGCAACAGTACAGACTGAAATGGTGTACCTTACATAGCAGTGCAGGCCTAGCTAATGTGTATAAGTGTCAGGTGAACCCCTCATCCTATGTATACCCACAGTAACAATCAGGTGTGCCCCCGGGTAGAAATGTACAAAGAATAGCTATCCCCCTGTATGTAGAAATGATTATAAGTCTATGCAAAGTGTCTCATGGAAGCCCTGCAGGCACAGCATGATCCCTGTTGATTTATGACACAAAGGTGAGCCCTGCAGTAAAAATACAACATGATTTTCCACACACATATAGTATAAATGTTTATACCGGGTGTGCTCATACACTTCAACAAATGTAGTGGATTTCAGTCAGCAGCATACTGAAAGGTCATACTGAGCATGCTCCCACACTTAAATAAACGAAGCAAATGTCAGGCAACAACATACTGAAAGGTCATACTGGGCATGCTCACACACTTAGGCCATGTCTGAATATAGCAGTGGGCCACACATATCTGGCAGTTGCATGTTTTACCCCAGAAACCTGTCACTATTCACCAATCCTGCCTTGTGCACATAGTTATATGAAAATAGACACATATAATATATTGGAACCCTGTCATAATCAAACTATGTACCACAAGTACTTAAGCTGTTCACACAAAGTGAAAAAGCAAAGAAGATCAATAAACCTGCAATCAGTATCAGCAATAAACAATGTGCACTCCAAACATTATCCAATCCATGTTCTGGCAAATGAATCTGTGAAGGAGTCCATAGAGAACCATGACACTTCCTTCCGCTATGTCATAAATAGCAATGTACACTCATATATGTCCTGAGTCAGTGCAAACTGTAAATGACTGACATTGCCATCATCCTGTCATACAGGCTCATACATACATACCCCCCTCTCACTGACAAAAGGCCCCATCATCATACCTGGAGATTGTGAAAGCACAGATATTACATATAGAATGTGTAAACAGCTCCTTCCAAACCTGAAAACATGGCGTCTATGAGATTACATTGTTTCCCTAGCTGTGTCATAAGTGAACGTTAGAACAAACAGACCCTGCACCTGAACAGTCTGTTGAGCCTCACCCTCTGTACAGGATATGAAACTGTTGAATGGGTTATAGCAACATTTGGCACACTCCACAAGTGTTCATGCACAACAGACCATGGGAACTATTGTCTTATAAGCCTATTAAGCCTTATCTGCAAAGCCTTGGTATCCATCATGATGGACCTCATAAACAGAGGTATTGGGAGCCTACAAACACCCAACCCTAGCCATATTGGTTTGTTCAGGGGCAGATCATGGTTCCCAAACCTGCTACACTGTTTTCAAAGCAGACACCCAGGACATACAGCAATGAAATGAGCTACACATGTCCCACATAGACCTTGTAAAGCCCGTTGCAAACATCCCAGACACATGTCATATCCACAATATCAACAACCCGTGCATAAATATGTATGTCATCTGATGGATTACGAAATGGGGCACAGATAGATCCCACAAGGTAAGAAATGTGGTCACCTGTTCAAGCTGGTAACAACTGCTGTTCCCCATGGCTCAGTCATGAAACCCCACCTGTCTGGTGTATGCTCTTCAGATATACAGTCAAACACACGAGGGCTATGTTTAGCAAAGGTTGTGGCTGACTGCGCAAATGGTGTCATACCCAATGTTTGGGACAACAGAGACATCCTTATAAAGGTTCACAGTCAGACAGATGTGGTGACAGGATTATTACCCCGAGCTACAGACATACAAATACCACATAGGTGCCAACACCATAAATATGGAGTTGACATGGACACATATGGATAGTCATCTCCACTTCCAGAAATACATTCACAAAGTGGTTAGAAATACATGTTATGTGTTCCCACAAATGGCCAAAGTCTTGGCATGTCGGTCAAAGGAGGATTCCTGTGCCCATCACTCATCAGACCTGTATGAGAGTACCACATCAGAGTTGCAATGCATCTGACTAGGCAACTTCAGCAGCTGGAAAGAGCACTGAAGTACCTCAACAAGAGGATTACTGAACTCCAACAGTTGCCCCATGCAACATGACTGAATTTAACTCAATCTGTACTCTATTGCATACTGTCTACTCATGAGATCTCTGCCCAACAGACAGGACCATGTCCAATGCAGAACTGATGTACATGCGCTATCTGTAGTAAACCCAAGCTCACTGTCCCACATGCTCTAGGGATATCATCATCACAACATTAAATAGAACATGTTGGAGGGATACAGTGCTACCTCACAGATGTCCCTTGCTTTGGAACAGGCTCCCAACCAACAGTAGGCCGAGTCCTTCACTGACACTCTTCCAGAGGAGCCTTGATGAGTGTATGTGAAATTGAAGTGTCACACCAGGCAGCACTTCATCAACTCTACTACACAGAGGCCTAGGGAACTAACACCATGGGTGGAGATAGCTGCACACGCTGGCCATACTAATATATGCCTTCAGGCAGATAGCCTATTACCTACCTATGTACCTATATATATATACATATATATATATATATATATATATATATATATATATATATATATATATATATATATATATATATATATGTAGGGGGAACACAGTATAATAAGGCAAAGATGGATGTGCACAGATGCTTGTAACAGGGTGACTATCAATGCCCCTTCTGCTATGCACCTCACAAGACATCTACAGCAACTGGAAAGCCTGCAGAAATACCTCACAAGGAGCATTGGTGGCCTGACATACATGCCATACACAGACCATCTGTAAATGCTTCAGCTGTACTGTCTTGCATATTGCCTACTCAGAGGTGACCTCTGCATAACATACAAAGCTATGTCAAATACAGAGCTGTTGGACATGCCCTACGTAAAACACTCACAATCCCTCTGATCCTCTGACCCAAAACCCAGAGTGAAATACAGAAGGAAGGGGTGTATCCATTTACCTTATGGATACACACACCTCCAGGTCAGTGGCACAGCATGAGGCCTCGGAGACCATGCAAGTGCAAGTCACATTGGGCAAAGCTGCTTATCACATTGTAGGCTGCTAGAGATCACCTACCAAGTCTCAGGAACCTCACTCAGTATTCCTGAGAACACTGGGAAATATAAAGGTCCTAGCAAACAGCATTATATGAGTGGATTACAACTACCCAAACATTGACCGAGATAATTACTGGTGTACAATGTCCGTTGCCCAATTCTTCCTAGAGTGTAAACACTCAAATGCCCTGGAACAGCTGGCCACCATAGCTACTAGAGATGACAACGTACTGGACTGGAGCATCACCATCATGGGGTACCAGTGTTTTGCAACAGAGATAAACCCCTTGCTGGTAATATCAGATCATAATGTAATCACAGTGGACATCCACATCCTGCCCCCCCCCCCAGTCAAGGAAACCACTGTGAAGACATTTTCAAAAGCAAACTGCACACTTCTCAAGTCCAAAGTGGAAAGTTCCAAAGCCCCCTTACTATAGAATAATGCTATACAATCTGCCGAATCATTTACAAGTGCATTCTATGAGCATCTACAGGGATGCATGGATCGAGACATCCCAAATAAAACCAAGATGCACTCCTCCAAAAATAAGAAAACAATCTGGTGGTCATTGCCTATAAATAAGCTATACAACAGAAGGAGGAAACAAACACATGATAGAGCAAACTTCACAAAAGGAAAGACATCACTGATCATTATTAGGAAGAAACAATGATTGCTCATAAAATAGTACAAGGCCAGTTTCTAAAGAAAAATTGCCAAGGAATGTAAGAATAACAACCACAAGGCCTTCGTTAGCTATACCAAACATTTAGGTGGCAACTCTCAAATATGCTGTCAGCTACTGCTAAATGGCAAAAAATACACTGAACCAACTGACATTGCCCACATCCTGGTGGACAAGTTCAGTGCAAACTCACTCCCCCATCACCCCCAAAAGGGCATGTGTCCATCCCAGAAGAATGCAGAGCCCCATACTTCATGGACATGCAGGTAAAAACAGCCCTCTCCAAAGCTAAGAACACAGCATCAATGGGACTGGATGGTGTCCCAGGCTGCATCTTACACCAGCCCCAAAAGGAACTACACCCTCACCTACATTCACTGTCCAGAGTCAACCTTACCACATTCTATGTACCCAAAGAATGGCATGCAGCAACAGTTATCCAGCTCCACTAAAGGGGTGCCACAACAAAACCTGGAAACAATTGCCCTATAGGCCTACTCAGCCTGGTATGCAAAGCTATGAAGCAAATTATCATGGAACCCATAAACAGAGACATTGGGAACCTCCAGACACTGGACTCTACCCAACTAGGCTTTGTTAATGGCAGATCCTGCCTCCTAAACCTAGTTGACTTTTTTGAAACAGTTACCAAGGACATAGATGGAGGTGAAAGTAGTCCACACAGCCCACCTGGACCTCACTAAGGCCTTTCAACACCATTCCTCACTCTGGCATCATGGACAAGCTTACCAGCTTGAACATTAACAGCTATGTCACAGGATGGGTGGACAACTGGCTCACAGATCAAACCCACATGTTCAGAGATGCGGGTGCCACATCTGACTCTAAACCAGTCACAAATGGCATCCCACAGGTCTTGGTCCTGGGACCCCACCTGTTCAGTAGACACTGCTCAGAGGTACAGGCAAGCTCAAGAGAAGTATGGCTGAACAAGTCTGCAGATGACTGCTAACTGTGGTCCATAATTGACTCTATGGCTGACACAGACATCTTCCAGAAGGGTCTTACAGAGACAGATACCTGGTGTCAAAACAATGCCCCCAAGCAGAATGCCAATGAATGCATAGTCATCCCCTTTGGATAAAACAAAGTGCACACAAATTACCACATAGGTGGTAATCCAGTATGTACGGAGAAAGTAATTATGGCCCTGGGGACCCAGGTAGATAGTAAACTCTCCTTTGATGATCACATGGACAAAGTGTTTAGAAATTCCTTCTATGTAGCCCACCTAATGTCACCTAATGTAACCCACTTTGTCTAGTCTGATGATGTCACCATCCTATAAATATACCTGTGGAAAGGAGAATGCCTAGTAATGTGTATAGCACGTCGTGTTAATGTGCACTCCTCGAGTGTCATAAAGTAGTTAAGTAGGGGTTTGAATCCTGCACTTGACTACTGTGTGTGATCTCCTTGGAGAGGAGCAGCCTTTTTGGAGACTACTAAAACACCTTAAAAGTGGTATACTTATCTTTGTCAAATCTGATGATGTCACCATCTGACAAATATACCTGTGGAAAAAAAAGCTCCCAGTGATGTGTATAGCGTGTCGTGTTAATGTGTACTTCTCTACTATCATTAAGTAGAGGTTTGAATCCTGCACTTGACAACTGTGTGTGTATGATCTCCTTGGAGAGGAGCAACATTTTTGGAGACTACTAAAACACCTTAAAAGTGGCATACTTATCTTTGGCAAGTCTGATGATGTCACCATCCTACAAATGTACCTGTGGAAAAGAGAACTCCCAGTAATGTGTATAGCGCATCGTGTTAATGCGTACTCCTTTAGTATCATAAAGTAGGTAGGGAATTGAATCCTGCATTTGGTGCGTGTGTGTGTGGTCAATGTGCTGTGTGTTTTGCTTTTACTACTGTATAACATATCACTATGACAACAGTATGTGCATTGCACATGTCAGGTAGCTGTGTGGCAAATACATATACGTACATGTAAACTCAATTATTTCATAGGTGGGAACCCTGCTTTCTCCATGAACACATCTGTTATCTTTGCCAGAGTGTGCTGCCACTTTCCAGACCTTAGTTCACATCTGAATGCTTGTGACAAGCCCAGCCACTGCAGTGATCCCTGACCTAGGTCATCCGTGTCACACACACTCATTACAGTTTCTATTGAATAGTGTGAGTGAGGGTTTATGCCTGAGGTATATTTCAGACCTGTTCAAACGCAGCAAAGTCTGTAAATGATGGCTATTCATTATAGGTGTACAACAACCTTTGTGGATATGCATGCAGACCCCTTATCGCTTATGTGATCCACCGAGGGACTTCAAAATACCTTTGGAAATGTGATTACCAAAGGAGAGATGATATAACACTTAGCTGTATGTACACATTGGTACCTGTTCAACATGTTGGGGGGCTACTACCTATGTGGTACTGTGGGGATACTATGTTTTGTAAAAGTGGATGCATTAAGCCTGAGGCCATGGCTTTGACACCAGGCATCTGTCTCACTATATATGACTATGTCTCTCTCTCTCTCTCTATATATATATATATATATATATATGTATATATACATATACACATCCATTGGTGTACATATACATATACATATAGGCACATATACAGTCCTCCTTTCATGGTGGGAATATCAATTATGCAAAGGATGTGAGGTATACAGTAATGTAATGACATCGCACAGTCTTGTGAGAAATGCATTAAAGGTGTTCTCAGCCCATGTAGCTTTAGCAGGCCTCACTGGCTGCAACATTGCAAACTCAACAAATCTCACCCATAGTGTTTAACCACCACATGTCATATACCAGCACTGTATGCTGTCTTGTTTGCCACACACTACAACCTACATACAAATATGCACATAACAACCTTCACCAACATATATATGTCCACCCTTCACATACAGTTGCAGTATGTCCCTTGCTCTATGCACATGTACAGATGTTAATATATCTGACACATATATATGTGTCCATATGTGTGTGCCATACACACACAAGGTCCACACTGTTGTAAGTCCCTGGACCTCACGGCTGACCTGTTGGACCTTGCTGCTACATGAACAGGTGTCATATAGCTACAAGTGCTAGATTAGCATACTAGCCTGGTACAGTAGTTGCCAATGCTAAGCTACATGTTAATATGACTATCATGCATGTGTTACTCTGTCACATCCATGTTTATATAGCTGTTTGCACTACTCCCCCAAACAGCCATTGTCCACACTACAGTTCAGGACACAGATAACATGGATCGGATGTTTGACATTTAATGTTGAGCTACATATGTCACAGTTATATCCCCCTGCACACAGCTACACACTTATTTGTCCATGGTAGTAGTTATGCTGGACATCTGTGCATAGATACGTACTGCTGCCACATATGGATGTTTCAAAGTATGTAGAGTACTCTTCAAAAACATCTACTACATGCCAGTAAACACATATCTGTTACATACCTTTCCTTTGTATGTGTTGGTATTATTAATTTCCGTGTTCCTTTTGCTTTTGAGTTTGTTTTTGCTGTTAATCTCTCTCTCTCTCTCTCTCTCTCTCTCTCTCTCTCTCTCAGTGTCTGCAATGGAGTGATTGCATGTGTGGGCAGCAAGTACAGCCTGCTTTTATAGGTATCTGCACATGTGCATGTGATGGCCTCTGCACCAATTGGTGGCCACCATTTGGTAATTGCATGCAGCCTGCTGTGTGGTAATTGCAGTACTCACTGTCATAGCAACCCAATGCTATAAATTGCTAAGCAAGCTAGGCATAGCCCTTTCAGCTTTCCAAAGTGGGGCTCATACTTGTTTGCTGTGGACACCGTTGTTTAAGTCAGAAGGTTGGTATAATTCTTATGTCTGAAGCTAGGGGTGTAGACAGTGATTTAAATGTTGTACTCATACCTGAATGTTGCTACTTCCAGTGCACACTTGTCAGTGTAGAATTGTACTCACCCCTGCAAATGCTAACACAAGATAAATGGGAGTATGTAGTTTTTTTTCTACTTATACAATTAACTGCCATACAAAAGTAGTTATTGAGATGTATTCTTTTGGCACATGAACTGTTTGTAAACTGCTATACTGTGAATATCAATGTACTCACTTCTGAACAGTTTGTGCTTTCTTAGTGTTGACATTAGCACAGGCTGCTCATGAAAACTGGACAATTCCAGTACTGAGCATGCCTACCTACATCCTTGGTAGACCCTGAACACACAGATATATTGTACATTTGGGTAGGGATGCAGACATACAGAGAGCATTATGTATTATTGTGTGAATGTTATCTTGCTGGACTTAAAGGGTTGCTGTGTGCCTGTTAGTTTATCAAGACAAGTAGTCTGTCTGCATAGCTCTCAACTGTGGACCTATCCAGATGGTAGCCAGATGTTTGCCTGTTATTCTTTGTCTGTGCAACGCACAGGTCTTTTCAGCACTGGTACAATGGCATTGTTACAGTCAGTTGCTACCAGTACATGGCTACATCCTTTGGTATTTCAGTGTTGTACTCCTACATAAGGGTATGCTTGTGGAACTCCTTCCAAAGCTATTTGCACAATGTGTAACAGCAGAAAAGCTGATATGCATGTGTGTGCTCTGCCTCTGCCAGCCCTCTGAAACACTCAGGTACATATTTGAACAGAGTCAGGGAAAGGTAGGTAAAAGTGAGGTACACCTTCAAAATAATAGAGACAGTAAGTGGAGACTTCGAGAGAACCAGTGCATATGGATTACTACACCTTTTCTGAAGTACATGCAGTGTCTGACTCTTATTATTGTCATTATTCATTATGTGTAATACCCCACCTTTCTGCCTAATGTCAGTACTTTTCAGAGGGGTTTAGAGGACACATCTAACATATGTTTCAAAATCAGGGACGTCCCTGGAAAGTAGTCACAGTTGGGATGTATGTCCTCTGCCCTAATCAGATATGCCACTGTTTGTCCTGCTACAATACTGTGTGTGGGTTGTAAAGTGCTGCTGTAACATTATTTCCTGCTAGAATGGCTGGTTCTCTTACCACAGTCATGTAATGCAATTCCACAGCAACTGCTGGTAAAGTTCCACAGAACAAGTTTTGTGTTATGGCATTCCTATTTTTCCTTTACATTCACTCATTCTGATGCATGATATATTTATTTCAGCACCACCATGTTGTATGCCTACCATGGCTTAGTGGTACTTCATGCAGTCTAGTGTGTCCAAGGTCCAAGGTTCGAGACTGACGGAGGTGTTTTATTTTGCTGCTGAGCAGAACAAGAGCCCTGGCATACAGAGTGACTAAGGCACTTTTAAACATTTATAAGCGGGTTTGCATGGGCTTGCGCGATGCTTAGCAATGCTTAGCTAAGCACGCACAAGTGCACCCTCGCACAAACCCTCTAACTACTGTTTAATAGTGCTTACTCCCGCTAACCCCCACGCTCATTTCTTTGAAAGGAAAGAAAATGGGGAGATAGGAAAGTGGTGAAAAAGGGTCACAAAGAGGGGAAAGACAGTAGGGAAAACAGCTCATGTAGGGAAGGTCCATAGCTGCCCATTTCTTTAACAGCAACAGCTGTGCATATGCAAGAAATTTGGAGGGAAATATGAAACTTTCCACCCCTGAGAGAGGGGTGAGGACAACAAAGTATGTTATACTGCCAATTAAATATCAGTTTATGTATCCAGCGGACATGTGTGCAAAATGGGCAGCTATATATGGGGCGTAATTTTGTTTTGGGAGCAGATTGACCTTTTTTTTTTTCAGGTGAGAATGGAATGTGGGATAGGGGAAGTGGGTATATTTGGGGAGGTAGGTTGGGGAGATAAACAGACAAGACAAACAAGATGCATACAGGGGCGGAATATGACACATGTGGTGGGTGAACACCATTGATGGGGAAGGATGTTTGGAAATCGCAAGCCCATGAGCCCACAGATGGCAACAGTGGAACTGAGATCCCCACCCATGGGCAGTCATCACTGCACCTTCACAGCCCAGAGGGTGGCTGTGCTGGGGGCTGCGTAGGAGGGGCAGGCTCACCCATGAGTCGCGCCACTCATGCCTCAAGCTGGTGTAGAGGATCAGCGACTGAACGCTCGATCTCCTTACGCACCACAGCTTGGACCGTTCGGAGGGTGATAGGTGGCCCTCTCCAGCCACACTTGCATGGGGGGGGGTGAGCCCCATTCCCTGCAGCGCTTCCACCCAAAGGTGGCACAGGGCCAATGGAGGAGGAGGTCTCGGACTGGGCACCGGACCTGCTGCTGCCAGGTGCCATCACCAGCTGAGGTGGGACAGGTGGGTCCTCTGGGACCGGCCTTCCCATACGTTCTATGTTTAGGAGGATTTAATGACAATATGGGTTGGTAACAGCCAACAGCATTCCAAATTAGTTGTAGCAGTATGCAGTAGTATTCCCATTAACCCAACACACCAGAGTTCCAACAGTTGAACAGCAAGCATAACACATGCATATATAGAACAACAGTGGACATTCCAACAGCATGCAGGACTGATTGCTGGCAACAGGCCACCAAGATTGTGGTATTTGAACAGGGCACATGCATCAAAGTAAATGCAGATATTTATAAATCAATAGGACATATGTCCAAATAAATGTTTTGAGATTAGACATACCCATTGAGGTGTGGAATTACATTGTTTATGCACATACAGGAGGGTGTAAAAAGATACCTCCACTGACAACTTATATGTACTTATAGTTTACACTACATTCCTACTGACTGCAGGTATATATCCCCTACATGTATTATTACACTAGGCAATGTCCGTTAAATTGTGAAATGGGTTCTGCTAGTTCTTTATATACCTGACCTGTATCTGAAAGACAAACTGTCCAGGATTCAGATGTTACTGCTATGTATTTATATATTTTATTTATATTTATATATCTACATATCTGGATGTGTTCAGGTGACATTATCAGTTATATTTTAACAGCCCCCTACATTTCTAGCAGCACACTGACATCTCTGGGGAACACAATAACAAGCTATTCATGTGCCAGATTAACCTATACATGCCGGCCATGAACCAACAGTTGAGGAATGTATATATCTATATATATATATATATATATATATATATATATATATATATATATATATATATATATGTATATGCTTAACAGCTATTGGCACTCCCTTCATCCGCTTTATATGGGCCTACCTAAGTATGGGTTGACAGCGCTTAATACAACAGTACTATTTCTATAATGCAAGAGTACAACACGGACACACTCCAGGAATTATACCTTTATTAATTACATTACACACTTTTCTAGAGGCTCTCTCATTTATTTGATATTACAGTGCATGCAGAAGACTTATTCAAGATGTATTATACCTTTTTTAATGGCTTACAACACTCTTTTTCAGGGTCTCTCACTTATTTTATATAACAGTACATGCAGAGAAATTATTCAAGACTTATTATACCTTTATTAATGGGTTACAACACTCTTTTTCAGGCTCTCTCGCTTATTTTACATAATAGTACATGCAGAGAAGTTATTCAAGACTTATTATACCTTTATTATTGGGCTAAAACACTTTTTTTCAGGCTCTCTCACTTATTTTATATAACAATACATGCAGAATAATTACTAACCTGCCTGGTGGTGCAGCCTTAGCAGCCTATCAGCATAGGCTTGCTGATTCGCAGCACGGACACCTGCAGCTGTGAAGTAAATGAAGTGATATTGAGACATATACCTATCCATAATATAGACTACAATAGCAATTCTTACATACTTCATTCTGTGGCTACCTACTCAGAAGTGGGGTATTTTCCATCCCACAGGTCTCCTGTATCCACTGGTTCAGTTAGTCCTCCTTGTGCCTCTTCAGGTCTGAGTAGTGGTGTCTGACCTGCTCACCAGTCCGAGGGACACCTGTGGCACTGATGAGATCATGTGCTAGACGGTTCCAGGCTTCTACTTTCTATTCAGTGCCCTGGAACTGGCCCTGCAGGAGTCTGTCATCATGATTATGGACGAGGAGCCAAACCATTACTTTTGACTCAATACCCCACCGTTGCGCTCAAAATCGAGAGCCCTCTCCAACACCGCCCATGCTGCCTGCAGATGGGAGCTACAACCAGTTATGGCAAGTATTCCCACCTATGGGGCTTAAATATGCCTCATTTCCCACACTTATTTGTGACTGGCCGGTTTTGAAAAATCTCAGCTGAAAGCACACCTGCTTAGCACTGGGTAAACTTTCATTGATATGTATGTGTGTGTTGAAAGTGCATGCATATCAAAAGCTGTCATGGCTTAGTGGTTTAGTACTGTGATTTTGGTGCACAGTATCCCGGGTTCGAGGCCTGTCATTGCTTTTTATTTTACTACTGGTCAGACCGGCTAGGAGGTGTGGCTGTGTTTAGCCGACTTTGCTCAACTTTGCCCAATGTTGCTCTATGGTGCTCTACGTTGCTCGACGTTGCCCGATGTTGCGTTAGTTAGTGCGGTGCACAGCTTCACGCAAACATGTTATGTTTATGTTAGTTGGCGCGATGGGTAGCTACGCGCAAAGCCATTGCGCTAGTTAAAGCAGTGCTAAGCTATGAGCAATTATACTTAACTATGCTTAATACTGGTAAACTTTGCTTAGCAGTGCTTCACATTGCTTAAGATACGTTACATATGCATTCATCAGTACGCATAACCATTTCACCTTCTTAGATATATATATATATATATATATATATATATATATATATATATATATATATATATATATATATATATATATATATATAAAATATCGTTCACTACTACATAAGCCATTTCAATGCTTTTTACTAAAATATAAAAGATAAATGTCACGAATTCTTTTTATATACAGATTTCCTACAGAAAATAGAAAGGGGAGTGGTGAGATTCAAATCGGGAATGCCTCCTCTTTGTGCGAAAGGTCTACCACTACGCTACTGCTATTTGGCTTTATTTGCATATAAGTTTCTTATTATCCTCTTCGATGTCTAAACTGCTAACTGTAGCAAAGCAATGGGCAAACCCGCACAAACACACGCAAATACGGGCAGCTATATTGGGAATAATAAAAAAAAAATTAAGTTTTACATTTTCTAATTGTACAGGGGTTTAGAATGTGGGGGAGTATAGTGTTGGGTATGTACACATTTGAGCGGGCTCGCTCATGTCAGTTGACATTTGCCGATTGAGGGACTTGCAGGGGTGTGGATTTTTGGACTGCTCGGCAGTCCGACATGCCCTCTGCACTCATGCATGCTCCGTGTTAGCCTTTGAGTTGAGTCAGGGCGCCCTCATGAATATGCATGGCGCACTGACGTCTTACTCTTAGGCTGCAGTTTCCGTGTAAGACTAATTTAGTCTTACACGGAGGATTAGTGAATCCCGGGGATTTTTGTTTTAGTTATAGGATCTCACTAAGGTTAATTATTTATATTTCACATTTTTTATATCCTCTCTAAGCTGTTCACTTTGTTTTGACTCTGTCCTCCTCTTAGCTTTACTTCTATGGATATGATTTTTTGTTGTGTTTATGAATTAAATTTTGAAATATATGGCTGCCTTTATGAATACATTTTGAGATATTTAACTGTCATTTCTGACTTGTACAAAAAAGATTTTTTTCATTATTTGCCACTACTTATCAAACTGCATATGTGTTGGTGATGATACTTACATTGCACTGCTATCTAATTTGATTATGATATAATTTGATTTTTCTCATCATTATGACTTGGGCCTTACCAGAACAGTGCCCTTGTACCTGTGTACTTACTCAGTTAACGAATATAAAATAAAATAAAATAAAAAAAATAGGTCTACAGTGACATTAAAAACATGACATTGATTTAGGAAGTCAGCTTTCTACACTTTTATTTCTCTAGCAGGCTACCTTCACTTAGTGTACAAAGAGGCATGCACACAGGTTTTTATGACCAGTAATGTACCTCTGGTTCAACACAAAGGTACAACTGACAAAAGGCAGCACACAGTGAATGCACAGAACACAGTAACCATGGTGTGTAATAAGTGGCACCATATGACCCAACATCATGAAGCTGCTTATACAGGAGTAAGCATGACTACTCAATGTTATGATACACTGCAACAAGATAGGTATGTAAAACGTATACAATAATTCCTGAATAACTGCATACAAATATATTCCCTAAGATCTGTGCCAAATCATGTCGTGGTATGGCATGATGTGAAGTAGTCGTCTATTGACCAGTGAAGTATGCAGTGTTATTCAACATACGTAGTAATCAATGGCGTCAGAGTTCAATGTCTGAACATGTGCCCTCAGTTCTGTAAGTTAATGGAAATGGTACCAGTGTGAATCGTTTCACCTGTGATTGCTTTAATACCTATCTTATGGTATGCCCATTAGCCCATCATACAATTGTTTGATGTTCACCAGCATCACAGTACCATAGATCTCTTGATTTATCACCTAATATCTTTCCAGGTTGAGTAAGCTGATGAGATCGATGGTGTCTCCTCTTCAGCTGAGCCAATACTTGCATGCATCTCTGCACTATTTCAGTTTAAACATTTTTCACTGTAACAATACTACATCATAATAGCCAAGCAAGTACAAACAAGGAGTGTTAGCAATTACAAAATGTTGTCAGCTTGTCATGCAATTATAAAATCTTTTGCTACTTTGTTAAATATGGTAGCAGCATATGGGCCACTTGTAAATCATCCATATGCATCTATGCAACACAATTAGTAACATTGTGAACTGGAAGGTCATACAGGCATAAAGATCACATTGAAACTATGTGGTAGAAAACCATTATAAACTAATAATTTTGTGTACAGTTTCTAAGGGACTGCACTATAGACTTTTTTAGTGATTAAATGACATTGATTGCTTAACTCAACTCAACTTTTATTATGGTACTTTATCACAAAACACTATGGGCCAATTACACTTACCACTTACTCTGAGAGCAGGCTGAGAACTGGTGTTTTGGAATCTGCCCCCAATGTTAGCCTGTTGATAGACAGGCATTACTTACACTGACAGCAAATCATCTGTAATCAGGGTAAATTTACACTGAGAGCAACTATTTTGGATTCTGTCCCTTTGTGATAAGATGAAATTCAAACAAGCAATCATGCACTAAATAAAATATGTCAACCCATAAAGGAAAACAATATTTACTCATTATGTAATTATGTCCCAATGATGAGTTACAAATTAACACCTAACAACTCAGTATCACAAAAGCACAATGAAATTATATTTCATTTTTACAAAGTAAAAATTGCTTGTGATTGTAACACATTACTTAACAGCCATCTTGCTTTTGCATGGCATTATAAGAGCATCACAGCTACGTGTTTGCCATTGTGTTACCTTGTATGATACTGTACTAGATAAGGAAATATAAAAGCATTTTCTTAAACTTTTATGAAAGCTGGATATAAATTCTATGCAACTAATGGGTTAGATCTGCCCACAGCCACACAGTAGTGCAGGTAGACTTTTCATGTCTGGATGTGATATGCCAAGTAGGTGCCCCTGTTTTAGACATGTTTACAGTTTGGTCATAGACAGCAGAAGAATTGTTGCATTAAAGTTGCATCTTGTCACAATGTGTAAATATTTTTTTTCTGTATCAGTAAGCACATGACAGTAGACAAACAACTTCATTGAGGAAAATTGCTTAAGCTCCTCAGGTGCCCAGGAAAACTGGTGTATGTCATCTTGGTTAAGGTTGTGTGCCAGCATATAGGGAATGTCTCTTCCACAGGTCACGCGGTCATGCAAAATATTACAGTTCTAGCTAGAAATGCATGGGCTCTCTAGTCGTGCTCCAGAATGCTATCAAATAAGAGGACAAGGTCAGTATACATCGTTGTCATCTAGTAGATCACTAATAAGCAACTGAGGCTTAACACTTACAAAACTGTGCAAGATCATGTTCCCTTGACAGATTATTCTGTTATTTTACTTCCATAATTCATTCTCTGTAGTGGCAACAAACTTGAGTTTAAAAGCAAGGCTCAAAATTTAGTTGCAATATTTGGCAACTAATTGAAATTTTGAGACTTAATGTCACCTGGGGTTAAAACATTGTGCTTCCGTTTGAAAAGCATCTCCAGAATCAAGCACCTTTTTTATTCAAGAGGGTGTCTCAATAGTCATTCATGAGGATAGTAGATGAGTGCAGTCCTTTTAGCTATGGTTGACATTTGGAATTCTACATTTGTTCTGCTGTTAAATGATAAGCCCAACTGCTTCACATTGATTTTCAAATAGACATCTCACCTGGTTCCTGAGTAAGCATGCTGCTGAATACAAACATGCAAAAGAAGCTTGTAGTTACTACAGCCATGAAAGTGCAGCATTTTCCAATCCAGCTGCTTTCACCTCACCTTAAATCAATAATCAGTTAACTTTAACTAGGCATGGTGGGAATGGCTGAATATACACATTTAAAAGAAGCCTGCAGTTTAATGCAGCCATTAAAGTGTAGTGTTGTCTTTCCATAATGCGGGATCCCTCCTATTTGATTGGGATCATAGGTACCTTCCTTTATCTGATGGCCTTAGACTGAAAGTGTTCACTTCGTCTTTACTGGAAAAAAGGTAAATGGTGGAAGATACCCAGACCCATAGCAAAGATAAGTGTTTTATGTAAATGGGCATAATGCAGCCACTTCTTCACAATCTTTAAGTATCTGACTATCATCTAAACCTCTCCACAACTATCTCTATCTCCCTTTTAACTGGAAGTCCTTGATATTCCTTCATAATTTGTAACCATCTTCATCCTTTTAAATATCTATTTACAGCTGATTCCATTTGAAAGTCACTGGACTCTTATAACCTTGATATTAGCTAATATTTTACTGTATTCTTCATTTAACTGTCATATTTTCATTAACTGTCATATCATCATAATTCTGTTTATGCTTATTTACTATTCTATGCATGTACATTTACTATTTGTTTATTATCTGTCATATCATTACTAGCCTATGTATAGGTTCATAGGTTCATAGGTTGATACTAGGCTATCGGCCCTAGGGCCTATACAAGCCTAGCCATAACAATTCCCTGGCTATTTCTTCCCACAATATTTACTGTCTTATACAACTGCCTTCTTCTCATTCTGTAAAATGGAATGTGTCTCCCCAGGCCTTCATTGAAGATGGGACTTGTGCCCAGTTGGACTTTCCTGATAAACAAAAGCAATAAATAAAATAAATATATAATTAACAGTTGTTGTGGTAAACATTTTGTCTAGGTGCAAAATTAGTTTCTGTTCCCATTTTTCTACATTTTTAAATGCAATTTTTCTTCCTCTGAGCTAAAATATTTATAGGCTTCTCCCCAGAAGGTGCCATGCTGTTTTGGTTTAGTAGTTGGCCTACTCAGATGTAGTGTGATGGCCTTCCTGGCTAGTAAGTCTGGGGATTGCTTCTGGAGGATTCCTGCATTGTGAGTCTTTCACTATGCTTGAATTCAGTTTCAAACTCCTACCCTAGCTCCATTTTCTCTCCCTCTCTACACCATTCCCATTATGCTTCTTCATTTCCACCCACAACTTTACTCATTAGTTCTTCTGCTTGAGACATCACCAGCTGCAAATTACATTCTGCATCATGGCATCTGCTTCCTAAAAGTTTACAAACCAAACATTAACCAATTACACCTAATCAGCAGGTTGCTCACAGCCATGGCATTATGTACCTAAGACATCATTTTACCTTAGTTGTATTACAGTTTGCCATTCCAGCAATGTATAACCACATCACAAATCTAGTTGGTGCGCCTTCTAATAGGAATACAATTTAGTACTATAATAAAAATGTTTCCCACTTGGTAGCCTAACCCAGTCAACTCAATCAGTATCAAGTCACAAAGCCAAACAAATAAAACCTGCCTTAGCAACAATGAGACAGAACTGTTTATTGGGTCTATATTAAAAGACCGAATGTTCACAACAGCGAATACCACAACAGTGACACATAAATGCCGAAGTGCTTAAATAGCAAAAGAAATAAACATCAAAATTTGGAACACCAAATGTATTTCCTTGGCCAGCAAGGTTATCGTGGGGAAGAGGAAATATATCCTTTTCCCCACTGTAGTGCGATCTCGGAGTTGGTATATTTAAGTAGGGGGGTTGTGGGGGTGCAGCCCCCCCCACATGGGGGAGTGCAGGGGGACACCTGCAAAAGTGTGTTTAATGAAGTTTGTTTATGTTGGTTTGGCTTACCTGTATGACGCTGTTTCTGGAAATGCGTTCAGTGCTCTGAATTTCAATGTTTACATCCTTTGCTATTTTTGCAGTTCGTCATTTATGTGTCACTGTTGTGGCATTTGCTGTTGTGAACATTTGGTCTTTTAATATAGACCCATATTTATTGCATATCAATTAGTAGTAAAAAGAAGTTCCTTGTAAAAGCACTGAAAATGTTACGAACATAGATCAAGATAGCTGCTGTTCTGTAGGTAGTGCTGAACCACAGAGTAGCAATACTTCTAAGAAGTTTTTACCAAATATAAGTGAGAAAAGATATTATACAATCAAAATTATCCAAATCTGGCATTATATGTTCTGCTCTACATACCTGAGGGGATAAAATCATAAAAACTTCAACAGAGCTATAAGATTGCTGCAGATTGGATACGGAGTGCATGCCGCATGTGAAGCTTCTGTGCTGACAGCATCTAGGCCGCATTAGATTTTCTTCATTAGCTTCACCTGAAAAGGATAATACTTCTAAAACAGCCAGAACAAATAAACCTCAGGAAGCTAATAAAAACACTAACAAGAATAAATCAGAAACTTCCAACTTAGAGGATTTAAAAACAGCACTTCAGCCTATTCATGAGGCTATACAAAATCTTTCTACTCAAATACAAACAGTCGGAGCATCAATAGACAAAATTCTTACAAGGATGGACAAAATAGAGTCTAAAATTATGGATCAGGACATTCAAATAGAAACCATACAAAAATTATCTGAATCCAATTTAAATTCTATTCAGGATCTGCAAAGTAAAGTAATGGATCTTGAAGCCAGATCCAGATGCAATAACATTGTTTTAAGGGGCATCCCAGAAAACATAGAGCAAAACAAGGTTCTGGAAACTATAACTGCAATATTCTCTCTTTTCTTAGGAAGCGACTCAGAAGCTAAACAAATTATCATCGAGAGAGCACACAGGGCTCTTAGACCATCTCCAGTGTTAAATAAACCAAGAAATATCTACGCTAAAATACTGAACTATCAACATGTGAATAAACTTTTATTTGCTGCTAAAACCAAAAAAGTTGTTGAATGGAATGGTTCTAAAATAAGTATATCGCAAGACCTGCCACCTCAAATAAAGTTAGAAAGACAGAAACTAGCCCCCTTCTGTGCATTTTTGATCAACAATCAAATCAAATTTCAAATGAAATACCCCAATACGCTTCAGTTCTCCTATCAGGGATCTAAGTACTCAATTAATAACAACAGCGAAGCAACGTCAATATTTGTTAAAATCTTCAAAATAAACGCGGAGAAAGATGCACAGAAGGCTTGAGTAGTGAAATAAAAAATAACTGCAGTTTGACATTGTAATTAAGGCAAGATACGCACATTAAAGTAGTTTTAGCGGTGAGTACACTTACCTACATCATTTTCTTCTTTGTACAATTCTTTGGGTTCCTAGCCCAACAGAATTACTGGATTTCCAGGCCTAACATCATGGTGGTCAGCTGTGTCGTTGATGGACTACAATTCCCTACAGACCAGAGCTCCGGTTGAACCTCTGCGTGCGCTATGACCTTATTTTCCCAGGGTGCACCGGGTCGTTAAAGCTACAGCAATTATTAGGGCTGGAAATAACCATAGAGAAGAAAGGATGGGAGAGATAGGGGGAATAATCAACAAGAGAAGAAAAGATAAGAAAAAGAGATAAAGGAAATACTACTATCGCTAACCTAAGAGGATTACGAGGTGGATGATTTCATTTTGCGTTATTGTGTTAATTTTAAGGACTTCTGGTGAGTAATGGCTGTCATTTAAGCACACTGAGAATTTGAATCTTCAGTTCTCCTGCTGTTCTGGTTAGTCCTCGCGATCCGTACTTTTATAAGATACTGTACTTACAGCGCTGCAGCGTAATCTCTAAATTTCCTGCTGAGTTGATAGCAAATTTGAAAAGGTTAATTCTATACTTCTAGAGTATCCAGATTGGGTAAACTTGACTGTTCATGCCTAAATGTATTGTTCAGACTAGTTGGGACTGTTTCTGTATGATTGGAAAGAAAAATGGGTTAAAAACATGATTTTGTTGCTTTAATCAAATGAAAACATTTTGGTAACAGATTAAATGTTATAACATGGCTAACATGTTTTTTTTTTTTTTTTTCTTATGGACTGAGGTAAAAACAACATTTTTAGATATATGATTAAACAAATGATAACACAGTGACCCTTGCAGGAAATGTTCGTAACAATTCTAGTTATACATATATGACTTTAACAATGTTATTACACCCTTGCTGTACAATGGGAGAAATGTATTAAATTCATGTCTATCTAGTTTTGACTTAAATACTAAAATATGATCAAAGGATTGCAGTGTCAAAAGTATTAGAATGTATATCTTATAGTAAAGCATTCTAATATCCAGCTGAGAAGGTGTGGTAGACTCTGTAACAGTCTGGTCAAAAGTTCTTCAAACTCAATATGTAATTTCATGTTTAGATAGTGTTGATATCTAACGTCAATCTTATGTTATAGAATTACAACTATGACAGATTCTTTCTAATGGTTTGTTTACATAGTTCTGTTTGGATATTATGGAAATCTCACAATGCCTTCTTTTTGCACTATGACCAGTGGATCAGGGTTGGTTATTAAGGATAGTTCAGTTTTCTATGCTCTATAGTGATAGGCTTTCGGGATTGGGATACTTTTCAAGATGTGAAGTCAAGTTAATAAGAGTAAAAAAGATTTGTTATTTTCTTAACTTTTCAGTTATTTTTCAAACAGGC
Source organism: Protopterus annectens (assembly GCF_019279795.1). NCBI lineage: Eukaryota > Metazoa > Chordata > Ceratodontiformes > Protopteridae > Protopterus > Protopterus annectens. Next base: position 744,091,198 of record NC_056726.1, read on the forward strand.
AGACATATCCTATACTCTTCCAGGGTAGGAGATTTAGTGGATAGGCACAGGTTTATGACTGGAAGAGTTTCTCATCTATATCCAAGAAATGTATTGTATTTATGGTATCCTTCTGTGTTGAGTTTACTTACCCACACATCTATTAGACATAAGAAAAGTTTACATTTTTTAACGTTTGTATGTGGACATTAGCTTCATGGAATGTTAAGGGGCTGCAAGCAGATAATAAAAGAAAACTATTTTTGCATTTAGTTTTTAAAGCTAAACTGGATTTTATTATGATACAGGAAACCCATTTAGTTAATGAACAATGGAATCCCACCCTGAAGAAGAAATGGATTAAAACTATTATAGCGGCAGGAACTAAAACTAATAAGGCAGGAGTTGCCATCATCATTAAAAACTCCTTTCAACATGATATTATAAGACAGGATTCAGACCCAGAAGGTAGATGGTGTTACTTCGTAACTAAGGTTAATCATTTAGATAAGCCAATATTAGTTGTTAACATTTATGCTCCCTGTACCTTCCAACAGATTTTTTTGATGAATATTTATAACTTGCTAAAGTCCTTCCCTAATCATTACTACATTTTAGGGGGTGATTGGAACTCCATTCAAGATCCAAAGACAGATAGAACCAACACTAAATCTAAGTATAATACTCAAGCTTCAACTGCAATCTTTGAAATTAAAAGTGACTTCAAATTATTTGACCCATATTATAACTTTTCTCCACATATGCCCAATAAAGGGTTTACTTCTTTCTCTCAATGTCATAAGTGTTGGTCCAGGTTGGACTTTTTCTTAATTTCTGACATTTTTTGGCATTACGTTCTTTCACTCTATACAGAACCTAGGTTTTTATCAGACCATTCTAGAATTACATTGGTTATAGATTGGGTAAATAATTATTCCCTGAAGAATAGAACAATATGGTGGCACGTTTACTCTAATTTACTTAAAAAAATTATATTAGGCAAGAAATTGACACTCTTCTTGATAACTGTATACTATCCATTTCAGAGAAAAACAGGCCGATTGATATAACATGGGCTACCACAAAAGCAATGATTAGAGGGGTGTTAATTAATAAATCTTCGTTTCATAGGAAATTTATTCTTAATAAAGAAAATAGTATCAAGGAAGAAATAAACAAACTTGAACTAGAACTTCAACAGAATTACTCATCGAACTTGGAGAATACTATATCCCAACTTCAAGCAAATCTGTTATCACTGCAAGCAGAGAACCTGTCATACCAGGAAATCAAAAACTTAGCCAACTACTCACAATGGGCTCAACTCCCTTCCAGATTTTCAGCAAGATTACTTACTCACCATAAACCTATCCCTAATATTCCAGAAATTGCTTTCCAAAATAAAAAATATAGTAATACACAAGATATAATCAAGGTATTTGAGGAGATCTATAAAAATGTTTATAATCCCCTTCCTTTATCATATGATGAACAGGAATTGCATTTATTTCTTAAGCAATTAATATTCCCCAAAATTAATGAACAACATCAAGATCTCTTATCGGCTGATTTTACGCAAGCAGAAATTAATACAGCAATTAACAATTTAAAATGTAATAAGGCACCGGGCCCAGATGGTTTTTCAGCTGAATTTTATAAATGTTTTATTCCAAAAATTTCAACTATATTGTATCATCTTTTTGTATACATTACACACTCTGATATTACTGACCTGCATTTAAATGCTTCTAGAACTATACTACTTCCCAAACCAAATTCTGACGCGACAAATCCCCATAATTATAGACCATTAATTTAGATATGAGAATTATGGCAACTATATTAGCTACTAAACTTAGATCTGCTATTACAAATATTATATCTCCAGAACAATCGGGGTTTATTAATCAAAGGCAAACCGTAGACCAAACACTTACTCTTGATGCAATGATATCTTTATCTTTGGTGAAACAAACATCCATATACACATTAGCTATCAACGCGTCTAAAGCATTTGATAGAATTAACAAGGAGTTCTTAGCAGCTATTCTTCCAAAATTTAACATTCCTACACAATTCATCAATTATATAAACATCCTTCATATGAGGGCTTATACCACCTTACAAATAAACAAATATAGCTCAAAGAGAATAGAAATTAATAATGGGGTAAGACAGGGTCGTCCTTTATCACCTCTCTTATTTAATATATTTATTGAACCATTATTTTTACTAATAAAACAGAAAACTTTTTACAATATCCCTGTCTTATTCAACACAAAAATTAAATTTTCTGCCTATGCAGATGATTTAAATATATATTACTCCCTTCCTAGTTCAGATTTTCATAAGATAATAAAATCAATAGACGCATTCTCCAAGTTCTCTAATTATAAGATGAATATGGATAAGTCGATAATCTTTCCCTTAAATAACTATTCACAGTACTCCAGTGTATTTACCCCACAAAAAATCAAAATTAAAGACCAACTACAATATCTTGGAATCTCATTTTATCAGGACGCATATAAATATTATCAAGAAAATTTAGGTAATGTATGGTCAACTATACAAAAAGATCTGGATAGATGGGTACAACTTAAGCTCCCTTTCTTATCCAAAGTTACCATCATAAAAATGAATGTGCTCCCTAGATTACTTTATATATTCCATGCATCTAATACATTGATACAAAATAATTTTTTCAAAAACACCCAAACAGCACTATCAAAATTTTTATGTTATCCAAAACCTACTAGGATAAGTTATCAGAAACTTATATATCCTAAGGATAAAGGTGGTGTGGGACTCCCAGACCTTAAACTATATTATGAAATTAACAAGTGTAGTAGAATAATCACCATTGCAGAATATAAGAAAGATCCCACTAAGTGGTACCCGATTTGGGTGAAATTATATTATAACTATGTTGAATCATTACAGTTTAACCCCAAAGCACTCCCATTTTTAGAGAAAAACTGCAATATGAATTATAGATTACATAAGGATTTAAAGGAGCAAATTACAATTATTCAGAATCTTTTTGATTCCTTGAATTTATATTCTGCTTTTAGGACACTTCAACCGTTTCACCTTAACCCTAATATCAAGTTGAGTGATAGGATGATTAACTTGAATTCCTACCCACTACTGAGGGATAAAGCTGTAGTAGATTTTCTTCCATTTAAACATGATTCAGTAATTATCATGAGGAACAAATTAATTCTCCCGCCCAAATATACAGTTATATTGAGACAATTAAAAGAGATGTGTTGTAAATTATGGGATGGTATCACTATCTCAGATACAGATATAACTACATGTAAAACCTTATGGAATTTGTTGCAAAGTAAAAAAAAAATGATCTTGAATGCATATAAAGTTATTATCTCTATTAAATGCAACAAAGAAGCTATACATTCTAGCTACTGGACCAAGCAGGATTCTACGATTACATCCAACAAAATTGACCAAGCTATTCAGAAATTCTCCAAATTCATTCCCCTTCAAAAACTAAGATATAAACAACTGATGATACTAAACAACGCCTATTATACACCCCAAATATACACCCCAAATTTTAAGTAAGCTGTACCACGATACACCAATAAACTGCCAATTCTGCCCTTCACAAGTGGCAGATATCATTCACATATTTTGGAGCTGTAAAGGCTCATACAAGCTCTGGTGTGCCTTAAGGGTTAGATTAGAAAAAATGGGATACGAGAAAACAACTTTATCATGGAAATTTGCTCTCTTACATATTCCCCCACCAGGAATTAGAATAAAGCAAATACATCTTCTAATAGCCATATTTATGTTAATAAAATATTACATCACACTAAATTGGAAAAATAGGATTATAATGTTGTGGGAAGGTTTTGGGCAAGTTGCCAGAAAGCAATTATTGGCACACAAGTATCTATGGTATTCCATGAAGCAGCAACCCTTACAGAAGGATTTTTGGAAATCTTTACTGGATTATATTTTGACATGATATTACTGACAAAGTATGAGTTTTATTCAGTAAGATATAGATGAGATTTGTACATAGTTGTTATTTGTGTGTAGAATGTACTTATGTCAAAGATGTATTAGATATGTTTGTATGTTATTTTTCTAAAACTAATAAAGAGAATGTTAAAAAAAAAGAAAATGTTACGAACATATGACTCTTTACACCCAAAAATCCTCTCTTGGCAAAGACCAAAGCTATAAAAGTAGTCTTAATACTTGTAGCATTTGAAATAAAAGTGAACAGATCAAGTCACAGTCAACTATTGTACCTACAAAACTGTAATAATTACAAAAATCTGGTAGTAAGACCACATCAGATGAAGAACTCAGCATACATTGCTATAAAATATGTTGGTATGATATACAGAACAGGATCAGGGTGTATAACAATTGTCATAAAAACTCCCCACAGCTCTACCCTCTTTGAGAAACTGTGCCTCCAGGACACAGAGAAAGATACCTCATTATTACTCTTGCTTTCAAGTCTTATAAATCCTTTAAGTTTCTTGGAATTTACATATCTCCACAACAATAACTGCACCACATACTTGAAGGTACCCTAAACTGGTTGCACGATTAGGCCAAGATAGAAATTGTTTGTGCAGGTAACATTCATATGCATTAGTCAATATTATCCTGTCTATATAGAAACAGTCTAAGTGACCTTTTCCAAATCATAAACCTTGTCAAATGAACTGAAAAAATAAGGAAAGGATCTAGTACACCAAACTGTAAAATAGTCAACAAAACAGAACATGGGTCACATATGGTTTTCTTGGAAGTTCCATAACTGAACATAATAAAATATTTTGAATTTGAAACCATGATCAACCTAATAAAATCCATAGTTTCTTCATAATGTAGAGATCCAAAATAATCAATATAGCATATCAAATCAAATCTTATAGCAAATAAACTGGAGAATACTGAACCATCTTCTTACAGAAGATGCTGCAAATATCTACTTCAGTTCATCTGTCAAAACAATATCAGATATAGACCCTATTAAATCTCTGAGAGTGAAATAATCCTCTCATCTATGGATGATCACTGATATAAAAGCCATAATGGTATAGAGGGATATAATATGGGTAGCATATACCAAAATAAACTCCTAAGTCAACCTACAAAACTACAGAGATCTTATTAGCAGATTTAAAAGCTTTTAATAAAGGTAAGCAAAACTACTTCACCAATGACAACTAAGCAAAAAGACAAGCAAATTCCTCACTTAATATTTCTAAAAACTAATTAACACACTCAAGCCAAGAAAAAACAGCTACCTGCCCCCTGCAAACTGTCTGGACACCAAAACTGCTGAACTCCTATAAAACTACTTTTACACCACCAAACCCATTTGTACCAACACAAAGGTCTATGCCATAACCATTACAGCGGTTCACACTATAAAGAATAAGGGCACGTAAGGGACGTGGCCAGGATGCTGACAGGCTAGCAGCACAGTTTTCCTGGTCTGCTACTCTATTTCTATTTCAAACAGGAAATGTTATATTTATAATATCCTAAACCATTTTTTTTAACAAAATGTGTTACCTTATACTACATAGAAAGATATTATCTAAATATTTCCAAATATTTTAATTTTTTCCTGTCAAATTATTCATTTGAAAGGTCGGTCCCAGTAGCTGTGAAATGAATCATTCAAAGACAATCTTTCAGGACCTGTCTTTAAAGAAAAAGCTCCAATCTGTTCTTTCTAACATAAAAGAACTTTCTTTAAAAATGAACAGAATGGATAACAAATTTGACAGCTTTAAAGAAAAATCTACCAAACAAATGGAACAGATACAAAAGAGTTTATAACAACAGAAAACTCATATCTCGAATGCAAAATGCCCTTAATGGCATAGAAGGCAGAGTATCCAAACATGAAAATAACATTGAATTTCTACTGCAACAGAATACATTATTACTAAACAAAATTGAAGACATGGAGAACAGATCCAGATGAAATAATGCTTATATTTTTGGACTGCCTGAAAAAATTGAAGGAGAAAATATGGTTCTTACTTACTTACTGCCTGGTTTCCTAAGGTTCTGAATTTATCTGAACCTATGTTGTGTCATATGTTAGAAAAACAACAAACAGGTTTCTAGTTTCTGCTTCACCAAAAACTAATTCTTCACCGAGATCAGTTATTGTTAAGTACTTCTCATCATGAGACAAGGAACATAAAATGGGTTCCTATTAAATCAGTGAATGCTTAACTTAGTGAACGCTGTTTAATCGATCATTTTTATTCGAAATGGTGAAATCCCGAAAGCACTGAACAGCAATTTTTTTTTTCCTAGGGGAAAAAAAAAATCACTGGGCTGTTTTCTGGAGTTTGCCATTTCCTCCACTGTGGTGCAGTCTCTGAGTTGGTATATTTAAGTACGGGGGTGTGCAGGGGGGGTGAAGCCCCCCCACACTTTATTTTGTGTTTGGGGTTTTGTTCGCAAAGCTAAGCATTCACTGATATAATATCGACCCACTTAAAACAGACTGGTCTAAATCTCCTATTAAACTGGATGACAAGCTAAGAAGATTTGATAATGACTATTCCAATGCTGTGATGAACAAAAGGAAAAGTTTTTTACATCTTATAAAAGAACTTAAGAAAAGACCATTTAAGGTTCATTTGCTTTTTCCTGCCAGGCTCAAAATATTCCTTCGAGATGAAATTAGATACTTTGAAGGCCCAGACTCTGTATTATCATTCAAAAAAAAATTCTAGACCAAACTGAAGATATGGACTGAACAATAATACTTTGAAGACACAAGCAGATGTAAATACCTGGAAATCCAAAGAGAAGAAAAAGAAACTAAAGGACAAATAACTCTTAGCTTTAGTATAATATTGATGGTAACTGTTTTAATAAAAACATTTTTTTCCGTGACCAAGTTTACCAAATTCAATTACTGGAGATATAGGTGAAAGGAAGGAAACAAGGATTCACTTTTCTATAAGGTAAATAAATGCCACTTTTTTCTTTTCCTATATGTATTTCTAAGCTAATAGTCAATATTTTATTTCCCATATTAAATATATGCCTTAGCTTAATAAGTATATTAAGAAATTAAACTGAAAATGAACACGTTACCCACCAAGAGATAAATGCTCCGTAGCCAAAAAAATGCAGGATAACTGTAATAGATATAAACGCTCAGGAGCAACCCAGCACAGATCCAAATGTTCAGCATATAACTGTGCATTCGAAATACAGTCTCTAACAGTGATGATATTTGATATAAATTCCAACAGCAGATAGATAAAATCCAGAGGCAAAGTAAAAATTATATCCTTTTATTCCAGACACGTGTGAAGGTAAGCGCTTTCGCCAAGAGGCTTTGTCAAACCTTTAACAAACAGAAAGTAAAAACACCTACTACTATATAGCTAACTGGTAATTAGATAATTGATACCAAGCGCTTACCTTCACACGTGCCTGGCATAAAAGGATATCATTTTTACTTTGCCTCTGGATTTTATCTATCTGCTGTTGGAATTTATATCAAATATCATCACTGTTAGAGACTTTATTTTGAGTGCACAGTTATATGCTGAACATTTGGATCTGTGCTGGGTTGCTCCTGAGCATTTATATCTATATTAAAAAATTAACTCTTTGTTAATAAGCTTTCTTTACATATATATCCTGGTTTCCTTTCTTCATATATGTACCGCATAAATCCTAAAGTGATAGCTCATGATAACATAAAATAATAGCAAGTTGCTCACAGTACATTAAATATATGTGTTGTGAATGAACTGAATGTTTATGCTGCTATTAACATTTAACTCTTATGGTTGATTGGAATATGGAAGGTGTTGTACATATGAGATTTGGATATGCTTTTTTTAAGAGATAGACTGTCATGCTGTTTACAAGTGCTTCTTTGCTAATGTAGTGATAAAATGGTGATCATATGCAATGTGTATGAAGCTGTTTTCTTTTTTCTTTTCCTTTTTTTATTTATTTTTTCTTATATAGTGTTATATGTGATGCTTGGTGGCAGTTTATTTATTGAGGAAGGGTTAGGAGAGAAGAAATTCAGTAGTGAAGACAATTTATGTGTTTTAAGACTGGGGTTTCACTTAGAAACCTGCCATTTATTCTTTTGTTCTCCCCTCCCCTGTTTGGATAGATATGCAAAAAAGGAGAGAAAACAAAGGAGTTCCTATCAGTTCATCAAAACTTCAGCAGTTGGAACACCATATGTTCGAACTGTGAAGTTCGAAAGCTGATTATCGCGAAGCAGCGTAACACTGAATTCTTTCCCAGGAAAAGAATTCAGTTGACCGTTTCTGCAGCTTCGCTATTTTCAGCACTGTGGTGAAAGTTATGGGTCGGGTTCAGGTAAGTGTACAATTGTGCGAACTTTAGGGTTAGAGCACAGGTTAGGTGAGTTAGGGCGCGGGTGAGGTGGGTGTGTGATAGTGCCAGACTTTAGGGTTAGGGCGGGATAGGTGAGTTAGGACGTTAGGGTTAGGGCATGGGTTAGGTGAGTTAGGGTTAGGGCGCGGGTCAGGTGAGTGTGCAATAGTGACAGACCTTAGGGTTAGGGTTTGGGTTAAGGTAAGTGGATAGATAGTAGTGTATGTACAGTTTAGTGTAGGGTTAGATGTAGGATTTTAAGTGTATGTGTGTAGATTGCTGTTTTTTTTTGGTGTGCTTGTGTTGTGTGTGTGTTTCTTGGAACAGCAATTTTTTTTCCCTGGGAAAAAAAAATCGCTGTTCTAAGCCTTTGATGGTTTTGCACTTCGAGGTTTGAAGTTCAAACATATGGTGTTCGAATTTCTGCCATTTCATTGAAGTGATATAGACCCAAAACAAAGAGAGATAGAGAGTGTGTGTACAAATAGTTATAACAAAACATAAAATAATAACAAGAGGTGCTATGGCATAGGCTCTTAAATAACAGGGAGCAGGTTTGTTTTAACTACAGCCTTCTTTTTCAGTGCAACATGAATGAAAGTTGTTTACTGACGGTATTTTCCTCTCATAGAGCAGGTTCTAATAGAATGTTTATTCCCCTACTCTTCTCTCTCAGGAGACAAGTGTGTGTGTATGTGTGTGTGTGTGTGTAAGTGTGTGTGTATGTGTGTGTGTAAGTAATACTGGATAAAATGTTCTTTTATACTCAATTTTAACACAAATTAAGTGCAAAATATTTTGTAGGTGTCAATTAACTTGCATTTTCTGTTACATTTAATTACTATTTTAAATAATTACTATTTTAACACTTGTAAATCCTGCATTTCTCTCTTTGAGTTATATAATACATTTTATAGTACTGTGGCACCATACACAATGCAGAATTAATTTCGTCAATTCAACTTTTATCCTGTGATATTATATTATATTATCCAAATTACATTCTGTTCTATTAATTTAAAGAAGGGAGGATTATTACGAGGATTATCTTGTTTATGTCTGTTAATGTCAGCCTCTTGCTTGGTTGACTGGTTCTGCATATGTGGGCAATAGATTTGTATATAAATATATATATATATATATATATATATATATATATATATATATATATATATATATGTATATATGTGTGTGTGTACTTATGACAATGGTTGTGGTGATGATCTGTGTTGGCTTCTGTGTGGATGTGCTTTTTGAGCAGGACATGAGGAGATCAAATACATGGCAATATTAGAAGATCCTGCTCTGAAAGTTAATTGAAAATCTGAAGCATAGTAAAGGATAGACTAATGTGAAAGTAATAGCATATTTCCCCAAAAAGTCAGCCAAAATTACACACTCATTTTGATAAGCTGGGAGTTTATGTGTCTCTTAAAAAGAATGTAGTGGGTATGTTGTCAGCCATATATTATCCCTCAGTGCAAATATAATTCTGGGGACATATTATTAGTTATTTTAGACATCACAGATACTCTTTTACTATTTTGTATCTCATAGAATGTTCTAGTGATTATGATATCCTATTTTACGAAGAGACACGTTTTGAAAGATAATTGTATATGGAAGAAAAAAGGTTACTGAAATAGAAGATATTTTGGATGTTTTCAGGTCTCATTTTAATAAAATTAATGAACACAAACCAGCAATGGATGCACTAGATATAATTAAAACATTTATAAAAAACATATACTGAAAATAGACTGTCAGATGATCAAATAAATATAATTGACAAGGCTATATCAATATCTGAACTCATAATTCAAGATAATAAATTAAAATCCAATAAGGCACCTGAAAATGATGGTATAATACCTGAACTATACAAAATTATGACTAAGGATGTTTTGTGTATTTTACTGGAGGCATTTTCAATAGTTAATGGACTTATGAAGGTGCTACCATCCTGGAAATCCACCCTAATACCCCCAGTTTTAAAACCTGACAATGACTCAACAAAGTGTTCTTCATATAGACCAGTTTCACTATGAAATGTAGATTATAAAATATTCATGGCGATCTATGCCCCTAGAATAAAACAACTTCTTCCAGTGTTGATAAACTGATCAGACTGGGTTTATAATAAACAGGAACACCTATGATAATATGAAAAGAATACTATCAATAATTGATTATACTAATAATTCAAAAGAATAACTAATTTTGGTTAGTCTGGATATCAGCAGTGCATCTGATTCAGTTAATTTACTATCAGTACTGGAAGAATGTCATTTTCCAAACAATTTATTGCTATTAATCAAAATTCTTTATGAGAACTCCTTTCCATACATTAAGACAGATGCGTATAATTCCCAGTCAATCATGATTACTAAAGGTACTAAACAGGGCTGTCCTGTCCCCATTGATTTTTGCTGTAGTTATAGAACCTTTTCCAAATTATATGAGGTCAAATAAAAACATTAAAGGCATAACAATAAATAATGATTTAATCCCCAAAATACAATTATTTGCAGATGACATCATATTAACTTTGACTGATTGCAGTTCTTCACTTATTGCAGTATTTCAAGCAATAGCAATATTCCAGAAGAAATCAGGACTCAGTTTTAATGAGAATAAGACAAAAATACCACCTGTTATAACCCTTAATTATGGTAATAACTTAAATTCTATAAAACAAAATTCTCAATAAATGGAATATTTTTTCACTATGGAAAAGGGACTATCCTTAATTAAAATGATTATCCTTTCTAAAATTCTGTATATAATACAATCTTTATCCCTCCTTATCCCAAACATAGGCGATACTGTGGTACTGTAACAAAAAACATGAAATATTCAGTCATCTGCAACCAAGGCACTATCGGAGTCAATGATACATGAGGACAGTGGATGTGTGAAATGATGCTGTTATATGTTGTAAAACATATGTACATCTGTAAAGGTCATAATTATGGATATTATAAACATTATTAAAGAAATGACCAGTATGGGAGTTAACCCAACACTTATAAGGACAGTAGTAAACATGTCCAATTAATTATCCTCATAAACTAATTGTCACAACAGTTAGTTAATGGTTAAAAATCTATATGATCTATATACATGGAACACAGATATATATCTAATTTCCATAGAAATGCTCAGGTATACATAAGATAGTGACACTTACTGTAGGGGTTAGGGGTCCATAGGATGTCTCCACACCTCGGTGATCCTCTAACTTAGCTCTTACATATCACTCTGATGCAGGTCATCATAGTGATGGTGAACCTGCACTTGAGTGCAGTAAATCCCTGTACATTTGTGGTGATCCCTCATAATGTGGTTATATATGTCTATCATTGCAAAGTTCCTTGCCATGGCTCTCATCCAATGCTCCACTCTACCATACACAGTAAACATCTGGGTGGTCTCCTCCTTGGTCCAGTTGGGTGCATGGACACATCTCAGGCTCCATGAATTAGCCAATCATGATCCTCAATGGGGAATGCCTGAAAAATGCAAATATAGATAAATGCTCAGTGAGGACTCACTCAGTTCATAGTTAGTAATGGCCTGATCTGTACATGCATCAAAATCATTATTCCAAAGTGGCACTGATGTCATGTTATCACATCATTGGAAGATAACAGGCATGTGCCCAAGTTGTACTGTTTATTGATACTTATCAGGTGTTTATGCAGTAGACCTGGGTGTTACGCCACATGTAGCCAATTTATGTGGAGTTGCACAAATGGATTCCAAAACCTAGAATTTTAATGAATGTCATTAATTATTGTGGTGCAAATGGTTCTTAAAGCTGGTTGTACATCAGGTGCACGTTGTTTCTGAGATTTGGAGTAAGAGTTAAGAGGTATATTGTTAATTGGTAGCATTACTGTTTTGGTGTTTATTACATTAGTTAAAGTCAGTCATTCTCAAAGGTACCTGTTCAAATTAATTTTAAACAGACTGATGCTTGATTGACCTTTAGGCATACAGGTGTTGCTATTTTAATTAATTGATTGCATTCCCATATGCAGTTTTATAGACAAAATCACACTGCAAATGTGAACAGTATATATATATGCATATTTAAGGAGCATCTGTACTTCTTACTGGTAATACTTTCCACTCTGTGGTGTACCTACAGAAACCTACAGATTCTGATATTATCCATATGTACTACTTAATGGACATTTATTCATTAATGTTTTTTGACCAAAGTGTTAAAATATGTTCTTTTGCTGTTACAGATATTTCTTCATTGATGCTGCTTAACAAAAGTCTTACCACTAGTGGCTCAACTTACAAAGGATCCTGAGATTTTTCCAGCTCTTTCTGTATGCTGTTCAGTTGTTAGCTTGTGTAGTGTTTGAATGTGAAATGCATGCTGTGGCATGATGCTGTTGTCCTTGGACCTCAATTCAACATATATGTACTGTGAGGAGCTCTAATCCCACAAACCAACTCTAATGATATCACAAGCTAAGTTAAGTTTACAAATGTTATGTGTAGCTCGTTCACCTCTAACACATATAACAAGAAGGCTGGAGTATTCATTTAGATGCTTTAATACATAGAAACACATCAGGATGGATAACAGCATCATAAAATACGAATGAACTAGTTAACAGACAGACCTTACATACATACATACATGCTTACATCTCAACTGCTTACTACAAAATGGCAGTCAGGCTCGCACATGTTCAGTATTTATACACTTGTGTAAGTCCTTGAATAGCTTCTTAGAGGTATATACACACATATTGATTTACATCCTCCCTCTTAAAAAGATTGCCCTTTATACAAAACAATATTAGAGATAGGCATAAGTATATACATTGGAAACAAAACACAATGCTCATGTCCAAGTTGCTTTGTATCTGCTACAGGGTTTAGAGATTCAAACATATCTTGTAACATAACAATCTGGACCAAGTTTAGTAGCAGGGACAGTCTGTGGTGCACAACTCAAATCAAGAACTTCTGGATTCATCATAGGAATGGGAATATCCTATGGAACTTCCTCTGGAATCAGGACACTGGACAACTCACTCTGAGATAAAGAGTCTTTCTCACAGGCTATGTGCTGTTGTATAGGCTTAGACACCAGTCTCAAATGTTTCCAATTCCACCTAAAAGTTGTTCCTTCTGATTCCACAATGTACAAACTCAGCTCTGGACCAATATTCTTTAAGACACCAATCAGATCATAACTTTTGGGTGTCTGCAGCCTCACAAATTCTCCCTCTCATAATGGATTGAGCATTTTGCTGTTTTTTTATCACAATAGGACTTCTGGGTTAAGTGTTTCTTCAACAGATTGGCTTTCACTATTCTGTTGTTCTTAACACATGGAATCAACATTTGACTACTGATTGGTAATGTGGTTCTAGTTTGCCTCGACAGAAGCTTCTGAGCATGTGAACCAAGATGTTTATCATGAGAAATATTTCTCAGATTTAAGAGATTCAAAAAATCACTATAATCTCATTTTGACTTCTCTAGTAACTATTTTGCAATTTGCATTGGGTGCTCTGTCATACCATTTGACTGTGGGTACTCTGGTCTACTTGTAACATGAGTAAAGTCCCATTCTTCAGCAAATCTTTTGAACAGTTGGCTTGTAAACTGCATGCCATTGTTAGAGAAAACTTTGTGTGGAATACCATGGACTGCAAAATGATATTACATCTTAGTAATGACAGTACTGGATGCTGGGGTTGGGAAGTATTTCAATCTTGAACCAAATGGAGTAGGAGTCTACTAACACCAAACAATGTTGAACATTCCACTCGAAAATATCTGTGGCTACTGTCGAACTTGTAGTTCCAGAATTTGGTCAAGCTGAAGTGGTTCCTTCTGTTGATGCAGTTTTGTACTATTACACACCGAACAAGGTAAAAGTGCTCTTCCAATGTCTTGTGACATAGAAGGCCAAAATACTAGGTATCTCACCCTTCTTTTAGCAGAATCAACTTTGGGGTTACCACGATGCAAGATAGTAATGTACTCTGGTTGCAAGGACTTTCATAATGATACCTTTGTCTGACAAAATCTCATCTCTGTATGGCAAATAAGGTTGCACTTCTTAAGGTAAACCAGATTGCTTTGATGGCCATCCTTGTTTGATAAAATGGTTGAGCCTTTGTAAAACTGGATCTGTGGCTGTGTGGTCTCTCAGCTCATCATGATGTGTGGAAGAAAAATTTCTGACTTCCTTGACTTCAAAATCAAGGTTCTCATTCTCGTGCTGTCCTGTGGTATTTATGGGTGATCTGGATAATGTATCAGCAAGATAAAGAAGTTTGCCTTTGTTGTAGACAAATTTGAAATTGTACAATCTCAGCATCATACATTGCAGTCTGGCTGCAGCTGAATGCATTGGCTTTCTCAAGATAGTGACTAATTCTTGGTGGTCTGTTTCAATCTGGATAGGTCTACCATAAACATAATCATGGAACTTCGAACATGGAAACAGAATTGCCAAAAGTTCTTTCTCGGTCTAAGCATACTGCATCTCAGTATGAGTAAGAGTTTTCGATGTGTAGGCTAACTAAACCTAAACCAAGTTTTGAAGGCTCACTGGAAAGTGTTACTAGCTTGTGAACATTATAGTATCTGAGTGTTGGTGGACCAGCAATTCTCGGTTTCAGGACTTCAAATGCTCTTTGGTGTTGCTCTAACACAGACCAGGATACATCTTTACATGTCAGCTCTCTGAGTGGTGCTGATAGTTGGCTCAAGTCTGCAATGAACTTGCCTAGGTAGCTGACCATGCCAAGAAAATGTTGCAGAGCTTGAACATTGTCTGGTGCTGGCATCTTGAGAATGGTTGTTTGCTTTGAGGGGTCTGGTCATAGACCTGAACGGTTACCTATTACAAACTCGAAGTAACAGAACTTCGAATACCATATAGTCGACACCATATGATCGAAGTTCCATAACTTCAAAATTAAAAATAAATAAATAAATAAAAGAAAGGAAACGTACCCTGACAGGTTAAAGCAGGGGGGCAAGCCCCCCTGCACCCCCCACACCCCCGCTACTTAAATATACCAACTCCGAGATCACACTTTAATGCACTATGGTGCAGAAAGGGAAGATTTCCCTTTCCTACACTGTAGCGTGATCGAAGTTGGTATATTTAAGTAGCGGGGGTGCTTGCCGCCCTGCCTACACCCTTTACTTTTTCTTTTTTTTTATATTTATTTTGAAGTTTTCGAAGTTTCAATTGTTCTATCATTAAAGGTCAACCTTTAGTGATTCGAACAATTGAAAATTCGATGTTCCAATAGGAACCCACCTGAACTTGCAAATAAATGACCAACATAAGTAACTTCTTGTAGCCCGAACTTGCATTTCTGTACATTGAGCTTAAGATTCACTTGATGTGCCCTTTCTAGAACTTTTCTGAGGTTTCTGTCATGTTCGGTTTCATCACAACCTACCAGTATGTCATCTACTATAACAGCACAAGGATACTCAGAACAATTTGCATCATTGCATGTTGAAATACTTCGCTTGCAGAATTTATCCTAAATGGCATTCTCAAAAATATGTACCTCCCAGAATATTGAACGTAGTGAGCATTGATGATTTGTCAAGCTGAACTTGGCAAAATGAACTCTTTGCATTTAAGACAGAAAAAAATAGTGGCATTTGGCATCAAGGCTGCGACTTCGTTGACTGTGCCCATTGGATTATGAGGCTTTTTTAATGCTTTGTTCAAATCTTGTGGGTCAATGCATATTCTGATGTCATCTGAGCTTTTCTTATGAGCTACCACCATGGAAGATACCCCTTTCAGTTTGAGTTTCAACTGGGCAAATCACACTTTGTCGCACCATTTTATCCAACCTGGCTTTGACTCTGTCTTGCATGGCTATTGGAACTTTATGTGCTAGCCTGATAACTGGACTGACCTCTGATTCTAACTTCATGGAGTACACAACTGGAAGTTGGCCTAGTTTGTCTTCAAACAGATCAGCAGAGGTAGAAAAAATGTACTGGGAGAAATTACAGTAGTGGTCTTTTAAGCTAACAACGTGGACTTTCTTGTTAAATGAAAGCAGTCCCATTTTCAAAGTGTCTTTGAGCCCTGATAATGATTGGGATTGCCTCTTGACCACATAAAATAACAAGTTGTAGCTTCTCCCAGCAAAGTAATGGGAAAACACTACTGTGCCTTCAGTATGAATTTCTTCACCTCCATAAGCAACAAGCTTCAAATACCCTCCCAAATCAAGCCTTTCACCTTTACATACTCAGGCAAATGTTTCTGCTGACATAACATTGCACTTGGAACCTGTATCTATTTTGAGTTCTATGGGTTTGCCATTTACTGAACAGTACAAAATATTTCATTCTTTACCCTTAAAACTACTGCATTGACCATTTCATGAAGCACTGACACACCATCAGCTTAAAGAGTAGGCTTGCCACTGTCTGACTGATCAACTGTTTCTCAAAATGTTCCCTTTTAATAAAAGAATTTGGGCCTCTTGATTTACAAAATCTTTTGAAATGATTGCATTTATTGCATTTGTGGCACTGTTGACCAAAAGCTAAACATTTTTCCCTTTTAGATTCATGAGTACCACCACAGTTAGGACAGTTGGCAATGAGACTAGGTTGGGGCCCATGTTTTGAGTTTGCTGACTCACTCATGCTTGACTGAGACTGTGCGACTTCTGGAATTTGCTGGAAAGTTCTGGGGTTTATCAGTGAGTTCTGCAGAGATTACAGCTGCCATGTGCTTGGGCCTGTTTCTATTAATAATGTGCTGCATACTATCAACATGAGATTTATCACTGTACCTTCTAGAGCTGCTCTCATTTGTAAGCATATTTGTGTGCTTTTCTGTGAGTTTGTATATCTGACAAATCTCAATGGCCTTAGTCAAAGCTAAATCACTGTCATGAAGCAAAATCTTTCTCACAGCCTAATCTTTTATGCTACATACAAGTCTATCCTTTATCAATTCATCACTTAAGTCACCAAATCTGCATGTTTTAGCTTTATTTCTCAGGTCAGTTATATATGCTGCAAAAGTTTCACTAGGTTTTTGATCCCTTGTATAAAATAAGTGCCTTTCCATTGTAGCATTTGTCTGGGAGTTACATATTTCTCTAAATTTATGTTTTAAGCACTCTAGGTCCTCCCTTAACTCAGCCTAACAACAATATGATGGTTTTTCCCTTCCAGCATAGATAACAGGTGCATATACAAATAAAAGTTCCCTTTCTATAGCTTCTGACCCAGCTAAATTATGTAGAATAAATGCCTTTGTACGGTCATCTTTATCAGAAAATGCAGCCTGTATGAAAATGTCATACTCTTGCTCAAACACTCTTCAGTTCTCAGCAATATTGCTGTTAAACACAAGTGCACTGGGTTTTAGAAATCCATCTGCCATGCCCACAAAGTATACACAATCACATTGAAAATATGGCCCTTGTAATTATTTACAAACAGTTTTGTGAGCTTGTAACAGTATTCAAATGCACAATAAACTCTTCAAAATATTGTACTTAGCGAAATATGCTCTGTAATGGCTGTACTCTGTGAAATATTCCGTGAAATGGCTGTGCTTTGTGAAATATGCCTTGTAATGGGTGTACTTTGTGAAATAACTTTACTGTAACACTGCACAAATGTGAACACTTTATACACTTCTGATAACTTGAATATCTTTGTTTAATACGAAAAATATATATGCTTTGCAAATATGCGGTTGTTTCCTTTTATTTATTCATTTTATGCAATTCAGACTTTATTTCAAACATTTTCCTTAGTAATTCAAATATTTTTATCAATATCGTGCATATCTGCTTATGCGAAAATCATTTAGAGCATTCTGTATGCCTCATTTCATATTATGGGAAAGTAAATAGTGCTAAACAAGTTTTAATACCTGAAATTCATTTCTGACCTGTTTTGTGAAGTTTTGTACATTTAGGAATGATCCACTCCTATATATTCCAACAGCTCCTAGCAAGTAGCTTAAGTAATTTTACCCAGGCCACCTTTAACTTCATGCCCCATGGATATGCCGGTTCTGACTCCTTGTCCTTTAGACATGCCGTTTCATATACTATGTCCTTTTAGATATGCCTCTTCTGACACCATGTCACCCGTTTGACTCTAGCACATATAACAAGAAAGCTGGGGTTTTCATTTAGATGCTTTAATACACAGAGACACATCAGGATGGATAACACCATTATAAAATACGAACTGCTTACTACAAAATGGCAGTCAGGCTCGCATGTGCTCACTATTTATACACTTGTGCAACTCTTGAATAGCTTCTTAAAGGTATATACACACATATTGATCTACATTATGTATGAAGGTATTGTTGTTCTTTTTATATTTTACTTTAGTATTTGTCACAGGCAGTGTTTACAGACTGTCGCATTGCATAGGAATGCACACTGTTTATGTTGATATGCACTGTCCACACAATCATCTGCATAAATGGGGTCACACAGGAATATGATCATGTGCATATCACTACCTTTCAGCTGGACAGCCATCCGAGGGGTGACAACTTCTCCCCACAGGAAAATGAAATTATACTTGATGCTTTCAGACGACAGGGACTCAGACTCCTTGGGCATTCTGGCCATACAGTCTGGAAACATGAAATGTGAACTGACCTGACCAACTTGATAAATGCAGTTGGAGGTCACAACAGATCCCATGATGCCTGTAGATAACTCTGCTTAGAAATTATCCTTTGTGGAGCCAACAGATGTCTTAATCAACATCACCTGATGTACACCCAACTTTAAGCACCTGACATACTAAGTACTAGACATTGAGGGATGCCACAGGTAGTTTACCACCATTGTCCCCTCCACGATGACATCACAATATTTCTATCCTCATTGCATACAGTGAGAGGGGAGTGATACATACCCATCCTGGGATTAAAGCTGGACTTCCAGGCTGAACATGTATGTCTTTCTTTCCATGACATGGATGAATATAGACACAATCACTACATTTTGTTGTCACATGCATATTCATGTATTGTCATTTTTGACTTACAGGAGCAGATTTGAGCTATGCATACAGAACTACACAGGGTAAGGGTGATGAACCTAAGTCTAATGACATGGATTCATACAACTGCAGTACATACAGAACAGTGTAACCAACACATGTAATGCTGTCTGCATTACTATTCACAGGTCCATCTACTTTGGGACAACACCAGGAAATGGCAAGTGAGGGCCTCCTTACTGTGTTATTGTGACCACTACCTGTTATCGCTTCAACCTCATTGTATGGCACTACTGTTTAATGTCATATTGTTATTTCCCTAACATTGTACACTACAGGTGCATCCAGTGTGGGGTCAAGGTATGCAGATTCAAGTTTAGACAGACCAGTTATTGTACTACAAAAGATTCATAGCTTGCATCAATCTGTAGCACACATGATGCATGATATTAATGTCAATATTTTTCAACACAGGGATCTCTGGAAGAGATCTCCAATGGTAACAATCGCTCTGCTGAAACAAAAAAAAAAAAAACAGTAAAACATTACTAAATGTTGGGGGCTTCACCCCTGACGTGGGGGTCTGTGCCCGCCACACCCCCCCTACTTAAATATACCAACTCCGAGATCGCACTACAGTGCCGAAAAGGCAAAGTAGAAAAAGCGGGCAAACAAATTCTTTCCCAGTCAAAGAATTCGCTGAACAGCCACTTCATTTGCCTTTTCGCACTTTACTGTTCAACAAAGATGCATTCGACAACCTGCGTCTGAGACAGCATAATAGGGAACCGTGTTTAAGTACATGGTAGAGGCAGAGTGGACCATGGTGTGAGACATCAGTGAGGTCAACCTAGACTCTGTTAGAATTGTCCAACAGGGTCATAAATATGGCTGCCTCCTTGTAAAAGATTAGTAGTTTACTGTGATATATTTTTCTGCGGCTATTAAATGTTCTATATTATGTCTTGTGTTGTTTCTCTTTTTTTCATGTTATTATATTGGACAGATACGAATGTGTTGCACTGATGTGTGTGTTCCCTATTGTTTTTTACTCAGTGATAGAACAATCTGAGTGTCTATGCATACTTGTGTTAGTTGTGCCCTGACTTAATGATCCCTGTTATGACAGATTTTCATATGTTCATAATGTTATACATTATGATTATGGTGTAATTTCTGATGGTCAGTGCATACATCTAGAGGGTAATAGCCTGTTAGATATGATCTGCTCTGCTGAAGTGTAGCCAAACCTGTGCATCAATGTTGAATATGTGCATGTGTGGCTTGTCATGACTCAATGTTGTGGGTCAGATGTGGCCATGTTGCCTGGGTCTGCACTTGTGGTCACACCCTATGTTGCCTACACCTGGGTATTCTGCCCCCCCCCTCCATCCTCCTGCTCCTCTGCTGATATCTGTGGATATCCTTTTTGGACATTTGATGTTCTTGGGATAGTTCACCCACACCTGCAGTTAGAAGACTGCCATGGGCTCTAGTTAGCATGTTGTGCAGCATGGTGCACACAGTTATCATCTATACAACCCTCTCAGTTAGGTATTGCAGTGCACCCCACTATGTGTCCAGACCTCTAAACCTAGCTTTTAGTACACTGTTAACATGCTCTGTGGTATTTCTGGTTGTTGCGTACACTCTACTGTAGGCCTCCTGTGAAGGGTTGGATGGCTCACAGTACAGCTTCATTAGCCACAGCTCAAGTGGATAACCACAATCACTTGTTGTGGGGACTGAACATACATTTGGTCAGAATGGATCCTGTTCTTAGCTGTGTTGCTGTACTTACACAGTAGTAGTCTTTCAGTTATTTCACCTTACTGGAATACAGCCTTCACTTTTCCTCCATATGGTAGCATCACGGAGACTTCCAGAGTGTGTTGCCACAGTTATACTGCCATCTGCTGTACACACAACCTAACAAGTGATGGATGGCCAGCCATTTCTGTTTATGTATCAGTCTGCTTCAGTATGTACTGGTGTCTTGATAGGTACATGTGTGCAATGTATTGTATTGGGTACATGGGGGAAGTTTGCGATGCTGTAAAACTGGTGCATTACAGCTCTCCTCTTAATGGGTGTGGATAGAGAGTGTATGTAGTCATCCACATTGCTGCACATTGCTTTCAGGAATTTTTCCAGCATACAGCTGCTAGCTGTCTGTAACACTCCCACAGCATCCCCCATGTGTATCTGGAATGTCCCAGATGCAATAACACCCAGACTGAAACGTGCTTTGGTTTCAAGAGGGATGGGGTTTCCTTGCAGGGTCTGCATAGATGTGTGTGGGGCACACATGTTGCAAACAGCCTGCACCAGTTGCCTGTCTAGCTGGTACCTGTTGATTATTTGCTGATCTGACAACTGGTTTAGTTGCAGCCTTGCTCTAAATCTAGCTGGTTGAATTCTAGAGTGGACAGCCACAGTCTCATTTGTGGCTTGTATCACTGCAGCCTGTTGCAGTTCATTATCAGCAGGTAGCATTTGTATGTATGTATTTTTATTAATTTATGTATTTGTTTGTGTTTATTTGTTTATTTATTGCTTGCTACAGAATTCAGCAAACTCCATAGTATTAGCTTTTTTTCCTTGAGGTACACAAAGTATATGCCAAGGATTTCAGAAAAAGAGTCAGTGTGGTAGTTTGCCACATTTAAGTTACGTTGTGTGTGCACAATGTGTTTTGGAATTGGACAAGCATGTGTGGAATTCATAATTATCCTACCCTGAATAGCTAAGTCCTCGGACTGCCTTCAGTGTGTCTTCTGAAACTGCATCCACAGCAGGTATGCTGATGTTTTCTACAGCGTGCTATGATGTCCGTAAATAGCTTCCACAAACCTTACTAAATCAGGCTGATAGTATTTAACTTTTACTAATCACCTTATACTTATTTTTTCTTGTTGCTGATGTGGTTATGAATCATGCTGCATTAATTAATAGCAAACATTAGTAATTTTGATATGCTACACATTTTGTACCTTGGATATGGAGCTTTTGGCCCTGATTCTCCACTGAAAATTGGCTACAGCCCAGTTGGGAAATGCAGTAATCAAAACATAACAGAATAAATGAATAAAAATATACATGCACACATAAATAAATAAATAAAAAATAAGTGAAGAAATAAACACACAAATAAGTAGATAAGAGCAACAATTGCACTCTTAAATAACCTGTTCAAGCCAATTGAAGAGAAGTTGTCAGGAACGGAGAAAATCAGTAAGAAGATGGATGAATCAAATATATGGATGAAAGAGGCTAATAAAAGGATTTCAGAACTTGAAGATAAGCAGCACAAATACCTTAGAGACATCAAGCACCTAATAGATAGAGGCAACACTTAAAAATTATTTGCAGACTTTGAGACAAATTTGAAGTATAACAATATCCTACAAGAGGAAACTGTGATGAAATACTCAGAAAGAAGTTACAATAGCAGTACCAGATCTGCTGAAGGGGATTCTTCGCTCACACCTCCAGAAAACCAATTATATCATTGAAAGGCTTACAGAGCTTTGAGAAGTCCATCACCTAAATGGAAACCACCATAGCCAGTTTCTAGCAGACTGTTTAGCCAGGTACAAATCTTACAAGAGTTAGAAAGAGCAAAAAGAGCAACTTGCAGAAGAATCACTCAGTAACTATTTATATAGATATCCCTATGGAAATATGGTGCAAGAGGCAGCATGACGGTAACTATTTATATAAATATCCCTATGGAAATATGGTGCAAGAGACAGCATGATGGTAACTATTTATATAGATATCCCTATGGAAATATGGTGCAAGAGACAGCATGACGGTAACTATTTATATAGATATCTCTATGGAAATATGGTGCAAGAGACAGCATGACGGTAACTATTTATATAGATATCCCTATGGAAATATGGTGCAAGAGACAGCATGACGGTAACTATTTATATAGATATCCCTATGGAAATATGGTGCAAGAGACAGCATGACTGTAACTAGATATATAGATATCACTATGGAAATATGGTGCAAGAGATAGCATGATGGTAACTATTTATGTAGATATCCCTATGGAAATATGGTGCAAGAGACAGCATGACGGTAACTATTTATGTAGATATCCCTATGGAAATATGGTGCAAGAGACAGCATGATGGTAACTATGGAAATATGGTGCAAGAGACAGCATGACGGTAACTATTTATATAGATATCCCTATGGAAATATGGTGCAAGAGACAGCATGACGGTAACTATTTATATAGATATCCCTATGGAAATATGGTGCAAGAGACAGCATGACGGTAACTATTTATGTAGATATCCCTATGGAAATATGGTGCAAGAGACAGCATGACGGTAACTATTTATGTAGATATCCCTATGGAAATATGGTGCAAGAGACAGCATGACGGTAACTATTTATGTAGATATCCCTATGGAAATATGGTGCAAGACACAGCATGACGGTAACTATTTATATAGATATCCCTATGGAAATATGGTGCAAGACACAGCATGACGGTAACTATTTATGTAGATATCCCTATGGAAATATGGTGCAAGAGGCAGCATGACGGTAACTATTTATGTAGATATCCCTATGGAAATATGGTGCAAGAGACAGCATGACGGTAACTATTTATATAGATATCCCTATGGAAATATGGTGCAAGAGGCAGCGTGACGATAACTATTTATATAGATATCCCTATGGAAATATGGTGCAAGAGACAGCATGACGGTAACTATTTATATAGATATCCCTATGGAAATATGGTGCAAGAGACAGCATGACGGTAACTATTTATATAGATATCCCTATGGAAATATGGTGCAAGAGACAGCATGACGGTAACTATTTATATAGATATCCCTATGGAAATATGGTGCAAGAGACAGCGTGCCAGACTTTGTAACATAGCTTCTGCAAAGCAAAATTATGGTTAATGTGGTCTACCTTATAGGTACAATGTTTGATTATGTCTTTAGAGTATTAGGTAGAAATACCCTTTTAGTGCAGTTAGCCTAGCATTCACCTATGAACCTGTCAGAAATATTTAAAAAATATTACAGTTCTTAGCATGTAATTTAAAATTTAAACTATTTTTGTACACCATTGATTTACTTGGTTTAGTACTTGCTGTATTATCATGATATCAGATGATGAGTGAACAACACATAACTTGCAGTCACTGTAAATTTAGTTAGCCATGTCTGGGTAAGTGGTTAGGGTATCAAAGAATAAAATCCTAAAAAGGATGGCAAGGGGGTTGAAGTACTGAACCCACAGGATTGCTATTACTGACATTTCTGTTTTATGAGGGGACAGCTACTAAATTATCTACAAATTAATTACAAATCCTGCATAAGGAATAGTGTCAAAGGCCTTGGACAGATCCAGATATGCTGTCTGAACTATATTGTCTCTGTCTACACTTTATGTGATTTTTTATCAAAGAAATTTACTAAATCAAACAGGCATGGTTTCCTTTTGACAACACCGTGTTGTTGCAAGTCTACAATAATACAATTGTTTATATCAGAGCATATGGAATCAGATATAACATATTCCATGACTGCAAATTGGTGTTGGGGTGATAGGCTATATTTTCCATGATTTGTGGTGCCTCCCATATGGAGTAGGTACCTATTTTCATACCTTAAGAACATACTCCATGGCTATTCCTAAGTTAAACAGATTTAGGTAAGTTCATTCAGGGCATGTTTGAAGCCATTAATTAAGCAAATTACTGCTAAAATTCTTCTCTGTACTTTTATATACTTTGTCCATTCTTTTGGCTTGACCATATTCTGACTTCATTTTAAAACTTCTTGCAAATATGTGTTATTACTTTTATATCGGTTTTGCATTATGTCAAAATACTGTATAATTTAGTTATACCTTTATAGGTTTATACCTGATTACTAGGCTAACAACCATAGGGGTCTTTTTTAAGCCTATCTTTGCTTCCCAAATGTATCTGACAAATTTTGATAACTTACAGTTATTTTAAGGGGTATATGTAGGCTTGGGCATGAGTGATCAAGCATTTACAGGCTGCCCTTGTTGACTGGAGACATATGTGCCTGATAGGGGCTAAATTTGATTCTCCATCCACTGATCCATGTTTCACTTGAACTGGTCAGGGAAGAACTCTGCTTCACATGTATGGGAACCCTGTTTCAGTGAATGGGTAGTCTCTCAGGCACATTTCTGTCCCTCCAACATGTCATATTTATTTTGCAGGCAAGTTTTAATTTCCTAGATCTGGTAATTCTAAAATTGTTTGTGGATGTGCAACAGCTCCATCAGAATGGGATCAGATGATACTTTGTAGCCCATCACCTATCAGCAGTCTGTAGGAGAATGAATACAGGAACTGGGTTTTGATGCAGTCCATATGTTGTTTACACCATGCATTCTTTCTGAATTCTGTATTTTTTAATATTACCTTGCTGTTGTTACTATGTATGTAATTTGGGCTGCAAATGGTCAGATTGATTAGTGCTGTACCACAGTAATTAATAAATAAATAAATAACCAAGTATATTGTTGGAGCCCATAATGATGTAAATTTCAGCTTTAGACATTGTTTCAAGAATGCTCCATAACAGTAGTGTCAGTGGTGCAACACCTTGTCTTTGATGCATAAGGTTGTGGGTTCTATTCCCCCACCAGCTAGAAGGATTGATGATA
Organism: Protopterus annectens; assembly: GCF_019279795.1. Taxonomy (NCBI): domain Eukaryota; kingdom Metazoa; phylum Chordata; order Ceratodontiformes; family Protopteridae; genus Protopterus; species Protopterus annectens. Next base: position 744,117,283 of record NC_056726.1, read on the forward strand.
CTGCAGTGCAGCAGTGTGTCATTCCTTGAATGAGATGTTAAACCAAGGTCCACCTGCTTGAGATGGTAACAGCTTTGGTGGATGTAAAAGATCCCACTGCAACTGTCAAAAGGAGTAGGAGAGTTTGACAATGCCCTGGTCAAATTTCACCTAGTAGTGTAAACACCATCTTGAGTCTCCCCTGAAAAGAGGTCGTTAGTATAGTGAGACTAACCCAGTCAACCAAGGATAAATAAATCTTGGGGGATGGAGAGGAAAAGACTTAGGAATTTCTGTTGTGAAGTAGGCACCAAATTATTCTGCAAGTATATTTGAGTGAGTAATATAATTTTGAATTAATACTGAGTGTTTTTCTGCATTTCTTAATTGTCTAATGTAGTTAAAGGCCTACTCGGTGTATAAAACACTGTACAACTGCATTTATAGCTGCATAGAGGAGGCAGTACCTGTCCATGTCAAATATATGATTACTGGCAAAATTAAACCACCCTGGTGGATCCCTAGCATAACTAGGTTATTCAACAAAAGGAAAAAAAAAACCTCTCCAAAGGCAGGAAGGAACAGACAAAACCATGCAAAAAATATTCATCAGTATAAACAAACAAATTAGATAGTTGGTCAAATCTGCCAAAGGAAACTACAAGGCAAAGGTAGCCTCCTAGATGAAAGATAACCATAAGTTTTTTTTTTTTTTAATTATGTTCATAACCTCAGGGGAAATGCTCAGCAATGTGCTGAGTTAATCATTAATGGCAACACTTACACCCAGCCTGAAACTAGCAAACCTGCAGGCCAACAAGTTCAGTTCAAACTCCCCATCATCTCCTACACCCAAAGAAATACCAACAAATATCCCCTTACTGGTTATTACAATGGAGTAGGTCCTTACTGCTCTCGCTAACAAAAAAAAATAGTCTCCATGGGTCCCAACAACATTTCAGGATGTTTCTTAAATAGCTTAAAACAGAATCTATCAGGGCCACTAGAAATCCTCTTTAACCACAGCCTCCAGACAGGCTTTGTCCAAGAGCAAAAGGGGGACTGATTAACTGACCAATGGAACTGAATACCATTTGCTTGACCAGTCTTATCTGGAAGGCCATAGAGAGAACTTTCATGGACCTGATCAATAACAACATAGGAAATCTCCAAACACTGGACCAAACCCAGTTTGGCTTTGTCAAGGGTAGGTCTTGCTTCCTCATTCTGGTGGACTTCTTCGAGAAAGTCATCAGGGCCATGGATGAGGGTAAAATGGTACAAACCACTTATCTAGATGTGGCCAAAGGTTTCAACATGATCCCGACTTGTGAATCACGGAACTTACTATGTTAGGCCTAAACCCCTACATTGTCATGTTTATAGCAAACTGGCTCACTGACAGGACACATGTTATCCAGATAAGCGAATTCGCTTCAAGTAAGAAACCTGTTACTAGTGGTGTCCCACAGGGCTCAGTGTTAGGACCCTTCCTGTTTGGTATATACTTCTCTGACGTGAAGGCCAATGTTGAGGGCCTCTGGCTCACCAAGTTTGCTGATGACTATAAGCTGGGAGCAATTATCGAGTCCTCAAAGGATGTTGACATCCTATGAGCAGGCCTAAAAATGACACACGACTGATGCCAAAACCATGGTCTGAGACTAAATGCTAAAAAAATGTATAATTATACAGTTTGGTAAATCAGATATCCCTGCAAATTATAATACTGATAGCACAGTCATAAAGGTAGACTCAGTGGTGAGGGACCTAGGAACACAGATAGAAAGTAACCTGAATTTGATCACCAGGTAGCAATGGTAGCAAGGAAATCCTTCTGTGTGGCTCAACTTATAAATAAAGGCATGGCATTAAGGTCAAAGGAAGTCATACTGCCATTGTGCTTGGCCCTCATCAGGCACATAATTGAGTACAGTGCATTCTTCTACATGTCTCTAACCAGGCACTTATACCAAGTGGAACAGCCCCAGGGGTTTCTCACTAAAAAATGCAAAGTGTAAGGCACATGTCTTATGCAGACCGAATAAAGGCCCTATCATTTTACTCTGTCTCATATAATTTATCGAAAGATAACATCATTGAACTACAAGGCATTCTCTGATCCAGCCTGATGAAAATTTTACATATTTGCAAGAAAAATTGTACTAGGGTTATGTGTTCCATGGACTTGAACCTTATTTGTGACTGTAACAGAAGTTGCTGGAGAGACAGATTTGTATCCCAAAGGTTACCTTGTCTATGGAATAAACTTTCGATCTTCATAAAATGAAGCCTGACCCTCACTCTCTTCAAAAAGTATTTGGATAAATGGATGGGGAACTATAAATTTACTCCTGGGGTGCTGTGCCCATGTCCCTTAAGTACAGAGGCAGTATGTAAAATGACTCAGGGCTCCAAAGACCAACTACACCTATACTACTCCATCCCATATCTGGGAGGTTTAGATATAATATTGTCATATCCTGGGTATTATTGGCTAAACTTGTAAAGCCTCTTGCACCATTAGCATAGTAATCACATGAGAACCTATGAGTTTATAATAAATTTATACGGTGTGCTAATTTTACTCTAATCTTCTTTATGATAATGCTTTGTAATTTTTTGATGGAGTGTTTAATGCAGATAGATTTTGATCTAATATAGGCTTTAATTACATTTTTTAATTTTATTAAAGTTTTGATTAGTGCTGACATTCCATAAGGTGGTTTAATTTTATGTTCCCCATTTCATTTGGTCCTGATTAGGATCATTTACTTTTTAGTGTTTATTAGAAGGGAAAAAATCATTGGTATAGGTGACCATTGAGGCTACATGGAAGCTGGACATCTTGCAGCTGAGTTTTGCAAGCTCATCATATAATTCTAATAGATTTGTATATTTATAGGGGCATAGGTAAGTACCAGGCTAGCTGCCCTTGTGGGTTATTTTAAGCCTAGCCAATTTTCCTTTTTGTGCTCAAATTAACCTATCTCATTTGGATAGAGATTAACCTTACCCATGCCATGGTCGAAAATTATGTATTACCGCTAATTCTACTACAGATAATTGGAGGTGAACCATGTATGGGGTAAATGCTCTAGGAGCTGCATCTGTCCATTAGTAGTACATGGGGCAGTCCATGTGTAAATTTTCTGTTTCCCAACTGTAGATCCAAGTGCATAAATTCAAAGGTTTCATTTCCATGGTTTTATCTTCCCTAAAGGAAAAATACTGATTCGTAATACAATTATATTAGAGATGAGATGACTATAGGAGTAGTGTAAGTAGATGTGATGAAGATGAAAATCAGATAAGACAATTTTGACTCCTAGCTAGCTGGTCAACTATATGTGCAAGTTAACTGGCATTTACAGACTTTGGGTGTATCCAACCTTTTTGGTATAGCCACTTCAGTTAATTTAAGGATAGTTGAAATAACCCATCAAAAAGGTATTTCTGTTTAGTTTGGTAAGCATATTCAGAAATCTTTCATGGTCCTTTGGGAACATGAAACGTAATCTGCTGCAGGCAACATATTGATAGTTTGTATCATTTAGGGTAACTTAAAGTTCAATAAGTTTTGCTAATGGGTCACAGGAAATCTGTCTCTGGATAATTGGATAATATAGCAATAACCCATGCCTGGGTGTGGGTAATGCTGGATTTACCCACGGTTGGTGTGGTTTGGTCACGAGGCGGCCTGAGTGGCCAAACAAAGCCAACCGTGGGTAAATCCAGCATTACCCACACCCAGAAGTGGGTTATTGCTATTATACAATGACATTATTTAAGAAAAAAAGATAATTACTTTTCTTAAATAATGGCATTGTATGATGCCTCCTTGCTGCCCTTCCGCAGCTGTCTGGTATTCTGCGGCAGTTCTGATGTACTGTGCAAGTGTATGCCTACTCAGTACATCAGGGCTGTGGGCAAAAGCAATGGAGAAAGCAAGATCTCCGTTGCTTTTTACAAACTGTTTCAGTATGTTAAATGGGTTCAACATAGTGAGACAGCTTTAAAAAAGCTTATTTTAAAGCTGTCTCGCTATGTTAAACCCATTTAACATAGCGAGACAGTTTTGAAAAAAACAACGGAGAAAGCAAGATCTCCGTTGCTTTTTACAAACTGTTTCGCTATGTTAAATGGGTTTAACATAGCAAGACAGCTTTAAAAAAAGAAACAGAGAATCTCCGTTGCTTTTTTATAAAGCTGTCTCGCTATGTTAAACTCGTTTAACATAGCGAGACAGTGTTGCTGTAAGAGTTATACTAATGGAAAAAGTCCGGACGACCGGACCTTTTTCCATTACTATAACTCGGATTTATAACGTGCATGCTGACCAATCAGCGTGCACGTTTTTGAATATTAATGGGGGGTCATTGTATAATTGATACTAATTCATAGTTTGTAGCAGACCTAAATGTGTGAAAAACACTGAAGCCTAGTAAAGAGGGAGTGCTTTATTTAAGCAATTCTCTGCTACAATGTGGATGTGTTCATGTTGCAGGAGAGCCTTGCAGTCTGAAAAATAAATAGTTAAGACTTTTGACATTAAGCAGGACACTTTAGTTATGGACTGCTCTGGAATTTATTGCAAGACTTTTTGTTATACTGGAATATCCAAAAAGCAGACTTTGCATAATAAAAGAGGCATTATGGGATCAGGGAATGCTTTGACCAGTTTGCAGAATCTAGGAAAAGCAAAGTGCAGGGTATCCTTGGTGAAGTAAGCTGATCTACCACCTCGCACCAAGCTGGCACTTAACCCCATAGAATGACACCAGTAACTTAGACAATTGATAAATCCAATTATCTGGACTCTGTAACTGGTCATTATTCTTGTTGAGGGTAGGATTTAGCTCAAGGCCAGAGTCTGAAATCATACGATGAATTTGAGAAATGCCTAGTAAGTTCCTATTTTTCTCTCTGCATGTTCATCTGGGTTCCATGCCTTAGATCATTCATATCTAAGTGTGCCACTACGAAGGCATAGTTATACTTGTCCTGTTTGAGGGATTGTAGGGTCTTTATCATATCAATAAAAACATAAAAATACCCTAATAAATCAAAATCTTCACTGTGTCATGCATCAAACATCCTTTGAGGAAGGCCCATGGGAAACATGCAAATAATCCCTTAAGGACATACAAGTGTTCCAGCTACATGAATTCTAAATGGCCACTATACTTTTATAAGTTTTTATTAAGACATTTAAAATATGACCACTTATGTTGTAAAGACAAATCCATAAAACAATGAAAACATTTCTTATTGCAGCATTATTGCCCAGAATTCTGGTTTACCAGGTTTTATGTTTTTGCCTGCATGTTTTTTCTGTGTGACAGTTTTACTTCTTGATTTTGCCTTTGTGACATCAAGGCAACTGTCATCCTGGCCTTATCCAGTTTAATGAGTGTAGAGTCAGTGACCGTCATGATGGAATCCCCATTTGCAAGGACACTTCTACTTTGATATGTAGCCATTGTGCCAATGGATACTTCACAGTCTATAGACTGGTAGTTCACTTAGTTATGAGAAAATGGTGGAGTTTTGTTAGTGAATTGCAGCCAAAGCTCATTAGCGCTAATTTATGGTGACTTAGGGAGAGAGTTTATACTGCTTTAGTGTATGTTGGATTAGTGAGATCTTGTGCAGGTATGGGTGAATTAATATATTGCTTACTGACCATCTGTGCAAGTAAGATGGTGGCTTCCAGGTTATGTAGATAATTGCACCCCTCATAAATCATGCCACATACCCTATTACCCCTTTACATACCCCATTACACTTCCTTCAAATCTCAGCTGAAAGTACATCTATCAAACAACTGGATCTGCCAGTGCCCTACACCAACTTAACTGTTTCAAGTCCCTTAGCAACAAAACTATACTATTAATATACTATTAATTTCCTGTCACTAGCCAACAGACTGTCATATCCTCACCTCCTTTCTTCTATCCTTCCACCTGTATACCATATCCCCCACCTGCTACTTTCCTTTGTTCTGAATTGCTCTTCCCTTTCCTCTACATTCTACAATAATCTATCGTCTTTGGAAAATAGTATGTGCCAGTCTTACATAATTTTATACTTTGTACTCATATCATTCATCTACAAAAAGTTGTTGTTTGATGTCAGTGATGCTTATACATATTTTGTATTATATCAGAATTTCTGATGTATATATCTATTTTGCATTGTATCTGAATTTCTACGTAAAGTTTGTAACTAGTCTATGTGTTAATGGAGCTTTTCTTCCCGGGCCTCCACTGAAAGTGGGCACATGCCCAGTCAGACTTTCCCGGTAAACAAATGTCAAATATATAAATAAAAATACATAAAATTTTGCAGTTCCTACACTGTCTCAGAAATCCAAGTGCAATGAGGCTGGCAACAGAAGGGAATATGTGAGAGTTTGGTAGACTGGGCTTACATGTTTGCCTGGTGGATCAAATCAAAAAGGGCAGGAATGGTACACTGAATCAATGTAGGCAATAGGTAAAAAGATATATTGAATAAATAAACTTCACTGCAGGGGAGATGCACTCGGTGAGGTAAGGCTATGCTACCACTGACCCAACAGCTACTTAAACTGACAGGAATGTTACATAGTTTACAGTAAAAGACATACACAGCTATTGCTTGGTACAGTACACAAATTCAATTGAATAATAAGCCAAAGAGATAATATCTAATAGTTGTACACAATTGTAGTTTGATATAGCACACATGCACAGTAGTAAAAGTACAATACACAAATTAAAAATAACAGCAAGAGAATGAAAGTGAACAGACAGCAAAAATTACCAACAGTATACTTAAGGCTTGGATGTCACCACAATGTGACTGGAGGTTGTCTTGTGTGCGACATATCATACATTTTAAGACTCAGTTGCCACCAACAGAATGAAGAAATGTTTGTGTGTACACCTCAGAGATTCAGTAAATTCAGGTGCCAAACAGCAGTTTCTTCTAGTATTTGCCTAACTCATTTGCCACATATGTCACTGCTGCCAAATATAGTTTGAGTCAATAACTAGCCTTAGCACAAGGAGAAAATACAGAAATCAATAGCTATCGATAAAGGCAATGAGCTAATCTGGGCACAGGATGCACATATTAAAATGTTGATTAAGATTTGTGCAATTGACCTTTGGGCAAATCAAAAATTATTACAAACAAATAGCAGCAGCAGTGTACAAGGCAGTGCATCTGAGCTGGGAGCAGTAAGAAGTTCCTGTAGGCAAACAACAACAGCAGTGTGCAACTCAGCACAGCTTATCGCAGATTTTGCTACCAGAAGCAGCCTTTTGCAACCATGCAAACTAGGCACTGGACCAAAATGAATATAGGAATTGTTAGACAACCGTTCTAAATGCTTTAGAGCAAAGCAATTGCATCTGCAAAGTGCAACATGCCCAGTTGCTGTATGTAGTGGGGCAAGGGTAAATCTGGTTAGAACTGTATGTCTGCTAGCAGTGTATAGGAAGGATACCTATGAACCTATAAACCTAAAATGAACTACACAATTGGACATTCAGCTTCTTCTGTACAGCACAATTTAAAGGGTAGATTTAAAGTCAAAACCTACCAAATTTCCTTCTTTCTCTCTCTAGGAAAAAATCCAGAAAGTTCCCCTAGCAAACAAATCACCTGCATAATAAAAAGTATTAACACATTTAGCATAAATGCACACAGCAGAAGCACATGGATGGAATTTAATTAAAAATGCACCACCTTGATATCTTTGGGTCTGGTATCAAGGTCAAATCCAGTTAGAAGCAATGAGCAGCCCAGCCACATAGAGCAGCAGCTCCTGTTCTGCAGCACAGTTTAAATTCTGCACTTAAAGGAAATGACCAGTTAGAACAAAACAGTTGTAATTTAAGTCTGGAGCAAGCAAGACACCCAGAACACCAGAAAATGCTATGCTATTTCTAGAAAAAAGTGTCACAAATAAACAGAACTCTTGTTTAGCAATTTGACTTCTGTTAATCATATTGCACTATACACCGGTCTCCTCATGCATTGCTAGGTCTCCCAGCTGGGTACATTGCAGAACCTTAGGACATTCTGGGGGTTGTGCCTGCAACTTCAGACAGGGGGTTTGTCAATTTCCCAGTGCACTTCCCCGTAGTGTCCAAGGGGAATGCATGCAATGGTGATGTGTGGGTTTCTTCCCACCTGTATGGCAAATCAGGCAATGTCTGCCATCATACCCTCTCTTTAGACAATGCTCAGTTTGCATTCCACTGCCTCTGATAAAGATCAATGTGTAGAACCATCAGACAAGCACCATCACCCCCAGAGAGGAATACCCATCCCTTCCATGCCAGTGCCTTAAATTCTCAAACCGGAGTCACCTCAGCTATAGCCAGGGCGTTATCCCCTTACACCACAGTATTCGATCCAAATGAACAAAACTGTGACACAATAAAGAGTATTATTAGGAGCCGTGGTGGTACAGTGGTAGTGTTGTTGCCTCACAGCAAGAAGTTCTCCTGTTCGATTCTCGGCCGGAGTGCCTTCTGTGTGGAGTCTGCATGTCCTCCCCGCAGTGGAGTGTCCTCCAAAAGACATGCGTGAATGGGCGTGCCTTTACTGAATGTTGGGCATCAGGCTGGCAACTCAGCACCATAAAAAAAAAATCCACTGACAATCATTAGCAGACCGGAGTTCCGCTGTGGCGACCCCTAACCAGGAAAAGCCGAAAAGACAAACAACAAACTAAACTAGCAACAAATGCACTTTTAAAAGTACACACACTGAACTGAATGTAATTAAAAAAAAAAACACTTTCTTGATGTCTTTGTGACTGGTAATAAGGTCAAATCTGGTTGGAAATGGTAACTCAAGTAGTACTGTGCTGTAGGGAAATGCAGCACAGAGCAGCCCAGCCAAAAAATATATAGATTGTGCTACAGCAACAGAATTTAAAAGCTGCACTTTAATTGCAAATGAGAAAAACATCTATAAATTAAAATTGGAATAAGCAGAATACTTAAAATACCACTATTCTTTGCAAAATAGTGTCCCGAATGAATAAATAAAGCTGTCCCACAATAAACAGTATTTACAGCTTAACAGTAAATGTACTTTGCAGGCACACAAATGGAATTGGATTAAATAAAAAAAATACACTTCACCGATATCTTTGGGACTGGCATCAATGCTAAATCTTGTTGGAAATGGTAAATCCAGCAGCACAGTGACGGAAAAACAGCACAGAGCAGCCTAGCCAAGAAGAGTTTTCAGCAATTCTTCACTGGTCATCCCAAGCCCTCTCTCATGAAACACTCATACTAGGTGACTTTAATGTTGACTGGTCCACATGTATCTCTCCTAGCCCCACTACTCATGTAAACCTACATGACTTTAATCAACTAATCCAAACCTCTACTAGAATTGACAAATTCTCCAAAAAAGAGTCAATTTTAGACTGGATCCTTATCAATCACCCTTCCCAACTCTATAACTTTGGGACACTACCTGACAGTCTTAGTGACCACCAACCTACATTCGTCCTAAAGCACCAGATAAACCCATAAAAACCTCCTATTTGCAATTAATACACCATAAAAGGAACTTCAAATCCCAAGATCTCATACCTCCACTATACCATTGCAACTGGTCTCTCTCGTATACCTCCCCCTAGACAAAGCTGTTGATTACTTCAACTCTACTTTCCTTAACATCCCAGACCAGCTTGCCCCAGCTAGAATGTTATGAACAAAATCCAGTTATGCCCCCTGGCTTATCAAAAATACCTGAATACTCCTAAAACAAAGAGATTGGGCTTGGGAAGCATTTTGTCAAAGTAAAACCAGTCAACATAGACAAAACTACTTTGAACTGAGAAATAAATAAATAAAAAAACAAATACGACTAGACAAGAAAAAACAATACTCTGATGTCCCGGCAAAACACAAGACAAACCCTCAAATATTTTGGGCAGCTATCAACAAAATACTTCAACCAGGGAAAACAACTACCCCTCCCCTTCAACCTGGGAAAACAACTACCTCTTCCCCCAAAATTTACTAATTTCAGTCATTCTCTGATTAATAACAGCCCTCCTATAACTTACACACATCTCCAAACACCAACTGACTAAAAATACTTCTCCCTTGGCCCTGACCCTATCAACACAATATATAAGTATCTGACAAAATTAAAACCCACTACCCTTGCAGCTGATAGACTCCCAGGGGAATATTTTGAGAATGCAGCCAAAGCAATGTCATACCCTGTCACAAAATTAATAAATAGGTCAATCACTGAACAACATATTCCAACTCTCTGGAAAATCTCTCATATTAATCCAATACACAAAGGAGGCAATTCAACTGAATTATCAAACTATCGCCCAGTTGCCATACTATCCCCCTATCAAAAATCCTTAAGAGATGCATACATTCCCAATTACTAAACTACTTGCTAACAATCTCCTCCCTCCAACACAACATGGTTTTCACCCCAATCATCATACTACTACTGCTCTTATTAGCTTCACCAATTCTGTAAATTAGCTATGGAACAAAGGAAAGCTTGTCTCAACCATCTTCTTGGACCTCTCCAAAGCCTTTGAAGCAGTCTCCCATTCCAAACTATTAACTATACTCACTGAACTGAAGCTACACAGCTCCATATTATCATGGTTCTAAAACTATCTCTCAATCCATCAACAAGCTGTTAAATGGGAAAACACCCTATCCCCCTACTCCCAGTAAACTTAGATGTTCCACAGGGATCCATCCTTGGACCCTCTTCTCTTTATCATTTTTACCAACAACCTACATAAATCCTCCCTCCATGCCAACCTGGTCCAAAAATGTTGATGACGCAATCCTAATCTACTCTGCTCCACCACTCCAACAGTTACAGCAAATCACTCAATAATCCTTTACAGCAGTAGAAACCTGGCTGTCTGACTCACAACGTATACTCAACCCAAAAAAACCCAACTAATGCAATTCCATCCTTCTAAAGCTTTTGACTCTATTTCCACATTTAAAATAATATCATCTAACAATACTCCTATCACACCAGTCACTCAAACTAAACTATTAGGTGTAATTATAGATAATAATATGAAATTTGACAAAAATATACCTCATATCATCTCAAAAGTTCACAAAATAATTGATAGTCTCTACAGATTCAAAAATTACCTAACCTCTAATAGTGAAGTCACCATTGCTAGAACCCACATTCTCTCCACACTACTCTATGCTTCCTGAGTACTAACCAACCTAAATAAAAGTAACCTTAACAGACTAACTATTTGTTATAACAAAATAGCAACACTTGCCACCAATTCATCCTACAGGTCCCATCATTACCAGTCTCTTAAAAAACTATCCTGGCTAGAATTACCAAACCTGTTAAGCTTTAATCAACTTAAAATAGACAACCAAATCCTATATAAAAAAAAAACTCCAGCCCTACAAGGACTTCTCCACCCCTATACCTACAATTGTCCACTAAGAAGTACCAGTAAAGCACTGGTCAAAATGTCTAAAAGTAAATATTACTCTGGGGACTCCCTCTACACTACTGCTGTCGCAAGAACATGGACTACTCTTCCTCTAGATATCCGATCACTAGAAAACATGCATAACTTTGTTAGCCTTCTTAAGTGCTATTTAACCCACTCTTGGATGTGCTCCTGCTCTAGCCCTGGGTAAATCCTATCAGTTACCCCTACTCCCAACTCATCTTCTTCTTTCTTTTTTTTTTTCTTCACAAAGCTACCTCATACAGATTTTCTAGTCACCATTTCAGACATAATGCATATTAACATAACTGTATTGTGTTATATTGTAATTGTTAGTAATATATTTTATTTATTGTATTACTGCTTGATGCTACAAATGTTACTATCCTACATATGTTTTACTCATTTATTGTATTAGTCTGCAGATGTTTCTACTTTATATATATTCTTTATTGTAGTCTGTTTTGATCTTTTCTCCCTGGGTCTCCACTGAAAATAGGCAATTCTGCCCAGTCAGATATCTCCCAGTAAACAATAAAGTAAATAAATAATAAAACAAATAATTATTTTGTTACATTTAGTTTGGCACTTGCCAGCATCTAGTAGGCTTTCAAAAGCTTGGCTTTGGAAGATCCTGTTATTTCTGTCATGCAATATCTGCTGGCGTATTTTTGTTGTAAACTTCTCTCCTTCCTGCCATCCTAGGAAGGGTGTACACTTACATGTCTGTAGATTTCCTTTTGAGGCCCTCCCTTGACTCAGATTCATTTCTAAAACGAGGTTACTAGCAGGGCATTAACAAACATACCACTAATTTTCCGAAGAATAATTTTTTTTTGCATTTATTATTAAACATTAACTTAGAAGTCAACTGTCAGATCATAGGACTGTAACAGCAATTATTTGCACTTGATTTCCATCTTTATCCATCCTTCTAAGCACCGTATAGCATGTTATATTTGGGGTGGGGGACAGTTGATACAGTACTGGTGTCAGAATAAGCTATCAGTATAATTAGAGGCAACAATAGCTAGATCACAGCAGATGTTATGATGGTCTGTCTTTTGTTGATATTTGGCAGAGTACTACCCAAACTATGTGGCAAACTAAGACGTTATATCTAGGAACAGCTTGGCATGAAGCCAAATGAGATGGTCAGCAATACTGTCAGACATGCTGTGCTCAGCTAATTTGTAGATGCAGTAATTTAATCCTGTCACATGCTTGAAGACACTGTTAATGACTTTTCACTTGACAGTTTCAGTATGCTGTGTCGATATTATAAGGCCTGTTACTTAATGAACTCACAGTGAAAAAAAAAGTATATACTGACACATTCTAAAAGTGTTAAGAAGTCAAGACCATAAATCTAAACTTACAAAAGGATGAGAAAACTGAAATGTGAAAGCCTGTCCATGCAGTAAAATATTGTGGCATTTATTTGATGTTGAACTGAAAGCTAGGCATTGGGATGCAAATCCTGTTAAATTCCACCTGTACGTTTTGGGACTCTGAACTAGAGCCTGAATTTTATTTTGCACTCGGCTAATCTTCATGAAATTGGCATGTTTTCCCTGTGGCCATATATATTTTCTAATTAAAATAAAATAAAGGTCTGTATTCCAGCTTTTGTCAAGCAGTGGATAAACATGCTGAAATAATGAAAGCAGAGAGCATTTTGTTTTGCAAGACAGTTAAAAGTTACACTTGTGAAAACATTCTAAAAATGCTTTCAATGCAAATAGGGGGCTGCAGATTTAAGGCATTCGGTGATGATAAAGTAGTTTCGAAAACGAAGTGGAAAATGCTAATATGGTTTACTATTTCACTAGCTTAGATAGCCTCCCAAACAAGAACACCAGAAATTATCCCCCTAAACCTCTTTTAAATATAACAGAAATGAATGAATCTTCTATTCAGTTTATCACCTTTACTTTGAAATAATTTGACTTGGTGTTCCCAATCTGGATGTTTAAAAGTGCTACTAGATATTATAATAAAGGATGATTTTATATGCTAAGTGCTGAATGATGTTTATTGCTGTTGCAGGTTCTATTTCTGTAGTCAGTATTATTATTTTGTTTTATTATTCTTCTGTTCCATAAGATCTTGTCAAATGATAATTTTCTATATTAAAGATAGTTAAGTTTATTCCCAATAAAAGTGATTGCATAGACCCAGCCATGAGGTCCATTTAGACGTATCACAATTAATTCCAACACCATGGCATTCAGATGGTCAACTTAACAACAGCAGGGATGCTGTAAGCCTTGTCAGACACTGTTACAGCTGATCTGTACCAGGATAACTGCCTGCAGAACATACTGTAATGAATAAGAAAGATCAGGATCTGTATCTAGTGCTACCAACATCTGAATAGTTCATAATCAAGATTTTTACTTTGATTGTAAAGCACTTCATTTCTTGGAATAACAGAAATGATACCCTTAACAGGAAGATTACAAACACACTCTTTAAGCCTTTCTTGTTGAAATGGCATGCTTTGTCATACCACAGGCTGCAGCCAATCAGCTAAGGACTATTGCATGAGCTGAGAGATTATTAACGAAATTGCACCTGGACTCTTACCAGCTATCTGACCTCTATTATTTTAAAATGACTTTTCTGGAATTTGTCCAAGGTTTGTAGGTTTTCAACTGCTGAAGATAAAAGCTACAGGAATTATCTTGCCTTATATATATTCATAGCAAGCTGTGGACAGATATGTTTTGCTTCCTTGTCATAGATTTCAAGAGTGGAGGTGGAGATAGACCAGAGATATACATGCCATTTTTTCTCAGACTTGAGACCATCAGTATAGAGTAGAATATGATACCATGAAGATTAGTATTGTTAAGATGTCCAGCTGCATGTTTTTTAGACTATTTACGGTGTAGGCCAGTCTATACAGATCAGCTGCACCTCACACAAATAACATATGAAAGAAGCTGAAGGTCATAGATGATAAACTCCATTTAAATGATTAATGCATTGACTGTGTAAAAATATATTATAACATTAAACATGGGTACATTGCAAAACATTTTTTGTTAATTAACAATAGTATGTTCTGAGAAGGAAGGTAACACAGGAATTAAGCCTTGCAATCAGTGATCCATGAAGCGAAGTGCAGAAAGTTTAAAATTTAAAGTGCAAATAATTGGTTAAAGAAGCATTTTTCCAGAATAATTTTTATTCATTTAACCAATTATAGTTTTACAGCATAGAAATATGGTACAACACTAACCCTCCCTCTGCAAGGTGGTTGAAATCTACAGAATTAAGAAAACATCACACGAGCCAAAGTTTGTCTAAGAAATATTTCCTAGTTTTGTAAGTGATCAAGTTTTATAAATTATGAAGTGCAAATTAGAATAAAGCAGTTTAGAATTAAATATCTCTGACTGCACTTTACATGCTTTATACTTAATGAAGCTCATTTATGTTAAATGAAACTCGTTCCTTCAGACAGCACAGGAAACTCTAACTCTGGCAATAACTTATTGTATTCCATCTCATAGTAGAACACTCAGCACATAATAGCCATAAACCAGTCAAGCAGACATGACACTAATAACCTGAATGCCCAAGCATTCCTGTAAGGTGATGGATGGATATGAAGCTACTTGTTGTGTTATATGCACTATATTGTCAGCAATTTTGGTTCACTCTAGTGAGAAACATACGAGGAAAAAGTATATTAGCCACTGCTATTTTCTTACCCAAGTCCTGCCTCAGAGTGGGGGCACAGAGTATAATTATGCATACTTTATTCCAGCTAAAGAAAATACCCATGTTGTATGCCTTGTTTACATGATGTAAGCACAAGATGTACAGAGAAGCATGTCTTTGGAATACATTAGCAGTAGATGTTTGAGCTTGATAGAGATTGCAGAGTATATACTGGTATACTCTGAAGAGATGTTCATGTACGTTTGTCACACAATTTTCAATACCTAGCTACTCAATGATATATATATATATATATATATATATATATATATATATATATATATATGATATCTGTATGTATGTGTGTATGTGTGTATGTGTGTGTGGGTGTGTGTGTATAGACAGAGAGAGAGAGAGAGAGAGAGAAGGGGTGAAGGAGCTTAGAAATCTATATAGATCTCACCTCTCTCTCTATATATATATATAGATCTTATATGTGATGTAAATTTAATGGAAATAATGTATTTTCCCTGTCATAAATACATTTACTTGGGCTGTCATATTAGTAGGTTTTATCAATTATGATGTGCATGTTCAGTTCCCATAGACCTTTTCATCTTTAGGAATCTTACATTAAAGGCTAATAAATTGTGATAATGAGCAGCTGAATATCAAAAATTTAGTCGGTACGCCTTGCTATCTACTGTTGTAGGTTTATGTTATATTTGAGCATGATATATAAACAGAGCACAGATGAATTAAACTAACAAACTGCATTGTGTTGTAATCAGCCTGCTTGTTTACTGCACATGCTTAAGTATGCCACTTTACCAGACGTCCCCAAAAAGAGGCCCTTATACCCATCTAGTGTACTTGATTATCAAACAAATTGTACTGAATAAAAGTATTTTCTCCCTGCCATTCATACATAACCGTCACAACTACCTTTCAATGTATCTGCATAGACACTTATGTAACTCCTGCCTGGATACTTATGCAACAATGGCATGTTTCAGTTTAACCAGCTAAGACTAGTTCTACCTAAAGATCTATGAGAACCTCTCAGGTATCATACAGGTAAGCCATGTCTAGCTTGCTTTCCCTTTGATTTAGGGTTTGATTCATGTCTGCAGCATGGCTGTTCTTATGGTCAGGGTCTGCTAGTATCATTGTGCTTATATGTGTTTCAGCTGGTTACTCATTTTTTTCCAAAAGGCATGGTGTTTAATCTGATGATTTTAAATTCACTGTGTAAGTGGCTCAACATATGGCACACTCAACTTTGGTGCAGAAAGCTGTGGATTCTGTTCCCACTACAAATAGATTAATTACTGACATGAAAGTACAGAGTATGCTGTCCTTTGGACAAAATATTAAACTGAGGTTCCATCTGTATGTGATGGTAGTAGCTCAGGTGGTCACAAAACATACCATGGCACCTACTGAAAAGAGTAGCAGAAGGTCTGCCATGTCCTGGCCACATTTACCTCAGCAGTGTAAATGCTACTTTTGGTCAACACTGAAAAGAAGCTGCTAGCTTAGTAGGACTAACCTGGTCAACAAAGGATAAATAAAACTGGTTTGGTTTGTGCTGTGAATCATTTTTCACAATTTCACCCTTAGTTTTTAAAGGACTTGCCTGGTTAAAGAGATTACATAAATACATATAGATAATATAATTGATGGATAAAGCAGAGCATTAGGACAATGAGCAGTTAGCAAACTACTTTCTGTAGCCCAGGGTTCAGTTCCTTAACCTCCATTTATCTCTAAGTGTGGACTCTGAGCAAGCCAGTTAACTAGACAGTGGTCTTGGGCTGAATCCGAAAAAGGCCCATTTGAATTTGTGATCCAGAATCGGTAGCAAATTCAAATAAATAAATAAATCTAATTAAATATTACTTATTTGCCTTTTCAGCTTTATATGTTAGACATTGCAAGAATGGAACACACTGCCAGCATTGGTAGTATAGAAGGATAAAGCCCTTATTATGACTCAGGTGACCCATGTTTGATTAGCAACTCAAGTGCCTGATGTATCCAGTTCACCCATCTTGGAAGGGAGGAAAGCATCCCAGGCTTACCACTTGGATGACACCTAGATGGATTAGTAGATGCTGCACCCATGGAGCATGATCCTATGAGTACACCCTGCCCTCATGCATTCACATATAGCTGAAGAGAATCTGCACGCATGTCTCCTATAACAAGACATCAGTTATAGAGCTATGAATAGCCACCACATAGGGGATGCTCCATGAAGGGTAGATAGCACCAGAGTTTCAGCAAGACTGCCCCCCCCCCCACACCTGACTTTCCCCTCCACACCTGACTTTCACCATGGAGAAACTAATGGGTCAATAGGTCAATCAAGACAGGAAATAATGGCGTTTAGGGCTCCTACCTAGCCAGATAATGTCCATTCCTCACTCACATGAAAAGAATGGATTGACTGGGCACAGTTAGAGAGGCCACCATGCTGATCTTGTGAAAAAAAGAAGAATGGAATCCAGTGAAAAGGTCTTGGGGGAAGGTACATCCATGAAAGTGTGAGGAAGACATGAAGCCCTGTCTTACAAAAAGAATGAAAAGACTGACTGCTTGACTGCCTGTTTAAATACAGAGATAAAATGAAATAACAAGTTAAAAGAGAATAGCATTCAGGATAACAAGGCACGAGCAGAAAATAATAAAAATGTAGATGAAGGAAATGCTCTAAATTCTCGTCCAAGATAGTGGCAGTTAGCTGCCAGGGCAAGCACGATCAGTCCGTACAACTGTTTCTCACACCTGGACTCTGAGTAATTGAAGTTTAGAGTTATTTTGCACTTACTGCGTGTTTTACTGACAATCTGATAGAGCTTTGTTTTAAAACTGATGAATTAACATCTTCAGTTGAAGCTGACTTCTCCTGGCTTTCTTTGTAGTTTTCTACATTTACCACATCATGATGCTGTAATAATTTTTCTTTTTATCCAGACTTCTCTTCAGTGGACTCAATGCTTAACCTGGGGGAAGTCCATCAGTTTGATCAGATTCATTGTATCCCAAGGTCCAGTAGTTCTGAAGATGCTTCCCAAACATTTTCAATATTTTATATGCACACAGACATCCTGTTTCTTGCATGTGATGACACTCATTTTCTTCCAGACTGCTTCATCACTTCCTTCTCATATCAGAAATGAGAACCATTTTAGCTATTTGTGTATCAGGTTATATCTGTCAGCTCCATTGGCAGAGAGAGATGAAGCCCAGACTATTACCTAGGTGACCCAGTTTCAGTGAAAATCTCAAATGCCTGTTGCAGCTTTCACAGGGAAAATAAGGAATGATGAGACTTTGCCTGCTCACCTCTTGTTAGTGGCAGTAGTGTGAAGCATACATCCATGCACACATGCCATGGGCGCAGTCCTGATGGAGACTGGGTCTCACACAGCAGTGCAGCATATGGGGAGTGCAAAGCTTTGATTACATCACACAAGGAGACAAAATTATAATGCCCATGGCATGTCAATCTCTTATAGCATGTTGAGACATCCACAAATGAAGCATAGGGCTTACAGTAAAACCCTATTCTCTCTATGAACATGGGTAATGGCCTGCACTCCAGCTTAGCTTGGCCCATTCCCTTGTGAGCAAGTGGACCACAGGGCTCTAGCCCAGAGTGAATGAAAAGATGTATATAGCAGCTAAGACGGATAAATCTTGATGGCTGGAATAGGGGAATGAGCCAAAAAAGTTACATAGAGTGAACAATGAATGTCCACCAGGAAACCAACTTCTACTAATACTTTACTCAGGGCTGATAGTGGTCTCTCGTGATAACTGACTGTGTCTGTACATTATGATACGTTCATAGTGGCAAGAAAGCTCTGTCTGGATAATGTAGAGTTCCATAAAGTTGGTTTCAAGATAAACTGAAGAAATTAGAGACGGGGGAAAAAGACAAATCTCTTACAAGATTCCTATTATAAAGCAGAGCTTAAATCCAAAAGGAAACTGATAGAGCAAGGGCACTACCATCATAAACAGGAAGCATATTTTGTTATAACATATGCCTCATTCATGGAGTTTGACTCCATTACAATCTGGAAGTACTGATATATACCTCTGAGTGTTGTGGTTTTATCCAGAACTCTTAAAACTGTGCCTAATATCATTTACAGGAACTCCTCAAGCCTTAGTGACAGGCTAGTGTGGTTTACTACCTTACTGATTCTGTATTAAAAGTATTGAATGGAAAACAATGCCTCTTATTTGGAGCAGGGACCTGGGTACACAATATGTGTTCATGTAGATATCTCACATATCTATTATGTTCATGGACAAACGTGTGAATTAAAATGCCAAGCATCCCAAGTACAATGTATTGTTATTCCATTGTAATATGCATCACATAGAACAAGCAATCAAGAAGGTATGTGCAAGTATTATTAAGCTCCTGTGTAACATTAGGAATTGATAACCTGTGAGACCTGTGCATGCATATTTCAATTTGAATCACAATGGTGACTGGAATGTGTTAAACAATTTTTTCTTTTTTTACTTTGACAGTCATTTTAGCGCAAACTTCTTGGCTGCTAGTTCTCTAGATATGATGTTCTTTATAAGCTATCACTTTGGTATACAATGTCTTTGTACTACATATTCAACATTATGTCAAAAGTCTGCATAAACCTTTGCTATCAAAAGGCAGGAACTTAAAGACTAAGACATCACATTGTGAATGCATAGCCCATCTCACAAATAATTTTGCTTATGTACTCATATGCTTTATCTGGGTGCAAAAAAACATACCACTAGCTAAGGTACATGAATCTGTGCAAGAAGATGTTACATACTACTCCATGACTTGGTTGATATCTGCCTTGCTGCTCTTGAATTAGTCAACTTGCTTGACAACTGCATAATGTCACCTTTCCAGCACCCTGGCACATGATTTCCTTGAGATACTAAATGCTCATCTTCTCACTCTGTATCTTAAATATACATCCTTCTCCTATTTTTTTTTTAAATGGAAACAGAGTCATTTTTCTGGTCTAGAAGTGCAACCCCACATTCTATGCAACTTTTAAAAGAAATATAGCCATGACACCCAAACAATATCCATTTTTTTCTTTTTCTTTCCCTTCTCCTAAATTTCCCTCCTATTTACATTTAATCTTTTTTTTTATTCTTCCCATGTCTACAGATTTCCACCTTCATCTTCTTCACACTTTAAAACAGTAAATTTGTGTTCTTCTTGGGGGGAATTTAATAAAGCCTACACAGTGTTTTTTTACCATGTAGGCATTGTGCCGTGATGCTTACATGAACGTAAGTAGGTTTTAGATTCAGTAAACACTGCTGAGTGGCACATGAATACGCCAACATGGAAAGTTCTGTGGCATGCAAATCTCCTCATAAGCAGATGAATCTCATGCAAATGAGTCAGGTAGTGTAATCCAGCAAGCAGATAGTCAGCTCTTCAGACCCTGTGAAAGGTAAAAAGTAAAAAATGCACCAAGATAACACACAGCAAACGTTTAATCACAGCAAAGTACAGAGTGGTAAGCGCTTTCACAACCAAAGTTGCTTCATCAGACACCACAGTAAAAAATGCACAGGTTTAAATAGAGATTCTAAAATGCCAATTAATCAATAAAAATCACACAATGATTAAGTAGCAGTGAAAAACAATTAAGCCTCATGCTCAAACTAAAAAAAGCATTGCTTAAAAACATTGTACAAGAAGGAATCAAATACTATACATGAGAAAGCACTTAAAAAACTTATAAAATCATTATAAAACATGGGAAAATACTAGGCAGGAAAAAGTTAAATAGAATACTTGGAAACTAATAGTTAAATACATTAGACTAATTTTGAAAGAACTTAGCTAATCTTAATGCTTGAGATGTCTAGCCTTTAAAAAGGGACCAAGGAAGTAGTAGCATTCAAACCAGGATACTTTTGAGCATTAAGTTTCAAAATCCACTTCTGTTCATGTTCCTCTGTGATATTCTCAATGTCACCACCTCTGGGGTTTCTATGAATATGTTGTAGAACAAAGAACTTAAAGGAATGAGAACGGCCATTGGACATAACATGATTGGCTAGAGCATTTGACAGAGCAAGAGTGTAGACAACAAAAGGGCTGTAAAAATGTAGATATTTGGACAGAAATGGCATACCACATACAGATATGAGTGAAACTATCATCCTGTGTGTCTGAAAAATTAAAGGAAATAAGTTAAATTAATTTTATTTTTTTTAATAATATGGACATGTTTGTGCAGTGTGCAAACATGCTTTATAAAAAAAATTTGGAAAAAACAAAGTTTATATTATGTGACAGAAATGAATTACATGATCTTGTGTGGAGTATTTACAATGGTGCATTGGTACTGTTGCTATTGTGGTAGGGCTTGGAAGCCTGTAGTTTCCAGGATGTGAGCACAGATGCCTATGCAAATGAGGTGGAGTTACTGAATAGCATAAAGGGGTAATCTTGTCCGCATATCCCCTTCATATAGGCAGAGAACCATGTAGGTGTTTACAGAGGAGGTAGCTGACATCAGGGGAGGGTGTCTCCAGTGACTTCTAAGCATACTTCAGCTCAGCTGCTCCTGTTTGCACTGTGCACCACCATGCTCAGTGTGTCCCTTCAGGGGAGGGGGGGTTGTGCACTAACTTCCAAGCTTTGCTTAGCTAAGGGGTTTGTGTTTCCACGTGTTTGTGCAGCATGCTGCTATACTGAGCGTGGAAGTCTGGGGTGTGTGTTTGTGTAGACTAAGTAATAAGCTTTGTTTATCTACAGGTCACATGTTTGTGCAGTGCACCACAGTGCTCAGTGTATCTCAAAGCCAATGACATATTAATTAGTTTTAACTTCTGTTTAACTTGAACTAGGGCCATTAAATTATGTTAAAGATATACATGGCAGGTGGACTGCATCATAGGTAGCCAATCACACAGTCAGCACCTACAGCAGAGCACTAAGAGCAATAAAAAGTATGCATATACCCTACAATCTGATTATCCCCCATACTCTGTTCTATTGGAGTACAGACTTGGGAATTTTAACTGAGAGAATGCTAGGAGCTGCTGCAGGTCTGCTACATCTGTATGTGCTAGATGCTGAAGTCAATGCTTCTGCAGCTGCTGCTGACTATAGGCCTAGAAAGAGAAGGGGAAGAGTGTTCAGGCCCAGGATAACCTTCTAGGAGCTACATGAGTTGGAGATTGTAGAGCACTACAGAGTGGACAGGGACCTACTACAATAACTCACTGAGCTCTGCTGCCCTCATCTCAGACTCAGAGCCAACAGAGGGAAACCCATCCCAATGGAAACAAAGGTATGTGCACCCTTTAGGATGCTAGCTACAGGTACTTTCCAAAGACCAACTAGGGACATGACGGAGGTCTCACAGGCATCTGCTTCCAGGGTACTCCACCAGTTTCTGGATGTCATGCTACCAGATTTATTTTCCCCTCATCCCTGAGGCAAGGCAATGTGCAACACTTCTACCATGTAGCACACTACCCTGCAGTACTAGGTGCCATAGATTGCACTATGTACACATCAATTCACCACCTGGTGAGGAGGGTAGAATCTATGTCAACCTCAAGGGGTACCAGTCCATCAACTGCCAGGTCATGTGCAATGCCCAGGGGATTATCATGAATGTGTATGCTGGCAGCCATGGCAGTTATCACAACTCCCATATCTGGCATGCATCACAGCTGTACCAGATGTTTGCTAGGGGGACATCCCACATGGCCATTTACTGGGGGATGCTGGCTAAGCACTGGAACCATGAATGATGACAACCATCAGAAATGCACACACACCCATGAAAGAATGACAATGAGGCACACCCACAAACCAGAAACATCACAGAGCATGTGCTTGGGCTTCTGAAGTCACAGTTTTGGTGCCTCGATATATTTAGTGGAGTCCTGCAGTAGCCACCAGCCACATGTGCACATATGTTCACAGTATGTGCCATGCTACACAATATGAGCCTGTGGAAACAGCTACAGCAGGATCAGCAAAGGGAAGGAATGCACAGCCCACCACCACTGCCTAGGTCACCACAGCCACAGTCACAGGAGGACTTGGAGGAGGAACCCCCTGATGATTTCCCTGCAGGCACACGTAGGTGTGCCCAGTACACACTGGCTTTGGCTAAGAGACAACATATAGCACATTCACAGCCTAGGGCCCTAGGGACTAACACCTTACTCCTACACACATGCATATAGTAAAATTGTTGATCCCAGGCAACCCACACAACCTGTACCTATCCATGTATTGACTGTGTACTGCTTGCATCACACAGACTGAGCCCTGAACTACAGTTCTGTCAACTGCTGCATTCGCAAGGTAAGTCTCTAACCTACACACTATTTGTAAGTATTGCTATAATATGGTATCATATGTATGGATTTGCTGCATTTATGCAAGGAAATATAGTCGGCTATGTGGACAGAAGTAACATCCACATGGGACTACAGATACCCAGTATAATAGTATGTGTTCCCTAATAATCACTAGGCCTCATGGTTGTAATATTCACTACATCAGCCAAAGGAGGTGTTAAACAGCGGGGTCACATGATATTTCGACTACTATCTATCCCAGTAGATCAGTTGCTGTTGTTCCCCCACCTTCCAATGCAGCAGTGTTCCCATATAACTGCTTTAACAGTAAGGCATCAATGGTATATCAGCAGACCAGGCAATCTCAGGTCTGTAACGTAGAACTCAATCACACATTCTATGTCACACATAATATAGGAATAACAACATACATATTTATGCTGTTGATTGTGTGATGACTGACTCCTCCCTGTCTGGCAGTCTGTGTAACTCAATGGACTAGGGAAGTTAGCATGGGTGATGGTGTTGATGGTTCTAATCTGGAAGTAGTCACATCCTTTGCATGTGAGGTATTATTATGTTGGTGTTTTCACAGACTATCAGTCTGCGTGTGGTATAACATTATGAACCTCAGTCACATATTAAGTACAGCAGACAGCATGAACATTTTGAGTGAAGTGCAGTATTGCAGAAACAGGGACAGATGTCATTGTCTGTAACACACAAAATCCTGGGCTGGAGTACAGGTAGGTGTGGCCTGAAAACACTTTATAAGTACTGACAGTCCCACTGGGCATGCCGATACACTTAGTTAAAATGAACACAATTCTGTTGCCCCTACATAAAAATGACCTGTTATGTATAGATATGTCTATACATACAGACATATATGTATACATATCTGTCTGTCACTATCTGTATATATATATATATATATATATATATATATATATATGTATATTAAAATGATACATAGACACTCCCATGTATCTGCATAACACATATACATATATACGCACAGCTACATTTATATATACATCCCTGTTATAATATGTGTGTGGATGTCTGTATTGTCCTACATACCCTAATAATGGTGAGTAAATCTGCACTATCACACATCCATACTGTTGCTGAAAGAGCCAAACTAAGGGTGCAACAGTACATAATCCACTTACCTACAGACACCTAGCCTGATGGATGTCACCACATAGACAGACAGAGGTAAGCAGATGGTGTAATGTATAATGTTAACAACACACGCATGGACAGGGTACATTGTTACTGCCCAAAGGTTTGCCTCTCTAAGTGTAAACAGCCACATATGGCCATACTGGTAACTGTACACCCATAGCTAGGATAATAACAGTTATCTCACTGCTAGGATACTAGATGCAGATAATAGTACGAAGCCACAGATGCTGTTCAACACAAGCCTAGTTTGTGTAATGCTCAAGTACTATGCCTGCAATCACATATACAACAGACTGAATCTGTGGCACGTGAGATAAGTACTGTGAGCTATAGTGTGTAAGACTAGATAGGTATAGATTCTAATCTCAATCCAGGCTACTTGGTTTGTGCTTGCATGTGGTGGGTGTGTGTGTGTGTGTGTGTGTGTGTGTGTGTGTGTGCGTGTGCGTGTGTGTGTCTGCGTGTGTGTGTGCGTGTGCATGCGTGTGTGTGCTTGTGTGTGTGTGTGTGTGTGTGTGTGTGTGTGTGTGTGTGTGTGTGTGTATGTGTGTATACCCCTGCAAAACAACTACCATGCCCTCATGGCCTATCCACCAGCAATGGTTATGCACTTTTTTGCTGCTGTAACTTGCTGCTGGCTTCCAAACTGCCCTCTTGTACAAGGCCTGATGATATCATCCACCTTAAGAATACCAGGTGACAATGTAATATCAGACTTAAGGAGTGGCAAGTGCAATAAGTACTGTGAGCTATAGTGCATAAGACTAGATAGGTAGGGGTTCTAATCTCACTCCAGGCTACTTGTGTGTGCATGTGTGTATACCCCTGCAAAACAACTGCCATGCCCTCATGGGGTATCCACCAGCAATGATTATGCACTCTTTGGTCCTGTAACTTGCTGCTGGCTTCCAAACTGCTCTCTTGCACAAAGCCTAATGATGGTATCCACCTTAAGACTACCAGCTGACAATGTAGTATTAGACTTAAGCCATGACACATACGATATGTACTGTGTGCTATAATGTGTAAAACTAGATAGGTAGGGGTTATAATCTCACTCAGGGCTACTTGGTGTGTGTATATCCATATGCCATAAATATGATCACCTTGGTAACTTAGAAAGAGGTAGGATTTTGCAGTATTTTATTTGTAGAGCATGATGTAGCCCCACAAAGGATTAACCAAAAGAAGGCCTGCTGGTGTCATCAAGCATAATATGTCCTGAACTGATATTACTACCAGACATGAGGTGTGTTGCGTGCATCACATACTGTGGTCTGTAGTGTGTACCATTACATAGATAAGTGTTCTCATCTACATACAGCCAACTTGCACTGCATGTGTATCTTGGCATTTCCTGTACACAGTGATTGGAAGTGGTACTAGCCTCAATGTAGCCATGTGTGTGTGTGAGCCTGTTAGAGCATGTTACATCATGTTATGCAACCATAGGATGTTTGAACTTCACAAGCATAATGATCATACAGCCTTCACAATAATAGACATCTTTATACTCGTAGTTACAGGATCAGTACATATTACCTCAGTCCAAAAAGGACACAGGCAGATGCCCTGTGTTGAGATGTTGGTCGCCAAGCCATTCATACAGATGGCATGTGCTGAGATGCACTGAGGTGCTTTGTGTGCCATTAGGCAGGGTTCTGTTTCAAGGGTGTGTTTAAGTCTACTATATAAACCTCTCTCACAACTATATAGTTCTAATGTCACAAAGAAGGTTAATGTCCTTACAGTGAGTTATCCATCTACTATGCCTCCAACTACTAGGCAGCATATGCACAGCACAGATCACCTCTGAGTAGTCTATATGCCACAGGTGAGAATAACACTGACTGCAGATGATCCACATTGAACACATACTGAAGACATGAAGTGTTCTTGCGAGGTACCATACTGTTGTATGCAATTGCCAGTACTGCTTGGAAAGGTACAGCACCAAATGGCCATTGAACTCAGATATTGGCATGCTGAGGGAAGAGTTCTTAGAAGCTATAAGTATGTCACTTACAGGTGACTGTGGCCTCAGCTATGCCATATGATTCCTGCCATATCCCTGTAGAGATATGGTGATATGAGGCACATTAAGTGTAAACCTGTGTGGCCAGGTCTGTGTGTTCAATCACCCCTGAGTATGTACATCACATGTTGCGACTGAAGTGCTTTTTACCAGGTACATAGGTTTAACTGATGGAAATGATACTACATATATATTTACATGGAGTTTATAGCCATTAGTATGTCAACAGGCATGTGTCTGCAATACCTTCTTGCAGGATAGTGACATACCATTTGCAGGCATCAGCCAACTTTGATAGCCACAGTCAGTCAGTAGTCACATATATTGTGGTTGAATGGATTCCAAGCAGTAGAGGACCCAGGACTGTTCCCTGTTGAGCACTGTTGCTTACAGATCAGCTATTGGAGGCAGATGTCCCTTTGTTGTGTATGTGTGTCAGCAATGGGCCAGTTAGTGACCTCTACAATTACAGTATCGTTGATGCCGAAGTGGGTGCTTTGTAAATGTTGCCTGAATGGGGGATATAGTCAGATGGCTTGGCTCAGTCTAGGGGTTGTACACCCCGATGTACCTTCACCCAGGTCCTTGACGACTGCCTCAGAAATGTCCACCATGTGTAACAGTCATGCTCACCCGTCACACATCCAAACTGTGTGTCAACTATGTGTAGAACACATATATGTGTGCTGATTAGCTCCATGATGATCACCCCTACAGGCATACAGATATGGATACTTAGATGAAGAGGTGCATATTTATGTTAGTCAGTGGATGCCCCACCTCTCTACAAGGATATAACAGTTACTGCTGTCAACTCAGTTGGTATGCAGCCAGTACTATCAGTATGATTGCAAGGTTTCCCAATGGTGTTAGTAATCCTTGTCAGATCACATGTGGGATGTAACCTGGAATGTTAGCATGTAACACTGAGAGGTGTGTAAAAGAGCAGAAACCACCACAAATAACATTCAACAAACCACTCCTTGAGCCAATAACCTATGACCACAAGTTAAAAAACACTTTTATTCGATCCACATAAAATAGTTGACTGTGCAAATTTTATCCACAAAAGCAGATCAATAATCCACTGTGTAGTGATAATCCACAAAACAGGTCAAGCGCTTTTGTCGATAGACTTTATCAGTACAGTTAATAATGGATACTGAAACCGTTTATATATATATATATATATACCTAATACATCAATTAAGAAAAAACAATTAATAATTAAAGTGACAGTGTTTTTTCCAAAAACCTGAAAACTTAAAACTCAGCATACAAAAACAGTATTTCTAATATATAATTATTCTCTTATCAGCTTTTTATATGAGCTACATTTTCTAAAACCAATTTTAAAAAATAAAGTTGTCAGAGTAGGAAATATTAGTACATTAAAACAATTAATCAAGATTGTGTTGCTCGGTGCCTCAATTCAGGTTTTAAACTAATGTGTTCATTTAAACCTGGTAAAACTATGGCATTTAACCTTAACTGCCATCTAACCTCTGCCCGAAGCAACTGGTTACCCCAGTCACCCCCCTAAAATTCCTACTCACAATTTCCAGAATGCCAAATCTAAAACAGTGGTCCACATTATTAGCCTTAATATGTTTATATAAGGCACTATTGTCATCCTTTTTCGAAATGTTGTACATGTGCTCATAAATTCTCCTACTCAAACGCCTTTCTGTTTTTCTGACATAAAAATGACCACATGTCTGACATACAGCTAAATATACCAAACCTTGAGAGGTACATGTACCTGCCACAAAATTAACCACTATTTGGTTAGGTCCAAGTGAAACTGAGGGGGTATCTATAATAAACTTACAATACTCACAGGCCCCACATTTATAAGTACTTCTTCTATTACATTTTTTATCAGGAATTGGATTTTCTAATAAATTCTTTAGATTTCTGTTTACCCGGTATGTAAATTTAGGCCCTTCACCAAGGGTTTTGAGTAACTCCATATTCCCTTTTAACATCACCCAGTTGTTCTTAATAATATCTTTGACTATCTGAGAGGTCTCACCATAAGTTAGTACCATGGTGTGTGTAAAATCATTATCTACACCCATGTTATAACTAACCTTTTCCTCATCTTCACCTAATAAAGGTCTAAACCTAGTACCCCATTCAGAGCACACCTGGTCCTTAATGTTATTAATAAACCCTAATGGGTAACCTCGGGCCCCAAACATACTAACCAGTTTATCTACCACTGATTTAAACAAATCAAAATTTGAACACATACGGGCAACCCTTACCATTTGCCCTTTTACTATGTTCCTCTTCACAAATATTGGGTGGTTACTTGAAAATTCTAAGTAATCATTAGAAAATGTGGGTTTTCGGTATACACATGAAGTAAAACATTTAATACTTTCTTCTTTCATTAGTTTCACATCTAAGTAATTAATAAATGAATTTCCACTATCACCAGTGAATTTGAAATAATCACAGGTTCCGTTCAAATATTCCAAAAACTTATCATGTGTCTCACCATCCTTCCACAAAATAAAAATGTCATCCAGAAATCTGAGGTAAATTAACCAATTTTCTTTGTATAGTGATCCAAACACATACTCTCTTTCCCACTTATACATAACAAGGTTAGCAAACAATGGGGCACAACTGTTCCCCATTGCTACACCCCTTATTTGTCGGAATTATTCACCACCAAAACAGAAAAAGTTGTTTTTAAGTATCACTTCCATCAATTCTAGGATAAAGTTTTTATATATCTCTTGGCAGCATACATTCTCAAAAGAGTTTAATAAGGGGTGTAATGGGGGATTGAAACAACTCTTCTTCTTACCACAAACGTTTCTTTTGTTGTTAATATGTTGTGAGTCCTTCAATAAAAAATTTAAATTTAACTTCCTCACAAACAGTTTTAGTTCAATCAAAGTATCACAAATGTTTTTCTTAAAGGCTGGGACAAATTTGACCCCCTTCATAAGTAGATGGAACAAATCTCTGTTAATTTCTACCCCTGCATAGTTAAAAATATTAAATCCCCTATAGGTATAAACTATACCATTACTATGGGCTACAATTGTTTCATCTGTTCTTATATCAGGACAGCTAACATTTTCTAAGACTGGTGGTGACTGTTCTTCCTCCAAACATTTTGATTTCTGTAACTGTTCTGTCTCCCACCCCCACCTGTTGCCCCTAAAAAAGCATTGTTATCTTCCCTACATTTGTGTTTGTCTTGGAGCCTTGCTGATCTTCTAAGTGGTGGGTAATCAGAATCATATGTACTATTAGTATTATTCGATCTATTTCCTTGTGTAGTCCGATAATTATTAAGAACAACTGGGTGATGTTAAAAGGGAATATGGAGTTACTCAAAACCCTTGGTGAAGGGCCTAAATTTACATACCGGGTAAACAGAAATCTAAAGAATTTATTAGAAAATCCAATTCCTGATAAAAAATGTAATAGAAGAAGTACTTATAAATGTGGGGCCTGTGAGTATTGTAAGTTTATTATAGATACTCCCTCAGTTTCACTTGGACCTAACCAAATAGTGGTTAATTTTGTGGCAGGTACATGTACCTCTCAAGGTTTGGTATATTTAGCTGTATGTCAGACATGTGGTCATTTTTATGTCAGAAAAACAGAAAGGCGTTTGAGTAGGAGAATTTATGAGCACATGTACATTTCGAAAAAGGATGACAATAGTGCCTTATATAAACATATTAAGGCTAATAATGTGGACCACTGTTTTAGATTTGGCATTCTGGAAATTGTGAGTAGGAATTTTAGAGGGGGTGACTGGGGTAACCAGTTGCTTCGGGCAGAGGTTAGATGTCAGTTAAAGTTAAATGCCACAGTTTTACCAGGTTTCAATTAACACATTAGTTTAAAACCTGAATTGAGGCACCGAGCAACACAATTTTGATTAATTGTTTTAATGTACTAATATTTCATACTCTGACAACTTTATTTTTTAAAATTGGTTTTAGAAAATGTAGCTCATATAAAAAGTTGATAAGAGAATAATTATATATTAGAAATACTGTTTTTGTATGATGAGTTTTAAGTTTTCAGGTTTTTGGAAAAAACACTGTCACTTTAATTATTAATTGTTTTTTCTTAATTGATGTATTAGGTATATATATATATATATATATATATATATATATATATATATATATATATATATATATATATATATATAAATGGTTTCAGTATCCATTATTAACTGTTCTGATGAAGTCTATCGATGAAAGCGCATGACCTGTTTTGTGGATTATCACTACACAGTGGATTATTGATCTGCTTTTGTGGATAAAATTTGCACAGTCAACTATTTTATCTGGAATGTTAGCATGTGCAATAGATACTATGTATCTTCCAGTGAGAGGCCAGTTATGAACTGCTCTGTAAATATGGAAGTTATGGAACAGGTTGTAAGAATGACATGTGTCACATGTGGTGGGGACAAGGGAGTGTAGTTGACACAGACAGTGTGGGAGCACAGGTTAAATATGAGTACAGATCCATCATATGTGGCATCATGACATATGAGGTCACCAACAATTTGGGCCTGTAATGTGAGGTCACATATGTAATTACATTGTGCATTTTGGCTCTGCTTTGTGTTGGTGGCTACTTTTGGCACTTACCATGTCTACTCAACATTACAACAACATTATGTGCTTCTTTTAACTGAGGAGGTAGTGCCTCCATGTTGGGGGAGGCACCCTTGCCCCAACTGTCACACATCACTATCCACCTGTTATTGTACAGCCTGCTAATGGCAGTTGTCCATCAGTCAGGTTTGCTTAACCATGATGAGCCTGTGTCCCTCCTGTTATGTACAGCTGAGCTCATGCAGTTGTAATGCTGCTGACATAATGCATATATGTAGAGCTCTGCATACTTGCCTGCCCCATCTGAAGGGGAGGTGCAGTCACTCCATGTCAACCATCCCATAGGAGGTAATAAATGGCTTTCCTGACATATATGTCTGTATTGTCTGCAAGAGGGGAATACATGCCAGTAGTTCTAAGGAGATGGAACTGTGGCCAGATCCCACCAGGGAGGACCTAGCAAATGGGGGTGCTGTTTTGGTCACCCATCATTGGTAAACACATGAGGTGTACTGCCATGTGGGGATGTCACAGCACTGCTGCAGGGCATTGTAGGTAAGGACCTGGACCATCCTTTGGGCAAGTGAAGCCGCAGCATGACTAAGCAACACAGTGTGTACATATTACACTTCCCTAAACTGTTTGTCTGTGGTCTATACAAATCCCTTACATGACTCTCTTCTTGCCTCATGCTGGAAGTAATTGCAATACTTACTTGCACAAAGGACAACTAGCATGTAGTACCAATTGGTGTTCCCAGATCTCTGAGTCATGTCACCTGAAATGCCATGATAGGAGTTAGCATGGATATGAGCATTAACACTGTTGTATACCTACCGATGTTGGATCAAACACTGTTACTTTTGCTCAAGGCCAGATCATGCCTACAGACTGTAACCTGTGGACCCCGTTGACTGTTACACTATGCAATGGATGTCAGACATATGTTTCACTACACCAACCATGGCCTGACAAGGTGTATGACAATATTAGGCCAGCAGGTCTTGCTGGAAACTGTGTATGTCATGTACAGAGTGTTATGTCAGCTGGTGGATAGGCAAGTGTCATACTCTGGGAAGATAGCATTTGGAGACCAACACCGCAATGACGCCAATCACCAGTGGAGTTCAACAGCTTCCATTGTTGGCGTACCCAGTCTACCTATTCCCTTTCTGCAGTCACAGCCACTGTCAGTGATCTATGACTAAGTACATTAGCAGGTAAGTGCATATTGGGAGCTGTCACAGAATTCTACATAGAACCAACAGTTATCCAGGATGGCCTAAGACACAGCCAGTTGTTCTCTGAGCCACTGTCAAAGACTAATTTCCAATGACTGCACAATACTATCCTGTGGGCAATCATCCACCCCTGCAAAATATTGTAGTGTCGGCTCACAACACACAGTTCAGCCATTACACATGGAATTATGGACACAGAGAGTAATGTAGCTTTTGACTTTCACTTGCCGTTAAGATATGAGGATGCATTCACTATTGTGCAACCTATACTGACAGGTTTGGGATGTAAATCCCAGATTGTCACTGCTATACTGAATGTGGCAGTCATCACACCTATCATTGTATGCAATGGCACCATTGCTATGTCACTACATAGGCATATCATACAATTGTAGCAGCCACACAAATTCTATGGTACACCAGTACGCAGTATAGATAACATGTCCTATGGAATCTGTGTTATGACTGTACATGTGTAGTCTGTGTCCTGAATGCTTTGGAGAGGATGTGTATGGCTCCATACAGGGATGTGTCGGATCCCACTGAGTACCTTCAGCATATCCATGACAGGACTAACACATGCCTCACCTGTTCAACACACCTACAACATCACAGTGGTATAAATAGTACATACTGGATAGATAGGTATGTAACACAGACAGTACACCTTGCATGAAACAAGCCTCCCATGCATGTGAAGCACACATTTACTGTGACAAACATCATGTGCAGGTTACAAAATGGGATGCAGAACATGACAATCATAACTGGTGTTGAGAAACTGTCTGTACTGGACACAGGATATTTGTAGCTGGGTCATCTCCATCACTACAGTTTGTAGATGTGTGACTTCCCAAAACCCTGGTGACACTTATCAAGGGTAGCAGACCTATTCACAGATTAGGGATGCATGAGTAAGCTGAATGCCTGCATTGCCCTTGTTAGCCTATTATACACATATGAACCTATAGAACCATGTACTTATAGTGCTGTACTTTGCTGAAGACATATTTCTGCTGTGCTGACATGCCATCCTGTGCTGTTTTATTGCCACTGTGTATCCACATTATCCCAAGAGACTCTTGAAACAGAAACATAAACAGGTCCGTGACACACCTGTCATTGTGTAACTATACAGCCATTGTAACATCATCCAACATAATGTACACAAAGTATGTGGCATACTCATGACAAATGTCAGCATACCATATCTGTCATTAACCACTACAAGTGGCAAGGCAAAACAACATTGCATTACACAACTGCATTTTAACTAATATAGTCACCCTGTGCATCAGACACATAGCTTCATTTCCCTGCATCAATGGTGAGGATGACAGGGATGTGGCACAGGTATCATCACTTGCACAGGGTGTTGTGTGGGGGTGCAGGAGGCTTAGCCTGACCGAAACGGTTGACAGCATGTGTGTGAATCAGGAAGGGAAGCAGGTAAGATGGACCATGGAATGGTGGCATGTGTGTCTGTAGGTTACCTGCATTTGACAGTGGTATGTGTGTGTGTGTGTGTGTGTGTGTGTGTGTGTGTGTGTGTGTGTGTGTGTGTGTGTGTGTGTGTGTGTGTGTGTGCGTGTGTGTGTGTGTGTGTGTGTGTGTGTGTGTGTGTGTACACAGTCAAGCTCAGTGCTAGTCCTACATCTGTGTATGATGAACTTTGGACCATATGTGGTAGTGTTGACAGTTCACCATGTCTGGCCCAAACATGAGACCTGGCTCTGCCAAGAGTTGCACTGGCACCTCTATGCCCAAGGTCACAAGCAGTGCTAGTACTTGATGGTGACTGCTGTCTGCTGGGAACCTACTAACACTAGCCCATGCTCTGCCATGTCATGGTGTGGACAGCAGACTCCTGTCTGTAGTGCTGGATGTACTGCCACTATGAGAGTGTGATTGAGTACCTCCATGTGGACTCTCAGCAGATGAGGTTGCTGGCCTACATCCTCAAGTCTGGCACTCAACTACAACCACATGTTCCAGCACAGACTTTGTGCAGTCCAAGACAGACACTGTCTCAGCCCACCTTCTATCCACTGCATCAGTGAACCAATCCAATATGTCCCCAATGTGGATTGAGGCAGTCACGGATGTCAGACTGTGCTGCATCCATAACCTTAAGCATACATCTGGTGTTCCATTCAGAACATGCCTGTGCCTCCATGATGGCCTGAAATATGTGCCGAGTGATCCATGATGTGACACCTGCAACAGGTGGTGGATGGACAGCAGGCCTCCTACAAGCATCTCTGTTAATCCGCCTGTGTGGGACCTCACCAGCTCTCAGCTATGGCCAGTGTTTACACTCATTGCAGCCGTATTTTCCATGCTTTCCTGTTCAATGTCCCCACACTCTGTCCAATATCTGTGGCCTCTGGGGACAGGTTATGTGTGGGCATACTGCCTGTGTGTGGTGACAATGAGGGCAGAAGAGGGATGTCAACCTCTGGGACAGATTCAGCCCCTAAAACCCCCACCTGTGGCACACTGTGGCCACCATCATCATCACAGTCTGAGGAGAAACTGACATCAGGTTGTGTATGGGACAGAGACCACCCCCCCCCAGTTACCTGTGATAAGAAAGAAAAAAGCAGTACATTAATATCTGCACTATTATGCTCTGCAGTACTATGTTGTAATATATTTAAGCCTCTATACATTGTGATAACTATAACAGACCTGTTAAAAACCCAACCTCATATAGTAGGACACGAGGACAGTACTTTTCCCACTAACAGCTGTAGTTACTTTTAAATAACATCTCATTACGCTGTAATCTCATCATCATCAGGGAGGTACAGTGTTGACATTTGTGTAGACTCTGCACAGTTGACACATATGACACTTTGTAGTGTCCTGACAATACTGTAACATCTATCAGTGCACTCACACCTACAAGACATAGATTATGACCCTATTCCTGAGAAGCACCCTGCCTTCTCCTAGAATGATTCAACAGTATAAGGACAAAACTTCAACAATTGTCTGAGGTTCTAGTGTCATTCAAAGGGGATCCAGTATCTGTCTGCCTGGGATGACATGATCGACAAACCATGATGCTTTGCCAGAGATGGTCTGCACCTGTTTCCCCTGGGATTCAGGCTACTGGCTAAAGCTCTTGCCACCCCTATAGTGCCTTTTTAGGCAAGGTTCAAAGGACAAAACCACCACCATAACAGAGACAAACATGCAAAATCTGAAGGTAATGCTACTCAGTGCTAGAATTCTAAACCTCAATATGCACTCTCTCGAGGCACTCCTAAAAATGGAGAACATTGATATTTGTGCAGTAACTGAGACCTGGTTCAAGGCTCCAGAGAGCACCCATCCAATACCAGGCTACAACTCTTACCACACTTTTCGGCCAACAAACCAAGACCAAAACACTAAAGGTGGAGGAGTGTCCATATTCACCAAGGATATTCACACCTCCAGGCTAGATGCCCAACACAATGCATCTGAAATTCTCCAAATGAAGCTAACACTAGGTAAGACTGCAATCCAAATTGTAGCTTACTAGAAATTCCCCTCCATGCCCCAAGATTCTCACTACACCTTTCTAAACATACTGGAAAATATTAAGATACAACCAAACACCCTAATACTGGGTGATTTCAACTACCCTGCCATTAACTGGGAAAACTACTCAGGTACCAACATCTTTTCCCAACGGTTCTTGGAATTCATAAATTCCAATGCCCTGGATAAACTAATCCATTGTCCCACCTGGGACTCCAATATCCTAGACCTGGTCATTGCCAACATGGGAGATAGATGCTCCACACCAGTGGTCACCCCCTCATTGGTCAAGTCTGACCATAAGCTAATCACTCTTAGCATCCACATCCCACCTCCACCCCCCAGTAAGGAAACCTCCGTAAAAAACTTCTCCAAAGCCAACTTCATGCTACTCATATCAGAAGTGGCAAAATTCCTGACACCCATGCAGATGGGAGCTGAAAGTTCGACTGCTGAATCCTACACTAAGCCACTGTATGAGCACATCCATTTGTGCATGAATCATGCCATCCCAAATAGAACCAAGACGCTCTCCTCCAAAAAAAGGAAGCCAATCTGGTGGGCCCCTGCCATAAACAAACTATACAACAGAAGGAAGAAACTGTTGCAGAAAAGAGGAAAAGCCCAGGATGCAAAAAAACTCCCTTACCAGCCTCAGCAAGAAGCTGAGATCCCTCATAAAATTCTCCAAAGCTAGTTACGAAAATAAAATTGCCAAAGATTCCAAAGACAACCACAAGGCATTCTATAGTTATGTCAAGAATCTAAATGGCAATGCTCATATCTGCTCTGAGCTACAATAGAATGGCATTAAATATACTGATCCCAAGGATATTGCCAATATCCTGGCAGATCAATTTAGTGCCAACTTCACTCCCCTTTCACCCCCTAAATGGCCCATCTCAATACCAAAAGATTGCCAAATTCCAGTAATCAAGGGCACACAGGTAGAAACTGCAATCTCCAAAGCTACGAATACAGCATCCATGGAACCAGATGACATCTAGGGCTGTGTACTACATGAACTACAAAATTAACTAGCACCTCACCTAAGGGTCATGTTTAATCATAGCCTCACCTCAGGCTTCATGCCCGCTGAGTGGCACATAGCTACATTTATCCCACTTCACAAGGGGGGATCCACCTTGGATCCCAGGAATTACCGTCCCATCAGTCTGACGAGCTTGATCTACCAGGATATGGAACGCATTATCATGGAACTTATAAACAAAGACATTGGCAACCTTCAAACACTGGACCCCACTCAGTTTGGGTTTATGAAGGGTCGATCTTGTCTCCTGAACCTGATTGACTTCTTTGAATCAGTCTCCAGAGCTGTGGATGAGGGTAAGGAAGTCCAAACAGACTATCTGGACCTCGCCAAGGCCTTCTACACCATTCCCCACTCTGGAATCATAGATAAACTTACTAAGCTGGGCATAAATCCCTACGTCACTTGAAGGGTTGCCAACTGGCTTATTGACAGAACCCAAACTGTAAAAGTAGCCGACTCCAAATCCAGCTCCAGACAAGTGAAAATTGGAGTACCTCAGGGTTCAGTCCTGGGACCACTCTTGTTTGGAATCTACTTCTCTGAAGTACAGGCCAACACTAAGGGACTCTGGCTAATAAAGTTCGCAGATGACTGCAAACTGGGAGCCATTATTGAATCCACAAATGATGTGGATATTCTACAAAAAGGGCCTTACAGAAACAGATGCTTGGTGCCAGAGCCATAGGCTCAAGCTTAATGCCAAGAAATGTATAGCTATACCCTTTGGGAAAAAACATGTACCCATGAATTACCACATAGGTGGCAGTACACTAAACACTGAAAGTGTGATGAGAGACGTAGGGACACAGGTGAACAGTGGGCTCACCTTTGATAACCACATCACCACAACAGTCAGGAAATCCTTCTATGTGTCACACCTCATCACTAAGTCTTTTCATCCAGAAAAAACGGAGGTCATTGTCCCACTGTTATCATCTTTCATTAGACCTATTATAGAGTCCAATGCTCTGTTTGGTAGATACCTCACAAGACATCTGCAACAGCTGAAAATGTCGCAGAAATACCTCACTAAAAGAATGGAAGAAGTTTGGAAGAATAAATTAGTTTTAACACTTTATTCCTGTTCGAGCTGTGGTTCTCTTCTTTGGCAAGTACATCGGAACCTTGTTCTTTAGTTTGCTACATTTGGAGTATTTTGTCACTAAAAGAATCACAGGCCTAAAGCAGATGCCCTATGCTGACCGTGTATAAAAACTCCAGCTATACTCTGTGGCATATCGCCTACTCAGAGGTGATCTCTGCTTAACATACAAGGCCATGTTAAACCCTGAGTTGTTGGACATGCTCCACTTAAATAAATCCCAATCCCTCAGAGCCACATGCTCCAAGGATCCAAACCTTGTCATCACAATGAACAAAACATGCTGGAGGGATAGGTTCCTGACCCAGAGACTCCCCATACTCTGGAATAGACTGCCCATACATGTCAAGCAGAGCGCCTACTTGGCCCTCTTCAAAAGGAACCTTGACAGTTGGATTGGAGATATGAAATTCACCCCAGGGATCATGTCAGTCACCCTGCTAGACAGGGGTCCAGGGAAGTAAATACTGTGGGATGAAATATCCAGGGAATTGTTATGGCTAGGCTTGTATAGGCCCTAGGGTCGATAGCCTAGTACCAGCCTATGAATCTATGAACTAATTGCAGCCAACACAGCTGATTTGAACTATCATCAGCCAATCACATGCAACCACAGTACAATATATAAGGCCTTCATGTAGGAACCCTTTCTGATATCTTATGCTAGACATTAGTGAGGTGAGGAGACATCTTCATTGCAGAGGGTAGGTCTGTAGCAATAACTTTTACATAGGGATGGGTGTGCTACAGGCTGCAGCTGCTGCTGCAGGTAATAGGCATAGGCAGAGAGTGTAAACACTATGGAGGACAACAAGCTGTAGAAGAAACTGTGGGAATTGTTTCAGCCTTGTGTACAGGCAGAGCCAGAGTGAGGCTACCCTT
This sequence comes from Protopterus annectens, assembly GCF_019279795.1. Classification (NCBI taxonomy): domain Eukaryota; kingdom Metazoa; phylum Chordata; order Ceratodontiformes; family Protopteridae; genus Protopterus; species Protopterus annectens. The sequence goes on from NC_056726.1 coordinate 744,156,438, forward strand.
TCCAGTCCAATTACGGCATGTGTTTAAGGTAAGTATGTTAGGTAATGGTGTCACTAATAGAGTATTAGGCCACATGTTTGTTGTGCCCTTGAGCAACATGGGGGATTAATATAACAATATTCCCACCATTGTGTGAATGTCAGGCCATGTATTACAGTCTGGTAGCAATTTGGAGCATGCATGAGGGCAGTCCATGTTCCAAGCAGGTACTTCAGGTGTGTATGTTAGGTGTGCAGCTATGCTTATTGGCACTGTGAGTTTGAAAGGATTGTGTGGTGCACTCTGCTATTAGTGGCCCTCATTTGCAGTACATGAGTTGAATTTCTCTGTGAATGCATATTAATGCATGATGTGACACTTTATGAACTTATACTTTTGCTATAGGGATATGTAAAGTGTGTTTCTATCTGCAGGCCTGTGAATTCCATCAGTGAAATTCAGATATTTCATTTGATATGCATTTTGTGGATAAAGAGTGCATGACTCTGTCATTAATTGCTGGCTTGACAATACTATAATCCCAGTGATACACACCACTGGATTGGAACCCAGGACTGTGTGTGGCAAAATGCATTGTTTGCAAGACATTTAACAGACTGAGCTACTGAGTTACAGCAGGTGTATTTGTAAGATATATGTGCACACATACAAGCTGTGTCAAACATTTTCTACATCCATCAGATGTGCATGGCTTTATGTGGATGTATTTCTGCTCCAGGGCCCCAGCTGAACATGTATTTTGCCATTAATGCCTTAGCAGATGTCTTTCCACATGTTGTTGATAAAAGGGCAGATTTACCTGCTATCACAGGCCTCACTTACATCCATTATTATTTATTTGGCTTTCTAGAGGTGTACTATTGCACCAGAGGTACAATCCCATTTTTTCCATTACTTTTTAATCAAGTTTGCGTGGTGCAGTGTGACATGCAGCTCCACTGAAACACACTTAATGACTGTAACTGGGAACTACTATGTTTTGTTTAAACCACCTGTTTTAATTAAGAGTTGTGTGGTATGGCAAGTTAATACAGTGGTCTGCACATGCAATGCTCTTGGCTTCGAAATATGGGACAGGTGTTTATTTTGTAAGTGTGTATTACAATTATAAAAACACATATAGTCAATATAGCTCTATTTAGCTGAGCTTAGCGAAGCTGTGCAATGAGGCGTATCACTCAGTGTCACTAAAAAAATATAAAGAAAAGAAAAATGGAGAGTTAGGAAATTGGTGAAATGGGGTGCAAGCAGGGGGGGAAACATAGTGAAAGGCAGGTAGGGATGTGCAGGAAGGGTGTAGGAAAGAACCATAACTATCCATTTCTTGTACCTCAACAACTGTGCACTTTGACAGAAGTTGTACATGACTTTGAACTCTGATGCCCAGACATAATTGCATTGTCAAGCTAATTAAACCAAATTACATGTATCCAGTGGACATGTGTTCGAAATGGAGAACTGTGCATGGGACAATATTTATTTTTGGAACAGGTGCCCATTATTTTTTTAAGGTGAGACTGGAATGTTGGGGAAGGGACACGGGTACGTGTGAGGGAGGTAGGTGAGGATGCATTTGCAGACAGACAACACACATAAGACAGCAGACAATGATAGTGTGTGACACATGAGGAGTGAACCCCTTGGATAGGGTGGGTGTTATGGAATTTAAGTCCCATGTACCTCCACAAGGCAGCAGCATGACTCACATTTCCACCCATGGGACTGTCTGCACTGCCCTGTCACTGTGCTGTGGGTGGCAGTGCCGGAGGTTGGGCACTGGGGCAAGGCTGCCCCACCAGGTTGGCCAGTATGTCCACCATCTGGCACAGGCAGTGGTCAAACCCACGGTAGACTATCCTACACACCAAAACAGGGAGCTCAGCCTCAGTGACAACTCCCCCTCCACCACTGCTCCCAGTGGGAGGCCTGGCCCCTTCCCGTGGGGCAGTACTGACACCACAGGTAGTTCAGAGGCAGCAGAGGGGGCACCGCTAGTCTGTGTCTCAGACATACTTCTCAACTGTCCAGACTTTTGCAGAATGTCCAGATTTTTGCCTCATATTTTTGGTGCGTTTCTCATAAAATTGTGGTTTTCTGACATATTAGTGGCAAATAATTAAAGATTGAAGTTAGAAAATAATGGCAGACATTTGAGTTTCAGACTTCATACCCTTCAGAAAGTTAATGTTAATGAAAAGCCTGTTATTCTATCAACTTTCTAAGTTTGTAAGAACAATATTTAAAAATTGTCCTCATTTTTGGGTCCTTTTCCCACTTTTATTTATGCCTTTGTTCATATTTCTTGCTGTAAGAGGTTGAGAGGTATGGTCTGAGATGTGTAGGGTCCCAGTGCCATGGCTGGATGAGGCAAGGTAGGCAGATCAGCCAGAACCGGCCTACCTTGATGTGCTGTGGTAAATGAGGTATAGCAATAAATTAAGGTTAGCAATAACCAAACCATTGTTAGTATTAACAGAATAGAACATCATATTTATCAATATAAATACATACTAATGTATATTATGTGTAACACAACATTAAGTAACATAAAACTCAGTATGTTAACAGCATGCCAGTAAGAATTAAACCATAAGGCCAACAAAGCGGTTTAACAGGGTATGTTAATAGTGAATCATAATAAATAACAACAATAAAGCACATTTTACCAAAATATAGTTAGTTTAACAAAATATGTTAATATTAAATCATAATAATAAGTAACAATAATAAATAAATAAATAAAGATAAGGGGTGGGGAAAGAGAGAGAGAAGCATTCTACTACTGACAATGAAGACTATATCCCTGAAAACACTGATAATAAATACTCTACAGGTGTGTAGTGTCAGTTTTGAGTATGGTGACTACAATTGTCCTATAGCTGATGTACCATGTAAATACCTCTCAAGCTGTTAGCATGGGTCAGTATGGGCCAAGCAACAACAAATGCAGGTACACAACTACACAGAACATTTTCACATAATGTAGACTTATATAACTAACAAGGTATTATGTAAGTAGATTTGGCAATTCATTGCATTGCAGGTAATAATTTTTCTGGTAATCCTGTGACAGATGGATTAGGCAGTTTTAATTACATTGCAAGAAATTGTGTCACTTGAGAGGTATGTTTGTGTACAGTACATAAACTAGACATATGTCATGCCTTAGGTGGCAGGCGTGGGAATAGAACCCAATACCTGTGACTGCAGGGAACATCTGCAAATAATGTAACAACTGACTGCAGCAACTTAGTACAGACATGCAAGGAATACAGCCATACTTGGAATATTTAGACAGATTTATTTAAGAATCACCAATGCTGCTTAACACTTCATTGGTATTGCTGATAAGTGTCTGTGAAATGTAAAAACAATATCTGCTCATAAAATGGGCTACCTCAACCATATATATTTTGTTCCTGGAGTGGGAAAAAAATTAGAGCATTATGTGACTGATATTGGCCTGAAGACAGCCTTGAACCATACTATGAGTTCAGCAATACATTTTACAGGACATTTGTTTTGCAATCTAGAACTATTACAGTGTTATACTTGACTGCAGTGACAATAGAACACACATGAAATACAGCTGTACTGCATTTATTAAGACAGATTTCTTTAGGAAGCAACAATGCAACTTAACACTTTATTGGTATTGCTGATAAATGTCTGTGAAGTCCACACACAATATATTCCCATAGAGTGGGCTACCTCAACCTTTATTACCTGGATGGGGGGACAGAGAGCATTATGTGACTGATATTGGCCTGGAGACAGTGTTACACTTGACTGCAGCAACCTTACCATAGACAAGCAATGCATGTAGCTCTACTGCAATAGTTATGACAACACAATCCTGCTGTACACTATTTTGCTTACTGTTATTGGTATTGTTTATGGTTTATTGCAATACAGTTGATATTGTTTATTTATTGCACTACAGCTCTAATTGCCCATTTTTTCCTCTACAGTTCTATTTGCCCATTTATTGCACTACATTTTTTATTGTGTATACTTTATTGCAGTAAATGCTTTACTCTTTCTTACATATTGCATTACAGTTAGCATAATAAATCCGTACTTACCACACTCATGGCGCAACCCGGCCAGGTGCCTGGCATGGGACTTGACACTGAAAGCCCTCTCTACTGCAGCTGTTGGGAGAAAAGCTCACCATTATGCATACCAGTTTTGCAGGCATTCGGCTTATATTTTGGTAAAACAGTGGAAAACATACTTACATATTTGTGGGGCATGCCCAGCTCTTGCTTCTTGGATGCAGGGTTCCAAGGTTCCCCTCTTTCTCCTCTTCAGGCCTTCATAATGGTGGTGACACTGCTCAACTGTGTGGGGGATACCAGTAGCACTGGTGAGTTCCCTGGCCAATCAGTCCCAGGCCTCCACCTTAAATTCTGAAGCCTGGAAACCACCCCACATCAGCCTGAGTTCATGATTCTTTACCAGGATCCCAACAAAGACCCTGGATTCCTACACACCCTATCTCTGCAGCCACAAGCACTCACCTTCACCAGCACCACCTGCCATATCAACAGATAATAAGACTCCAAGGAATGGTGCAGAATTCCCACTTATTGGCTTTAATATAGGCTGTTTTCCTGCCCTTACACATCATTGAGCAACATTCAAAAAAGCTCTGCATTGCTTAGTAATGTGAAAACCAGCTAAGCAGAGCTGAGCAGTGTGTAAATTCGCACAACTCTGGTTTTAGCCAAGCCTAGCATTAAGTAAACAGTAGTGACTGTTAGTTTGTTTAAGCAGTGCCTAGCACTGTGGAGCACTGCCAAATATAACAATTTTGTGTTTAAATTAAACTAAAAGTACATTACATTACAAACATGAGTGCTACAGACTCGAACCTAGGACCTACTACATATTAGGCATAACTCTACACATTTAGCTACTTGGATATTATGAAAACTAACTAATATGCCTTCACATATACTACTAGGCTACTTGCTAGCATTTCTGAGCACTGCATCATGCCACACAAACATGCTTAAAGAGACCTAGAAATAGATTATTAATTACATCTGGTTTTTATTTTTAGATATCTGGCAGGTATCGACTATGTATGCATAAGCATTGCTTGGCTCTGTTGCTTTCAGTGCCATGCTGCGCAAACAGCAACTGAAAAAAAAAAACAAAAGACAAATAAAAAATTTAATTATGATAAGTAATTATATCCAGTTTCTATTTTTAGATCTGTAATAGGTGTCAGCTGTCTATATGTAAGCACAGCTTGGCATTGTTGATCTCTGCACTGTGCCGTGCAAACATACAGCAATTAAAAAAAAAATCCATAAAAATAAAATATTCCACATTTAAAATATTTCACAGCATTTCAACAGTGGTGGGGAGCTGTACAGGGAGCCTCACCCTGTACATAACATCTGAGCAGGCATCCATAACCACAGGTAGCCTCTGCACTTCTCCCTATATGGATTCAATATCCCTGTTCCTATGATCTTCCCTTGGTAGTACACCATCATTAATATGCATGGCACGCTTCTGAGGAGGAACCATGGCTGTGTACATGGATATATTCCATGTAGACTCTACATAGTACCTACATGGATTTTATTAAATCCTGGGGTTTGTCACTATCCTGAATTTGTATTTCTTCTCTATCTTTTCATTTTTTAATAATTTTTATTATTCCCTTCCATATAATACATCCTCCTTCACCATTTTCTTTAATATCATCTCCTTTTATTGTTTCCTTTTCTTTGTCTACTCTTTCTTTACATTCTACAGAATGCCTTAACATTTATTGCAGTATTCTCTACTTCCTTTATTATCTATTCCTTCTTTTATTGCAGATTTGTATTAAATAATTTTAATAACTGCAAAAATAATATATACATGTTTTAGGTTGCCCCCAGTATTGAACAAAGCCCCTCTTTTTATTCTCTATAGTAGTATTTTCTACATAGGTTCATATGTTCTTATGTAAATGCTAGGCTATCAACCCAAGAGCCATTTTAGGTCTAGCTAGGCTTAACTCAGATTTAGCAAAACACACCCATTCTCATCTCTGCTCCATTCAAACACTAATAAACTTCTAATAGAGTGTCCCTCAAGGACCTATTTTTGTTCCCTGTTATTCAATATATTCATTAATGATCTCTACCTAGCTTCTAAACAAGCCACTATCAGACAATACGCAGATGATTCAAGAATCATCTGTTCTGCTAAAAGCCTAGATAAATTACAACAAGGGTCTTTTACCACCATACAGGCCTGACTTTCTGGAATGTAGCTGTTCCTTAACCCTAAAAAAAAAAAAAAAACTGATCCTATTTACCTCTAAGCATTCAACTGACTACAAAAATAAATTAAAAATCACTTTCTCTAACAACACTAATATAGGACTGATAAGTCAAACTAAGCTTCTAGTAGTCACTATTATTGAAAGCTTAAAATGTGTTCATCGTATAACAGTCAGTCAAAACACCCACCAAAAGCTAGGTGTAATCCATAGAGTAAACAATACCTCATAAATGATGCCAAAAAAGTATTGATCACTCCCTTCTTATACCTACACTTTTTTATGCTGCTCCCATCTTGATTAAACTACAATCCACTCAACTCACACTCTTGGAATAGTGCTTTAATAAGGAGCAAAAAATTGCTTTCAGTCATCATTATAGGATATCTCACTATCTGGCCTTAACAAAACTTCAGTGGATAGAGCTAAGGCATGAACTTACACTTTCTCAACTAGTCGCTTAACATAATATCATCTAGTATGCAGATAAATGTCGTAGTCTAAAAAATATTCTCCAACTTGTAAAACCCAAATATAGAGCTGAGACCACTGGCAAAATATTATTAGCTGTTACAAAAGCTAACAACCCAGATGGTGATGTTTTGTACTCCTCTTTCCTGGCCAAAATTTGGAACTCCCTCTCACTCTAAAAATATAATAAATACCAGCTCTTTTAAGGTACTAACACAAAGTTACGTACAAGACACCTGGCTCTGTACATGCCCAACTATTGGATGACAAATGTCCTGTCCCTTACATTTTCTTATTCTTTCCAAGCACTGTACCCTTAGCTATTCATCTAAAACGTCCTCTCTCTTCTTCATTCTATCTATTCTAAAACATTCTTTCTCATTTCTTAATGCCAGTCCTCCATTTTCATCCTTTTCTCTCCTTCTACCATGGTAATTTCCAAATATGCTTCATTGCTCTTCAGATGCTGCTGCCATTACTTAATGATGTTATGTTTAAATGCTGTACATTTGGTCGTTACTTGCATAAATCTGTTTAGTATTTGCATACCTCCGTTTACTATGTTCTGTATGTATTTTTATTTCTGGTGCTCTTCTCGCCAGAAAACATTTCATTGCTCATCACATAAGGCTGATAATAATTAATGATAATCTACTTAAGTTTTGTATATTGATTACTTGGATATTTTTGTTTGCTATGTTCTTTATGCAATATTGGGATTTTTATGAAGTTTTTTTCCCCCAGGCTTCCACTGATAACGGGTAGCTTTCTACCTAGTCAGACTATGCTGGTAAACAAGTGCAATAAACAAATAAATAAATAAATCAAAATATTCTAATATGTGTCAATATTCCAAGGAATTTTATGGTTATGATATAGGCTTATGCACATTGAGCATTCATAGTTTGCCCTTGTCAATTAGGGACAGAGGTGCCAAACCAGGTTAAATTTGTGATTTCCCATCCATTGGCCTAAATTTTGCTAGAAGGGGGCTATTGATGAGTATTTCTACATATAGATGAGAAGTCTGTTCTAAAGAAGGGGTAATGTTTGAGACACATAACTTTCTCTCAAATATGTCCTGATTATATTGCAGACAAGGTTTAGGTGATTAGAATGGCTATTTCTAATGGTATTTGTTTTGCATATATGCAACAAATCCATCAGCAGGGGATCAGAGGATACCTGTAGGCTAGGCATAGATCACCACTTGACAAGCTGTAGAAAATGAGTACAGGGATAAGGCTTTCAACCTGTCTGCATAAGAATTGTAATTTACTCACTATATTCCTATATTCATTTTGTGAGTAACCTCTGTGGTCTCTCAAGCTGTTGCAAGTGCCTGGTCAGGTACATGCTGATGGTTGCATTGTACTCAATAATTGGTCTGATGAGAGCCAAGTACATAAGAGCAATGACCTCCATGGAACCTGGATACCATGCCCTTCCTTATACATTGTGAAACATAGAATGAATTTTGTCACCACAGTGGATACATGGTGGTCAAAACTCAGTTTATTATCGGCATACAATCCCATATCCCTGACAACGTATTCTACTTTTAGGGGTGTATTATCAACTTGGCAATTCCTAGCTGTGGACATCTTTCCAAAAGGTGCTATGATATATTTTTTTTCAGTGTGAGTTTTCATCTATGGTTCTGGCTGCAGTTTTTTGCCTGAATCAGGCCCTCTTGAAAGGTATCTGTGTCTTTAGGAGACTGAGTGACCACACCTAGTTTACAGCTGCTGAGAACTTTGTCATCCAGAGGCTCTTGATGTTTACCTTGACATCAAAGAAGTAGATGCCAAAAAGGAAATGCCCCAGCAGCGATCCTTGTTGGACTTCATTAGTGACTCATCTCTTTGTGGAGATGAATTCCCCTTTCCTAATTTCTTGCATCCTAATAGTGAGCCAGCTGGCTGTCAATCAGGTAATATCTGGTATGATTCCCCCATTACTTAAAACCTGGGTCAATAATTAAGGAACCTCAATCCTCACCACTAACTCCAGAATGGGAGCATCAGGGAAAAAAAAAACACCAGAGCACAAAGTACACAAGAGTAAAACAACAGGAACATGCTCTGTTTCCTGGGACTGGACTATATACCTCTGTCCACCCCACATGTAATCCCTTATTATACAATTCAGAGCAGTGTGTTCCAGTTTAAGACCTCTGACTCACTCAAACTCAAAACAAATTTAAATCTCACACACTCAAACACTTATGGGAAGCCTAACACAGATTTCTAGCTGTCTCCCTTCACCAATACAAATGGTAAACGCTGCCACCAGAGTAATACAGGTCAACACACCATTTCAAAGAGTGATCAGTTATTAAAAATTCAATATCAAAAATAAATGGTAGATATAACCAGAAGCAGCCAGGCATTCATGGTGACCTGGGGAGTATCAAACAGGTATAAACACTCTCTAATCTATAAAGAATACAATGATTGTCCAGCCACAATCTAAAGTAATGAAAACATGTAATAATAAGTAAAATGATTATTAAAAAAATGTAAATCAATAACTCTCAATAAGCACCAGAATTCAATCAACAGAAATTTAAAATTAAGCTGTAGGATAGAAGTCCATCATTTTAGAAAAAAATCTCTATCTAAATAACTAAACTTTCCTAATCTAACTAGAGAATACTGTCCCTGATCTAATTTAAAACATAACAGCAAGGTAAAGGCAGGCTTACAGTTCTGGGGGGGGGGGTGAGTCCTTTTTTTGGGGGGTACCACTGCACAGTACTCAGCTGTCTCTGCAACTGACTACAACTCTTAACTAACTGCTCTTCAGTTGACTTCAGCTGTCTCTTTTATAGTTCAGATTAACAGTCTCAACCATCTTATTTTAAAAATAACAGTCAGCTTTTTGAAAAAGTTATTTTCCCTGTCAATCATCTGTTCAAATAATCACATAGCAACCAGGAACATTCTAATGATACCACCAACTCATCAGCTGATTTTCCACAGCTTGTACTTTAGAATCTCCCTCACAGACATGTGCAATTAGAAATATATCAAAACACTGACAGATTATTTAAACATTTTGTATAAACAGGGAAATACTCAACATTTTAAAAGCTTATTTACATTTCCACAATTAGACATGCTGACATACAATACAAGTTAATCTGAGAATATACGCACATCTCCTGCCAGACATGCTAACACAGATGACAGTGTTTTCATTTTCTTCACATATGGGTTTATGCCTAATTTGAAAAGTTTATCTACAATGTCTGAGTGAGGTATTGTGTTAAACTTGTTGGTCAGGTCGAAGTAGGTAGTGTGTACTGTTTTGCCCTCATTCATAACTTTAGAAACCCATTTGAAAAAGTCCACCGGGTGAACTAGGTATGGCCTGCCTTTGATAAAATTGAATTGGATAGGGTATAATATCTATTAAGTTTTCTATGTCGTTGTTTATCAGAGCCATGATAATTCTTTTCATGGCCTTGCATATAAGACTATTCAAACTTATGGTTCTTTAGCTATCCTGGTCCATGCAATGCCCCTCCCCCTTGTGTAGAAGGATAACCATTGAAGTCCTTCATTCATTTGGCACAACACCTGTCTGGAGACTACCATTAAATAGATATTTTATGAGGCAAGGCAGATCATATTTCATGCTATTCAAGAGGTATTCTGGGATATTATCAGGCCTATCAAAACAGTGTTCTTGGACTTACAGAGAGTGAGAGCAGAGATGACCTTAACATTAGTAGTAGGTGGAGTAATGCTGGGGATATTTCCTTGGGCGGTAACTGTTTGTGATATGTAGGTAACATCTGAGTTAAATTTAGCAGCCATCAGATCTGCTATATCCTCTGGCTCGGTATAGGTAGTTCCATTCACCATTGGTTCAGCACATCATTGAGTGCTGCCTTTAAGGTTACAGACATAACTGAAGAAAGTTGGTTGGATGCCCTTAGCTTGGGGTGCTATTTTTATCTAAATTTGCTTTTGGTGGACTTGATTAATCCCTTAAGTTGCTTGTTCAGATTGATGAGGGAGTTTTTGCCTTGTTGGGTAATGTTCTTCCTGTTTTATACATGATCTTCCTCCTTTTTTTATACAACCTATTTATACTATGATTCTGCCAGGGTGGATAACCTTTGGAAGTTGTCCTGTGTTTATTTTGGGTAGGTGGAACTGCGGTGGTGGTGCTGCGGTAGCGTTGTCACCTCACAGTAAGACATTGTCCTGTTTGATTCTCAGTTAGAACGTCTTCTGTGTGGAGACATGCGTGAATGGGCGTACCTTCGTTGAAGGTTGTGCATCAGGGCTGGCAACTCGGCACGTAAAAATCTACTGCCAATCATTAGCAGACTAATTTCTGCTGTGGCGACCCCTAACCGGGAAAAGCCAAAAGACACAACAACTACACCTGTCTCTGTGCAGATACTTGCATGCTAGTGCAGGGTTTCTATGAATAATTCTGCATAGGCAGCGTTGTTCTCAGTGTTTGTGGGGCTTGGTATTTTGCTAGACTGTCAGAATGAGGTAGTTTAGTCCTGGTATATTTTGTAAATGTTCTATGGTTAGCTGAGCTCCCTGGCTTAATACTTATTTCAAAGAAGATAGCTTTCTTGTCTGACTTTACCAATGAGTACTTTACATTGGGGGGAGTGCATCATTTCCTCCATGATTGTCATGACCAGGTCAAAGATACTTGTGACTTTTGTAGGCATGTAGATTAGCTGCTCCAAGGTGGTGTGTTCTCCTTTGATTTATATTCATTGCTACCCATAATTCCCACCCACACATTGCTTTAATCATATGTATCTCTCTCTCTCTCTCTCTGTATATATATATATATATATATATATATATATATATATATATATACATATATATATATATATATATATATAAAAATATATATATATATATATATATATATATATATATATATTGTCATTTGTTAACTGGGTTGATCCAACTGAGCCAGGGGCCCATTTTCAGTGGAGACCCGAGGAGAAAAGCTCCAAACATAGTTATATTTATACAAGAATTAATAAAATTATCTATTTATAAGAACTAATACATAAGATAAAATCCTCTATTATATACAGCTATGAACTTGTTACAGCAGTAGCAAAATAAACAATATGCAAAACATTTTTCAAGAACAAAATTATGGGTATACTGTATTTGTGTCATTAGAAAAGAGAAATAATTAGAGTAAGATTTGGAATAGGATGAAAAGTATCAGATATCATGTCAGAGCTTGACAAGGACAGAACAAGGTCTTTAATACGTATGTTTATGTTCTAGTTTGAATTGGTACCTGTGGGGGATGCTTCTTATATTGAGAGGAAGTGTTCTAAATGTGACGTACAGAGTATTTGTATAGGGACTTTCCAATATTTTTAGGTTTGTAGATGTCAGGAAGGTGTTTGTCAGTTGTACAAAGATGACATTGGGGGTTATACTGAGATACAATATTAGAGATGGAAGGGCAGAAAGTGGGATTATACAGGATGGAGTGTGTAATATGTAATTTTGGAGGAAGAAGTTTAGAGAATTCAGGCCATTGTAGTGACTTGAGAGTGAGGCAGTGCTGGGATTTATAAGGGAGATTGCAGGCAAATCTGGCTAGTTTATTATATATTTGCTCTAATTTGGAAAGAAGTGATAATTGAAGGTTAGTAAGGACAGGAGCTGCATACAGAAGACATGGTAAAAGAAGAGACAGGGCAAGCGAGGGTTTAGTGGAGGATGAAATCCATTTTTGATTACGGTAGTGGAGACCAAGTTTCTGGTGTTTTTTTTATACATTGATGGATATGAACGTTGAATTTTAGTTCATCACTAATCATGATACTGAGTAATTTAGTATGGGGTTAAGGTTTGATGATGGCATTGTTAATTGAGGTGATGGAGAATGAGGGTTTATGTTGTGCCAGTGTTTTAAGAAAGAAAAGCTGGAGTTTAATTTTCTTAGGATTTAGTATTAATTTATTATCTGAGAGCCAGGTTTTGACAGAAGATAAAGTGTCATGGGTGAGAGCAAGGAGTTCAGGAATGCTATGGGTGGTGGTGATACGAGTGGAGTCATCAACATATTCTAAAAGTATAGAGAGGTTAGCAGCAGAATGTAGCTTATTAGTGTAAGTATTAAACAGGAAGGGGTCCAAAATAGAACCTTGGGGAACAGCAGTGTTGACAGGAAGAAAGGGGGAAGAAATAGTTTTCCAATGTATGGATTGTTGTCTACTGGATAAGTAGCTAGATAACCAGTTTAAAGAGGGGGTAGAGAGATGGAGGTCAGAGAGTTTAGTTATCAGTTTAGAGTGAGAGATGCATAGATTAGTACTAGTCTAGCTGCCCTTTTGGGCCATTTGAAGCCTAGCCAGTTACCCCATATGAGTATCAAACCCTGCACCTTGTCTCTTTAAGGTAAACACCTTAACCATTATGTCATCCCCCCACCCAAACTGGGACTGTGTCGAATCCCTTGGAGAAATCAAGGAATACACAGGAAACAACCAGGTTGGTATCACAGGCTTCTGTTACTGTTTGTGAATGAGAGTAGTGCAGTGGATGTGCTGTGGTGGAGTCTAAAGCCATGCTGGGTGAGTGTTAGGAGGTTATTATCAAGCAGGTGTTTTAGTAGCTGAGTATGGACACACTTTTCTAGAATTTTGGATAAGAGGGATATGATAGCAATAAACCAATAGTTAGAAGGGTCAGTAGAGATTCCACCTTTGTGGAGAGAGATTGTGTAAAATGATTTCCATATATCAGGGACAAGAGCTTCAGTAATAAATCGATTTATAAGAACAGAGACAGGGTAAGCAATAGATTTAGCAGAAATTTTAAGAAAATGGGAAGGTAATTTGTTAACACAGGGGGAGCAAGGCTTGATTTTATTTTGGAGGGATTTGATGAAGGTAGCGAGAACTGGTTGGAAGGAGAGGGTATTGGAGGAAGTAAGAATGGGAGGTAAAGGAAGAGTAGAAGTGGAACTATTTTCAGTAGGTTTTTGAACTGTTTCTATGAAGTGATTGTTTAAGAGACCAGCAGCCTCTGTGGCAGTATTAAGTGGGAAGGGGTTGGGGTAGGAGGGTTACCTGGGTAGAGGAATTTATTTATGGTGGACTAGAATTTTTGGAGGTTTTTATGTGGGCTATATTGGTTGGTGACAAAGAAAGTTTTTTTTTAATCTTTGTTGACTAGTTTTTTACACATGTTTCTAAGTTCTTTGTAACATTGAAGTAAGAGAGGGGTTTTATTTTTGACCCAGGCTTTCCAGGCACCATCCCTCTGATGCATAATAGTGCAGGTTTGCTTAGGAAGGCAGGGGGCAAAGTTGGATTTTACTCAGACTTTTCTGGAAGGTGCCATGGAGTTGAGTCAGGGGCAGCTCGTAACATCGGACTGCAGGACTGCAGCCCTCCCAGCAAAAATGGGCAATTACATTTGTACATTGAATAAAAAATTTGAAAAAAGTATTTATTACTTTGTTCGTGTTGTGCACTATGCTTCTAAGCGACTCCGACCTACTTGCAAAGTCCCGGAACTTGAACTGCACATGCTCACTGAGTTCCAGGTTTTTTTTTTTAATTAGTGTCTGGAATCTAGACTGCTGTAAAAGCGGTCCAGATTAAAGAGAAGGCATCAGTGTGATGCCCAGAAGTCTATGCGGTTTAACCACCCAACAAACTAGAAAGGGGTTCAGACTGCCACGTCCGCAGGCACATACGTGACATGGATAGCTGGATTGCTACTGATTGGTTCTCACTCTTTTCTCAAAAAAGAAAGCAAGAAACAATCAGTAGTAGTAGCCTATAAACAGTACTTCTTGTCTTGTGTTATGGAGGGAAGGTACATTAATATTACCGTTGCGTTTCTGAAAGTAAAGTTAAACAACTTTGTTTTTTTTTTTTTCAGCTTGGTGCAGTCACCAAGTCAGAAAGGAAAAGAAAGAAAGAAAGGAGAAGACGGACAGTTAGTTACTAAGTGAAGATAACCAGAGGTTGGTGCCGGACCCGGCTCTGTCTACAGAATCAGATGAGAGGAGAAGATATTTTGGTTTATCCCTTTTTGTGGGACTGCAAAGAATTCTGGTGTTGGTGTATTGTTTAAGTATTGTACTGTTCATTTATTTTGTCAGCTACTATCCCTGTCTATACAGAAGTACTGCATCTGAATGTAAAGAAGCATTGTTTTTGATTATTGTTAAAATGTGTCAGCCTGTATTTTTTACCAATGTCTGTGGCTGTTTATTGCATTATTCTGCCAAAATCTTTACTCAGCTTATTTATTACATTAGTGGATGTCTGAGGGAGTAGTCATGGAGCTGAGACTTTCTCTCTAACAATATCTGTACATGAGTGGGAAAATATTGTCTGTTGTCAAGAAGTGAGTATTTTGGGTAACTAATTTTCAAAGCTTATCATATACTTCCCTTGTAATTCCAAGCTGTTGTTGGACTGCTCTAGTGGTGGTGTACTTCAGAGGTAAAATATTTTGCCCATAGTGATGAAGTGTTCTTGCACCACATGACCTCCCTAACTGTGGAAGTGTATTAGGAACCTAATTAAATAATTTCATTTAATTTTCCTCACACAAAGTTGTTGCTATCCTTTTATAATCCAAGAACAGTCTATCAGGTTGTATTATTCTGTTACTTGTCTTTTTCTATATTATATATCTATAAAATGTGTGTTGTGTCAATACACCCACACCTACATAATGCACTCATATCTCCTTTGACTCTGTTATATATAAGTTATTCTACAAACTGCATTCTAAATGAAAACAAAATTGAATTTTGCCTTCTAGGATCCAACCGCCCCTTGAACGTGAATGTCTGTACAGAGGAAGGTTGTGAATTGGCAGGAAGTGACAGCATGTATCTTGACAGTGTCTCGTTGATTCTGCTTGGTAGGTAGAATAGATCTTGTTATAGTTTAGAAGCTAATGTGTTAGTTCTCAAGCAGCTGTCTGCAGTCGTAATGTCCCATAGCTCCCATTGGAGCCATTCTGTAATCGGCACAGTGAATGGGCTGAGCACTCGTCATCTCTTGTCAGCATTTATGTTTCTGTTACTGCACTCGAACTGGTCTTAAGAATTGTAGTGGTTTGGATTTGAACTGCAGGTTTATTTCCAGTAATATACAGTTCTCTTTTTTAAAATCTTTGAACTAGCACCTCACTGCTGTTTCAGGGCACATATTTCATTAAAGTAAAACACACTTGCCTTATGGACTTGTTTTACTAATGGACTGTAGAAGTTTGAGTAGACTTGTATGATGGAAATGTTCTGAATTGGGCAGTTTTGTCATTACTGGTGCATGCATTTTGTTTCATTGTTTACTGGAAAAATGTTCAAAACAATAAATTTAAAATGCCCTCTAATAACTGTACTGCATTGTACAAGGAATATAATTTAATACAATCAGGAAGGTGCATCAAAGAGCACATGTATGTTTCGTGTTCAAGGGGCCTATGATTTGAAACAGCCCAAAGTTAATCTATATCTGCTATTGGCAAAATGTATTTTTTTTTAATGTGGGTTTCAGTACTGTTTCAATGAATGTGAGTTTTAAGGGCAGAGAACTTTGAATGCTAAGTTTATTTTCATTGTGAGACTGCATTGCATTGTTTAGCAGATATCTATTAGTGTTTGTGCTGTAAAATGCAAAATAAAACTTTCAAATGAAATCCAAATCATCGCGGAAGTAAAGCCGTATGCACATTACAGTTTTTATGGTAAATGGGGTGAAATAACCAAGGAATGGGAAATTGGAATGGCTGCAGGGGGGGACTCCATTTGACCATGATTTTGTGAGGGGGGAAGGGCAGCAAACACAAAGACAGCCCCGGCTGAACTATACCTCTCAACTGTCCAGATTTTTGCAGAATGAATAAATTTTTGCTTCTTATTTTTGGTTTGTTCCTCATAAACTTTGTGTTTTTTTGGCAAGTCATTTAGGAATTAAGTCACTAAATAATGACAGACATTGAGTTTCAAACGTCATAACCTTCAGAAAAATGCATGCTAAAGCAACACCTGTTATTCTATCAGCTGTCTTAAGTTTATAAAAGAGCAATTTTTAGTACTGTTTGTATGTTCCCCCAATATAGTTAGCCTTATCCAGATTTCCTTCATTAAGAGGTTGAGAGGTATGTGCAAATAAATTGCTTTATAGAATTAGGAATATCCAAACCTCTCAACTGTCCCCAATTTTGGCTCAAAATGTTGCTCTCCCCCTAATAATTCCTCCATAAAATGGCAATTTTGGAAGGAAATATGGAGGGTTTATAAATAACAGTAATGATCAGAGTTATATATTACTTTTATTTTAGAAATGCATGTAGATTCTCTTATCTTGTCAGCTGCTCAAGTTAACAGTACTAATATTAAAAAAGGTGTCCCTTCTTTGACAAATTCCCAGCAGTATTGTGTGGCAATTTTATATATTTGTATCACATTTTTGGTCCATTTTTCATACAATTGTGGTTTTCTGGCAAACTGAAGTCAGAAAATAATGACAGACATTTGAGTTTCAGATTTCATACCCTTCAGAAAATTCATACTAATGCAAGACCTACTATTCTATTTTCTTTCTAAGTTTATAAGAGCAATATTTAAAAATTTTCCTTATTTTTGGGGCTGAGTCCCATTTCTATGTATGGCTTTGTCCGGATTTCTAGCTCTGAGGTTGAGAGGTATGAGTGTCAGAGCCATCACCATCAGCCAGAGACATTTCAAATTGTGACATACTTGTTGCACCCCACTCCTCCATTTAGTGACTCTGGATGTGTCCAAGCAAGGCAAGGAGCAGTTATGCAGTGTAAGTGTGCAGAGTATTCCCCCATCCAAGGTAGACAAAAGTATGACAGTGGCTTTTCATCTGTCCTTGATTTTGCAGAATGTTCTGGTTTTCTGTCATATTTTTATACTGTTGATTTATGCTTATTATCATTCAGAAAATGCATGCTGTCACAGTGCCCTGTTGCTTTGTGTTTAAGTAGCAATGCTTTAATGGCCATCAGGTAAGCTTGTTGGAGATTGTAAGATGCAAGTAAGCTTTAATAAGCATACTATTAAAGAATTACCAACATTGAAAGCCTTTTTGTTGTTGCCATGCAGAGAATATTTACATAACTAGATAATGTATAAGCCTTAGGTATTGAAATGCATATGACAGTATTTGTAATAAAGGACAGGATTACAGTATTTTCAGAAGCTTATTACATTTGTTGAAGACTTGCAGTCATCTTTGCAGGCTTTACCCATAAACTAAACAGAATGCCAATCTATCATGTGTGGTCCATAACTTGTGCAGTAATAGTTTAAGCAATTTATCTTGAGCTTGTTTCTTGTTTGCTGTTCATTTTTTACTTTGATCATGTCTTCTCCATAAAACAAGTAGATAGTTGTTGTCAGGCAGCAGGTCTTTTTTGGAAAAGAAACATTTTTACAAGTGGGTTGCTACTTTCAGCATGTTACTTGGTAATTTTAGAAAGCTGAATATAAATTATAATTAGAACTGCAGTGCAAGAAGTGGTTTGAACTGAGTGCTGCTTGTTTTTTTTTATACTTGATTTTGACTGGCATTCCAGTAATGTATTTAAAAAGTAATTTATTTTTTCATGCCTTACAACCTTTGTGTTTCCCTCTAGATATTAAGTAAGCTGCCATGTAGCCAATGCATTGAAATATTTTTTTTTCTACAGTTCATTTTGTCTTGATTGGACTCTCGTAATGATGGTTTGAAACCCAGGGCAGCACATTTAATTAAAGTTCCAGTTGTGGTGGTTTTGAGCATAACTCCACCCCTTACTAGTTGGCCACAACCCTTCCCACTGGCCTCACCCATTCAGCTGTCTCCTGCAGCCCCTCCCCCTTTAATTTGAAGTCACCAGCTGCCACTGGTTAGGGAGCTAAATTGAAGACATTTCTAGCTTACATGAAACTAAACAGATATGAGGGGAAGAAGTGAAGGGCTAGTTAAGCTTATAAGAGAACAAGAAGTTAAGTTTCAGTTGAGTGCACAAGGTGTAAGTAAAACACCAAGAAGAGATGGGCTACCCATTGAAGTATGGAGATTGGGGAGAACTGTAAGGATACAATAGTTAACAAATCTATTCAATGAAATCTTGCATACAAGAGTGATACCAAAATCTTGGGGAGAGGCAGTCATTACAGTAACCCCTTAAGAAGGCAAAAACCCTTTCCAACCTGGCTCTTTTCAGCCTGCAGCAGTGCTTAATCAAGTTTATAGAAAAATAGTAGCAATTCTGTCTAATAGGATAATTCTACTGCTTCTTGGAATGGTGCAACTAGACCAGTGTGGGATCATTAATGGAAGGCATACATTTGACAAAATCCTTTTGGTTTATCTGATACACAAAACATCAGAGGAGGCTAGGGAACCACTGATCTTGTTAGGACTAGATGCCAAAAGTATTCAACAGACTTCACTGACCATAACTCTGGAATACATGGGTTTTCCATTGGGGTTACTACATTTACAAGCCATGTATAGTGATATCATGGCAAAAATTAAAAAAAAAATGGAAGGGTAACATTAGGCATCAAAGTTCAAAAGGGAACAAGACATGGAAGCCCACTGTCCTCTCTGATTTTTGTACTGTACCTGAAGCCTCTAGCCAATAAGATCAGGCAACCAGAGATATAAATGCAGGACAAAGAAAATAGTCAAAATAAATTAGCAATGTTTGACAATGATGTAATTGTTTTCCTAACTAACCTAGATGGAGAGATCCCCAAGCTGTTCAATATCTTAGAATAATTTAGGAAGATAGTGGGCTATAAAATTCATAAAGAAAAGACAAAAGACTTGCATTAATAATGCACCATCTCATCATCTGGTACAAGAGTACACGCCATTCTGAGGGCATTATAAAATGCAATACTTTGGAGTATGGTTAATGAAGAATTCCCAGCATCTATGGAAGCACGGTACCACAATAGAAAGGGCTACCATTCCATCAATTATCTGGTATTGTGTGATATATAGAAATGCATCACCAACATCTCTGTGCAGCAACCTGGCAGTGCACATAATTCACAAATGCTCAATTTCTGAGTGACTTTGTTGGCTAGAATCACCTGCATTAGAACCTGAAGTTAAGTGCTTATGTGCAGTACTGTGTTTTATTCTTCAGTTAAGTGCAAACTTGCAGTTTTAAAAGTACTGTATTTTATTTTTTCTGTTACCTAATTGTTTCACTGAATAGTGTGCTGTGTGTCTCTCTGCTGTAAGAGGGAGTGGTGGTCTTTTTACTTCTTTGTTATCTGATATTTAACTGTTAGCCTAGAGGGTTTCCTCTGAACTTTATGTGCTAGCCACAAAGTTTGAGAATTCATTTTATGCTCAATTTCTGAGTGACTTGGTTGGCTGCAATCACCTGCATTAGAAGCTGACGTTAAGTGCAAACTTGCAGTATTGTGTTTTATTCGTCTGTTAAGTGCAAACTTGCAGTTTTAAAAGTACTGCATTTTATTTTTTCTGTTACCTAATTCTTTCACTGAATAGTGTGCTGTGTGTCCCTCTACAGTTATTTCCTCACCCACCCTCCCTATTCTTGTCTTGGTGTTAGTGTTGGTGGCTCTGGAATTGCCCGCCCCTCCTGTAAGTCTGTATTTGAACACTCCTCCTAGGTCTATCTCATTTGCTCACTTAACCGAGTACAGTGAGATCATATTCTGAGTCTAGTGTTCATTCTACTTAATACAGAGAGAAGATTTGAGAAGGCCAACCCACTTAGGTTCTTCCTTCCTCTCTTCTTGCACTTTACTAACAAAAAACAGTGCACTTTATTCATCTGCTTTTACTGTATTTGTGTTTCTTCCTACTTTATTTTGCTTTTGCCTCTTCTTAAAAGTACTCAATTTTATTTATTCTGCTGCATTTATTACTGCTTGCTAGTAGCCTAATTAAATTGTAACTGTTATTCTAAGTCTTTTGGTTTAAGCACTTGGGCTTCATACCAGTTGTTTTACATTAAGAAGGTTTGTGGTCTGGACTGTTGTGGCAGGGTAGGGAGCGTACATCCTTCTAAGCTGGGAATTACTGATTGAAGCCTCAGTGTCTGCTATTCTAAAAGTGTATTAGTTCTAGTTTAAGCACTTGGGCTTCAGGCCAGTTATTCTACATTAAGAAGGTTTGTGGTCTGCACTCTTGTGGGAGGAGAGTCTGGATTCTGCCCCTCTGAGCTGGGAATTTCTGGTCACAAGCTTATTGTGCCTGATTATTTGAACTGTTTCTTTCTGAAATTGGTACACCTTGTTGCTGTAACATAGACCAGATTCAGGCCTGCATAATCTAGCTTTGTTTGTATAACTTGAGTACTAATCCAGGACATCTTTTTTTGGAGAAGGTTCCCCTGCACCCTAGTGACAGGAGTGTGCAGTTAGAACTTGTCTGATTGAAGACTGCTGGAACAGGGTGCAATGTTGAGCCTTTTTCTTGTTAATTGGGTAACTTGTTTAAATCAGTTTGTTCATTTTCTATTGTTTATATATATATATATATATATATATATATATATATATATATATATATATATATATATATATATATATATATATATATGGGTCTACTTCATTTCACCTAACTTCGAATTCACTGACTTTCATTTCACTGACCACATTTCACTGAAATTTCATTTGACTGACACTTCATTTCACTGACAGTTCATTTGACTGACAAGTATTATTAGCAAGAAAATGGAATATGCCCCCTTCCCCACTGTAGTGCGACCCTGGAGTTAGAATATATAGTTGGGGGGGTGTGGGGGGTGCAGCCCCCCACTTCATTTCATATGATATTGTTAAGTTCTGATATAGTTTTGCTTAGTAAAAGAAAAGTAAGTGGGGGGCTTCGCCCCACACACCCCCGTTGTGGGGGGCTGTGCCCCCCACACCCCCCAACTGTATATTCTAACTCCAGGGTCGCACTACAGTGGGGAAGGGGGCATATTCCATTTTCTTGCTAATAATACTTGTCAGTCAAATGAACTGTCAGTGAAATGAAGTGTCAGTGAAATGAAATTTCAGTCATTTGGTCTCACTCAAATGGGAGTCAGTGAATTGGAAGTTAGGTGAAATGAAGTAGACCCATATATATATATATGTATGTATAAAATTGCACTTTATTTATCTGCTTTTACTGTATTTGTGTTTCTTCCTAGTTTATTACTAGGGACATTGATTACAACTCTGATCTGAAATATATAACAATAAGTATCATTTTCTGTGCATTTAAAGTGTTTTTTTATTGCATCTGCTTTATTTTCTGAAAAACAAAAACAAAAAAAATTATACTTGTTTCCTGCCTTTCTAAGCTAGTATAGTCCAGTTTTCAGGTTAGTGCTGAATTCAGGGCTGCATTACAAGTCTCTGTGTTTGCCCATACCTTACTTGAATAAAAGGAAGTTTCTCATTTCACTTGTCAGAGAGGGGAGCTTTCAGCAAGGCATCTGTCCCAGGAGGAGTGGTATCAGCCCAGAAATTAGTAGTTTATTGGACATTTTGGGCTAATTTCTCTCTCTTTCATTTCCCTGCTATAAAAACCACATTAGCCTGGTTTTGCTCGCAGCGCAGCAAGGGTTAGCTAGGGTATACCTATTCCCTCCTCCACAAAGTCTCCTCTTCAATTTTTCCCTTGCAGCTAGACAAACTTTCAACTTAAGCACTCAAACCATTAATTTCTCAGCCCAGCACTTGCTCAAAATTCATAGCAAGCACATATAAACCCTAGCACTACACCCCCCCATACTGTACCGAAGGACAAGGCTCTCTATTCGACCTTACCAGCCAATCAGTAAAACAGTTCACTGGACCTATCCAGGCATGTCCAAAGGGTAGTTTCAGGTGTACTCTCCAGTCCAACTGGTGAATCTGGGCATTTTGAGGCAATGTACACAGACAACCCTCTCCTCCTACCACCAAACACTAATACATGTGAGAAATGCAATTATAAAGCCAAACTGGAGGCTAAGCTCTCTCAACCCAAGACTGGATCAGAAAGTCATGAGGAGAAGGGAAATACTTGCATCACATCACCAGTCTCACATAGACCCATTAACCCAGCACAGGCAAAAAACATACATAAATACATGAAAACATACTCGGAGGTTCTAAATAAAAATCTGCAAAAGCAAAAGAAACCTCCAAAGCAGACATCCAAGCAACCTCCACCCCCAACACAAACCATGAAACACATACTTCACAAAACCAGTTTGCCACACAATCACAGCCCTTAAGGCAAAATAACATACTGAAAAAATGACACCACACAGCTGAAAATAAGGACCACATTGTTTACTGC
This sequence comes from Protopterus annectens, assembly GCF_019279795.1. Classification (NCBI taxonomy): domain Eukaryota; kingdom Metazoa; phylum Chordata; order Ceratodontiformes; family Protopteridae; genus Protopterus; species Protopterus annectens. Next base: position 744,179,525 of record NC_056726.1, read on the forward strand.
AAAAACACTCAGTAAAAATCACAATGTGATAGAGACGGCTTGCACCTGTCACCCTTAGGCTTTTGAATACTGGCCAAGGCTCTTGCCACCCCCCCCATAGTGCCTTTTTTTAGGCAAGGCTCAAAAGACAAACCCACCGCCATAAATAGCACAAGTAACAAAAAACTGAGGGTAATGCTACTCAATGCTAGAAGTCTAAACCTCAAAATGCACACACTCAAGGCACTCCTCAGTATGGAGAAAATCGATATATGTGCAGTAACAGAAACCTGGTTTAAGGCTCCAGAGAGCACCCCATTACATACCAGGCTACAACTCATACCATACATTTAGGCCACAGAACCCGGACCAAAATACAAAAGGTGGGGGCATATCGATATTTATCAAGGATACCCACACCTCCAAGTTAGTGGCACAGCACAATGCTTCAGAGATCATCCATGTGCAACTAACAACGGGCAAAACTGCAATTCAAATTGTAGCTTGCTACAGATCACCCACCATGTCCCAGGACCCCCATTCCACATTTCAGGAAACACTGGGAAACACAAAGTTCCTACCAAACACCCTAATATTGGGTGATTTCAATTACCCAACATTAACTGGGAAAACTACTCAAGTACTAACTCCCTTGCCCAGCATTTCCTAGAATTTATAAACCCAAACACCCTGGACCAACTGGTCAACATTCCCACCAGAGGTGACAACATATTGGGCCTGGTCATCACCAACATGGGCAACTGTTGTTCCACACCAGAGGTCAACCCCTCGCTGGTTAGATCTGACCATAAACAAATCACTCTGGATATCCACATTCCGCCCCCACCCCTGGTCAAGGAAACCACCATGAAAAACTTTTCAAAAGCAAACTTCACGTTACTTAAGACCGAGGTGGAAAGTTTCAAAGCCGCCATTCTAAAGGATAATGCTGTCCAAGCTGCAAAATTCTTTACTAATGCATTCTATGGGCACTACAAGAATGCATGGATCATGATATCCCAAGCAAAACCAAAACTCACTCCTCCAAGAAAAGGAAACCAGTCTGGTGGAACCCTGCCATAAACAAGCTATACAACAGAAGGAGGAAACTAGCACAGAAAAGAGCAAAATCCCATTAAGGGAAGACATGCCTGATCAGCAAGAAACTATGAGCCCTCATAATATCATCCAAGGCTAGCTTTAAAGAAAAATTGCCAAGGACTCCAAAGATAACCACAAGGAATTCTTTAGCTATGTCAAGAATCATAGTGACAATGCTCAGATCTTCTCGGTGTTAGTGCAGAATGGCACAAAATACACTGAACCAACCGATATCGCCAACATCCTGGCAGACAGGTTCAGTGCAAACTTTACCCCCTCTCATCCCCAAAAGGGCCCATAACCATACCAGAAGAATGTAGAGCCCTTGAAATCACAGACACTCAGGTTAAAGCAGCCCTTTCCAAAGCCAAAAACACAGCATCAATGGGACTGGATGGTGTCCCAGGCTGCGTCCTACATGAGCTCAAAGATGAATTAACCTCTTACCTAAGCACACTGTGTAAACTCAGCCTCTCCACAGGCTATGTACCCATAGCATGGCACACAGCAATGGTTATTTTGCTCCACAAAGGTGGAGCCACAACAGACCCCAGGAACTATCAACCTATAAGCCTGACTAGCTTGATCTGCAAGGCTATGGAGTGCCTCATCACGGAACTCATTAATAGAGACACTAGGGGCCTCCAAACACTGGGCCCTACCCAGTTCAGCTTTGTTAAGGACAGATCATGCCTCCTAAATCTGGTGGACTTCTTTGAGACTGTTACCAAGGCTATAGATTAGGGAAAGGTGGCACATGCAGCCTACCTAGACTTTGCAAATGCCTTTGACACCATTCCCCATTCTGGTATTATAGACAAGCTCACCAGCCTGAACATAAACCCCTAGGTCACAAGATGGGTTGCCCACTCGCTCATGATCAGAACCCACATGGTGAGAATTGTGGGAGCTAGGTCCAACTCTAAACTGGTTACAAGTGGCATTGCCCAGGGCTCAGTCCTAGGACCCCTCCTGTTTGGCATATACTTCTCAGAGGTATAGGCAAGCAAAGGAGGACTATGGCTGACCAAGTTTGCAGATGACTGCAAACTAGGAGCTATAATTGACTCTCCAGCTGACACAGACATCCTTCAAAAGGGTCTCACTGAGATGGATACCTGGTGTCAAAATCATGGCCTCAAGCTAAATGCCAAAAAGTGCATAGTCATCCCCTTTGGAAAAAACAAAGTACCCACAAACTACCACATAGGTGGTAGTCCCCTAAATATGGAAGATGTAATAAGGGATCTGGGGACCCAAGTAGATAGTTATCTCTCCTTTAATAATCACATTGCCAAAGTGGTTAGAAAGTCCTTCTATGTAGCCCACCTAATCACAAAAGGGTTTGCATCCAGATCAAAAGAGGTCATTGTGCCCCTCTACTCATCACTCATCAGACCCATCATAGAGTACAATGCTCCATTTGGGATGTACCTTACTAGACACCTGCAACAGCTGGAAAGACCACAGAAGTACCTCACCAAGAGGATCATTGGCCTCAAACAGATGCCCTATGCAGCTTGATTGAAGAAACTCCAGCTGTACTTGGTTGCATACCGCCTACTCAGAGAGTATCTCTGCCTGACATACAAGGCCATGTCCAACCCAGAATTGATGGACATGCTTCACCTAAAGAAAACCTTATCCCCTCGAGCCACACGATCTAGGGATCTAAACCTCACCATAACAATAAACAGGACATGCTGGAGGGATAGATTCCTGTCCCAGAGACTTCCCATGCTTTGAAACAAGATTCCAATCTACATTAGGCAGAGCTCCTGACCAACACTGTTCAAGAGAAACCTTGATGAGTGGATGGGAAACTGAAAGTTTACCCCGGAGATCACTTCAGTGGCTCTGCTGGACAGATGCACAGGGAACTAATCTAAGGGGGTGGCGAAAGCCAACAAATTCTGGCTAGGCTTATAAATGCCTTTGGGAAGATAGCCTTGTACCTACCTATAAACCTATGGTACACTGGATTACTCTACCACCTCTTCCTGCATGGTAGGATGTCCAGTGGTCATAGCTGGGAAACAGTTTGTCCTTTTCATTTTATTTAAGTAACTAGTCATAGTAAAATGTATTGCTGAATACTATACCACTTTTTCTTTGTTTTGTATTTCCCCCTTTTCTCTGTTTTTTTTTTTTTTTTTTTTTTTCAGGTGATGCTGGGTATCCACTGGAGCCATGTCTCATGACACCAGTGATATATATAAGTGGAACTGCAGAGGAGACCTACAACACAGCCCTGACCCATATTGGCTCTTAGGGTGCCCTTCAATATGACCTAGCTACTGTATGCAGAATGTTTACTGCATGTCATATTCTGTGGCAAATTGATCAGTGCTGTCACTGCAGCTTCCAGTTCCTCTCCTACTAAGACTAATGATAGCCCACTGCCAGCAGTAGTAGGGAAACCATGTGCTAGCCTTGTGCAGGGCATTTGACTGTACAGGTAAAGAAGTGCTATCTACTCCAGAACTCTGAACCATGACATTCAGGCTAGTTTTTCCTTTCTTGGAAAAACAGGTAGAGTGTAAATGATACATGCAGTGATATCTGTGGTCTGTGCTGTGTATTACATGGTTTACTGTCACTGTTCAATAGACATTCCTTCTAATCTTTAAATAATTATTTATTTTATTTCAGAACAGTTACTCATGTTGTTTGCAAAAGTCATGCCTGAGTGTGCACTGACTTCTGTTGAGTGATGTTGTAAGATATCATACAAGGAATAATCACATTTAATTGTTATGCACAATACATTCTGTTGATGCTGTGTACCTAGGCATGCACATACTAAATGTCCCGAAGTGGGAAAATAAATAAAAAGTGCTACTTCATTACTTAACATGCATTCATACTTCACAAGTGAATGACAATGTATTCATAGGTACAGTAAGTACTAGGCTAGCTGCCCTTGTGGGCCACTTTAAGCCTCACCAATTTCTTTTTCAAAGATGAACATCCAACCCAGTACTTTGGATCTGTAAGTGAAGCACCTTAACCATTATAACAACCCTCAAAACCTAGCAACCCCCAATCATATTGTTTTTATATTATGTAATGTTTCCTAATTTTAAACTATGTTGTCTGTTACAGTACTGCATGTCAGATTATTTCATTTTCTCATACACAATAATTTGTGGCCTCAGAGACAAAAAAAATCTTTGCTTGTGTAGTTGTGAGGGTGAAGTGACAGCAGTGTTTGTTTACATAACAGGATATTATTTTAATCTTTAGTTTTATAACTAGTGTTTCCCTGATACATGTGTATCAAAGTTGTAGGTAACTGCCAGCGGTAACAATGGTAATGTATAGAGCATAAATAGCATTAATGACTGCTGTCTTATGTTATGACATACAGCTTTCTTTCCACAAGTCAATGAGGTTTTAAAAAAGTAGCATTACAGGAATGAAATGCATGGAGTAGTCACCCCACCTTTTATTTTTCTACCTTGTTTAATAACTTATTCTCCTTCAAGTGTGTAGGAAGGTCATATTGCAAGTAACAGAAATGTTGCACTGGAATCACAGAAGGGCAAGGCTAAATGTGTTATATACAACTCGTAAAAATAGGCTAGGAGGTGGTGCAAGTGATTTTGAAGAGGGGCTGTCATGTGAGCTGGATAATGAGTTGGTCCAATGTTGTGACCTAACTGATATAGGTGATCATAAGGACACTGCTCAGATAGTGCTGTGGGACCAGTACCTCAAATGAGAGGTTCTGCTAAGTGCAGATGAACAATGACAATGTCAGCATGAATTCTGTTGTACTTGTTCCCCCTACTGATTACAATACTTTGTTGTAAAGCACATGTAGCTTCATGTGATCTGCTCCCACAAGTCCACACATTACCCCATCTCCTCCCCCTTCAAGGATTGACTGCAGCTTGACTCTCATATGTCCTGATTAGTGTATGAATGCAGGTAGCCACAGATGCTTTGTGTGCCTCCATACAACACGTTAGTGTGATCATGGCATTATCCCCACTCTGTGCCATTTCCATGCAGTCCTGGAAATCATCATATATGCCCTGGACGACTCTGACAATTTCCAGCTAATTCATTCTAGAAGTGTTCTGAGCCATAACAATGACACAACACATTTGCTGCTGGACAGTTAATGCTTTAAATGTTTCCTGAGGTAGCTGTGACAAATTCTTGCACCTGGAACCCATTAGTAAAGGTGTCACTGTGGACACAATTACCTCTGAATTTCTGCCATCATTCTGAAAGAGTTTGTCTGGATTTGGAGATATTACAGTAGAGGTGCAGGCTCCTCACAGCAAGAGGTTCTCCGGTTCTATACTTGGCTGGGGTGCCTTCTGTGCAGAGTCTGCATGTCCTCCCTGTGGTCGCGTGGATTTCCTCCAGGTGCTCCGGTTTCCTCCCACATCCCAAAGACATGCTGCAGATGGATTGGACCCTCTAAATTGGCCCTAGGTGTGAGTGTGTGCATGTGTGTGCCTTCTGTAGAAGGTTGGGCATCGAACTGGTACTTCGACACTATAAAACTCCACTGCCAATCATGAGCAGACAGGTGATCCGCTGTGGCGACCCCTAACCGGGAAAAGCTGAAAGAAGAAGAAGAAGTGTAGAGGTGCAGGATGTTTTTTCCTTTTCAAATGCAAGTGTAATGTCAACATGTGCTAGACATCGTCATGCACTGTCACTTCCTGCAGAGTTGCTAACATGTTGTGGGTTGTGATATCCTGACATTAACCTTGGGAACTGTGTGCCACTTTCCTCAGGCTGCCTCATAAATACAACTATGCTATGATCATCATACTCTGCAACAGCCATTCTACAGCTGTTATCCTCTAAATTTGTAGTATAGTAGAAATGTTTGTTTCTGCTGCTGATCCTTTAAAATAGAACATGAAAACTTTACCTGTGTCCTGGCAGAGTGCTCTTCAAACTATCTGGAGATATACAGAGCTAAGTATATTTTTCTGGCACTTCAGAGTTGTGTACTGTTAATTGTTTCTTGACTAATTTTATATCATTGCTGGCTGACTTCAGAGTAGTGCACTGTTATTTTTGCTTCACTGTATAGTTTTTCAGATATCTGCTGAAGGTGTTTTTTCCCACCTCCCCCTATTTCTCTGTGTCTTACGTTGGTATAACTGGTTTTACATCATGTGTGTTATCTGACTAGCTCAATGATTACTTGCATAAAATTAGACCCTGTTAGTAACAGCCTGTATATCATTGCTGGAGCCTTCCTGTGTCCTGACAGACTGCTCTTCAAACTATCTGGAGATATACAGAGCTAAGTATATTTTTCTGGCACTTCAGAGTTGTGTACTGTTAATTGTTGCTTGACTAATTTTATAATCATTGCTGGCTGACTTCAGAGTTGTGTATGTTATTTTTGCTTCACTGTATAGTTTTTCACATCTCTGCTGAAGGTGTTTTTCCCTTCCCACCCTTCCTATATTGTTGTTTAAATTTGGAGGCTTATGCAGTTTTGTATATTTGATCTGAGACACTCCCCCCAGTCCCATCTCTTTATCTCATTTTACCTAATAGACTCCTTCTGCACCTGTTTTTAGTCATTTTTAATTTAATTGCATTTTTTTAAACTGTTTGGTCTAACATTGCTACATACTCAAATGTGCTAGTTTGCACTGCATTTGAGTTTTTACTGCTGTTTTAGCTGCTTTTCTGTATAAAAAAAAATTAAAAAGAATCTAAGCCTGTTTCCTACCTTTCCTGTAACTAGTGTAGTCCAGATTCAGATTTGCTGTATCCAGGACTGTATTTAAGCTTCTGAGCCCCCCAAGCGTTATTGGTTAGAGGGAAGCCTTATGGCTTATCAGTGGGAGTGGTAAGCACTAGGTAACCTATCTACCACATAAGGAGTGGTTCTGGCCAAGAAATTGTAGTTATTGGCCATTTGGGCAGTTTTTCCATTTCACTCAACTTTCTGATTTAAAAGCCCACATTTGCACTTGTTTCCCTCCTTTCCTGTAATTAGTTTGGTCCAGATACAGACTCTTAGTTTTAGCACTTGAATTTGCTTATTTGTGATCAGCACTGGTTCAGAACTTGTTGTAAGCACTAAATAAGCTACTAATTACTACAGCACTCAACCTTCCTCATTACCTAGAGGAAAACAGTTTTGGTACTTACTTTTCTCACTTGCACCACACCCCACTCATCACATAGTCTCACTAAATCTAAACCACCAAAATCCACACATAGAAACACAAAAACATTCATGGAGGCTCTCAATAATAACCTGCTCAAGCAACAGAGACCTCCAAAGCAGAAATGCAAGCAACCTCCACCCCCCAACACAACCAAATGACACATAGCCCGCAGACTCAGTGTGCCATTCAACCACAGCCAATAAGGCAAAACAAAGTACCCAACACACTAGTCATAAATGACTCTATAGTCAGGCACACTGATGTCCCACTCACCAGGCTAAACAAGGAGAAGGTTACCTTTAAATAGAATTAGTTATTCTGGTCTTGAGTAAAATACCTACCACTTTTTTTTTAAATCTGTTTGTTAATTTGTTATTATGTATTTGTTGTTTTGTTGCATCCGTCCTGTCTACCTGTGGAGCTTTTCTCCCCGGGCCTCTACTGAAAATGGAAATATATCCAGTTAGACTAGCCCGGTTAACAAATGTAAAATAAATAAATAAATAAATAAATAAAACAGCTCTTGTACTCACTTTCCTCACTTATCTAGAATAAAATATTTTTTTTTTATTCAGGCATGTCCAAGGGTCAGCTCCCAATGTTCTCTCCTGCCTATCTGATGAATCTGGGCATCTTGGGGCAATGTAGAAATTGCCTCATGTACACAGACAACCCTCTCCTCCTACCACCCAACACTATAACCTGTGAGAGATGCACTTATCTAGCCAAACTGGAGGTAAAGCTCTCTCCAACCAAGACTGACAGTCAAGAGGAGAAGGTAAACACTTGCACCACACCCCACTCATCACATAGTCTCACTAAATCTAAACCACCAAAATCCACACATAGAAACACAAAAACATTCATGGAGGCTCTCAATAATAACCTGCTCAAGCAACAGAGACCTCCAAAGCAGAAATGCAAGCAACCTCCACCCCCCAACACAACCAAATGACACATAGCCCGCAGACTCAGTGTGCCATTCAACCACAGCCAATAAGGCAAAACAAAGTACCCAACACACTAGTCATAAATGACTCTATAGTCAGGCACACTGATGTCCCACTCAACAGGCTAAACAAGGAGAAGGTTACTGTCAGCTGCCTGTCAGGTGCCAGGATCCGCCACATAACCCACGCACTCAGGTCACTCCACAACAAGTACAAATATGACGCTGTCATTGTCCATGTTGGTGGGAACGACCTGAGAGATACCTCCCTGGACTACATGAAAAGAGACATGGAAGAGCTCTCCGATCTTGTAGCCCAGGCAGGTATGACCCTAGCCCTGAGTAGCATTCTGCCATCACCCAGAATTATACCGCAGTACAAAAACAAAATGATTGACTTCAACAATTGGCTAAGCTTCTGGTGTCATTCTAGAGGGATCCAGTATCTGTCTGCCTGGGATGACATGGTCGACAGACCATGATGCTTTGCCAGAGATGGCCAGCACCTGTCACCCCTGGGATTCCGGATACTGGCTAAGGTTATTGCTGCCCCTATAGTGCCTTTTTTATGCAAGGTTCAAATGACAAATTCACCACGTAACAGGAACAGGCAAGAAAAAAACTGAGGGTGGTGTTACTCAATGCTAGAAGTCTAAATCTTAAAATGCACTCACTCGAGGCACTCCTTAAAATGGAGAACATTGATATCTGTACAGTAATTGAGACCTGGTTCAAGGCTCCAGAGAGCACCCCTGCACTACCAGGCTATAAGTCATACCACAATTTAACGCCATGTAACCTGGACCGGAACACCAAAGGCAGAGGTGTTTCCATATTCATTAAGGATATCCACACCTAAGGCTAGTTGCTCAACATAATGCATCCGAGGTTATCCAAGTGCAACTAATTCTGGACAAAACTGCAATCCAAATTGTAGCTTGCTACAGATCTCCCACCATGCCCCAGGATTCCCACTCCTCTTTTCTTGATGTACTGGAAAATATTAGGGTTCAACCAAACACCCTAATAATGGGCAATTTCAACTACCCCAGCATTAACTGGGAAAACTACTCATGTACCAACTCTTTTGCTCAACGCTTTCTGGAATTCATAAACTCCAATTCACTGGATCAGCTTATCCACACCCCCACCAGGGGCAACAATATCCTAGATCTAGTCATTACCAACATGAGTTACCGGTGTTCCACACCTGAAGTCAACACCTCATTGGTCCGATCTGACCATAAGCAAATCACCCTAGATATCCACATCCTGCCCACACCACCATTAAGGAAACCATGGTAAAAAATTTCTCCAAAGCCAACTTCATGCTTCTTAAGACAAAAGTGGTGAACTTCATGACACCCATGCAGATGGACAATACAATTACGACTACTGAATCCTACACAATTGCACTTTATAAGCACTTGCACGAGTGCATGGATCGTGCTATCCCAAACAGAACCAAGACACTATCCTCCAAAAAAAGGAAGCCAGTCTGGTGGTCCCCTGCCATAAACAAACTGTACAACAGAAGGAAGAAACTGTTGTAAAACAGAGTAAAATCCCATGAGTGGGGGAGCTCCCTGGTCAGCCTCAGTAAGAAGCTGTGATCCCTGATAAAATCCTCCAAAGCTAGTTACAAAAACAAAATCGCCACTGATTCTAAAGACAACCACAAAGCATTCTATAGCTATGCCAAGAATTTCAGTGGCAACACTCAGATCTGCTCTGAGTTACAGCACAATGGCACTAAGTATACAGATCCAACTGATATTGCCAACATCCTGGCAGATAGATTCAGTGCTAACTTTCCCCCCTGTCACCCCCTAAAGGGCCCATATCTATACCAGAAGAATGCAAAGTTCCTGTAATCACAGCCTCACAGGTAAAAAGCACACTCTCCAAAGACAAGAACACAGCATCCATGGGACCAGACAACATCCCAGGCTGCATTCTACATGAACTACAAAACAAACTGGCACCCCACCTAAGTACTATGTTCAATCATAGCCTCACCTCAGGCTTTGTGCCCGCTGAATGGCGCACAGTGACGGTTATCCAACTCCACAAGGGGAGAGCCACCACTGACCCCGGGAACTACCGCCTCATTAGCCTGATGAGCTTGGTCTGCAAGGCTATGGAATGTATCATCATGGAAATTATAAACAAAGACATTGGCAATCTCCAAACTCTGGACCCCACCCAGTTCGGGTTTGTAAAAGGCAGATCATGTCTCCTAAACTTGATAGACTTCTTTGAAGCAGTCACCAAAGCCATAGACAAGGGTAAGGTGGTTCATACAGCCTATCTAGATCTTGCCAAGGCTTTCGACACCATCCCTCACTCTGGGATTATAGATAAACTCACTAAACTAGGTATACATCTCTAATTCACAAGATGGGCTGCAACTGGCTCACTGACAGAACCCACACTGTGAAAGTAGCAGACTCCAAATCTGACTTCAGACCAGTGACAAGTGGAGTACTACAGGGTTCAGTCCTGGGTCCTCTCCTGTTTGGTATCTACTTCTCTGAAGTACAGGCTAACACAGAAGGTCTTTGGCTAACAAAGTTCGCAGATGACTGCAAACTAGGAGCCATAATTGAAACTCCTAACAATGTGGACATCCTAGAAAAGGGCCTCACTGAGACAGATGCCTGGTGTCAAAGCAATGGCCTCAAGCTCAGTGCCAGAAAGTGCATTGTCATCCACTTTGGTAAAAACTCTGTACCCATGAACTACAACATAGGTGGTAGTACACAACACCGAAAGTGTGATAAAAGACCTTGGGATACAGGTGAACAGTAGTCTCTCCTTTGATAATCACATCGCCACAGTATTCAGGAAATCCTTCTACGTGGCACACCTCATCACAAAAGGTTTCTCATCCAGAAAAAAAGAGGTCATTGTTCCCTTCTACTTGTCACTCACTAGACCCATTATAAAGTACAATGCTCCTTTTGATATGTATCTCACAAGACATCTACAACTGGAAAGGCCGCAGAAAAACCTCACAAAGAGGATTACCGGCCTCAAACAGATGCCCTACACAGACTGTTTCAAAAAACTCCAGCTTTACTCCATTGCATATCACCTACTCAGAGGTGATCTCAGCCTAACATACAAAGCTATGTCAAACCCAGAGTTGTTGGACATACTCCACTTAAAGAAATCCCAATCCCTCCGAGCTACACGCTCTAGGGACCTAAACCGTGTCACCACAATAAACAGAACATGCCAGAGGGATAGATTCCTGTCCCAGAGACTTCCCATACTCTGGATTAAGCTACCTATCTATATCAAACAAAGCTCGTCATTAGCACTCTTCAAGAAAAATCTTGATGATTGGATGGGAAATAGGAAATTCACCCTGGGGATCACTTCTGTGGCTCTGCTCGACAGTGGCACAGGAAAATAATTTTCTTGGGTGGCAAAAGCCAGGGTACCTTTTTGCCAAAGTTAAGTATATGAATTGTACAGAGTGTGAGTAACCTAAAAAGCATTGCACTCTACTCAGGCAGACACACACATTCACAGTTTCCAAGTCTGGGATTAGAACACCTACCTAATTACTTTGTCACAGTACAGCAGCACGCAATTACAAGATACACTATGGAGATTACTGGGCTATAGTGTTCAAGGAGGTGTATTTCTAGGTGACTGACATCAGCTGCCTGGCCAAAGTTGAGTATATGAATTGTACGGAGTGCGAGTAGACTAAAAAGCATTGTTCTCTACTCAGTCAGACACACACACACACACACACACACACACACACACACACACACACACACACACACACACACACACACACACACACACTCACACACACACACAGTTGCCAATTCTGGGATTACAACACCTACCTAGCTATTTTAGCATACTTCAGCAGTATGTAGTTACAGGATGCGCTACGGAGATTAGTGGGTTATCATCTGGCCAGAGGTGTATTTCTAGGTGAGTGACATCAGCAGCCTTGCTAAAGATGAGTATATGAATTGTACGGAGTGTGAGTAGCCTAAAAAGCATTGCTTTTTACTCAGTCAGACACCCACAAATTCACACACTAACACAGTTGCAAAGTCTGAGGTTAGAATATCTACCTAACTACTTTATCACACTACAGTAGTACACAGCTACAGGATGCACTACAGAGATTATCGGGCTGTAATCTTCCCAGAGGTGTATTTCTAGGTGAGTGACATCAGCAGCCTTGCCAAAGTTGAGTATATGAATTGTATGGATTGTGAGTAGCCTATAAAGCACTGCTTTTTCTGCATTCAGACAGACACACAGCTGCCAAGTTAGGGATTAGAACACCTACCTAACAACTTTATCACACTACAGCAGTGCACATTTACAGGACGTGCTACCGAGATTAGTGGGCTATGACATTCCCAGAGGTGTATTTCTAAGTGAGTGACATTAGCAGCCTTGCCAAAGTTGAGTATATGAATTGTACGGAGTGTGAGTAGCCTAAAAAAGCATTGCTATCTACACAGTCAGAGACAGACAGACACGCACACAAACACACATTCACGCAGTTGCCAGGTCTGGGGTTACTACCTAACTAGTTTATCACTACAGCAGTATGCAGTTATGGGACGCTCCATGAAGATTATTGAGGTGTAAGGTAAAGGTGTATTTCACATTGGTTGACCTCAGCAGGGTTGTTATAATACTGCTATGGGGAGGGCAGTGTGTGCATGGGTCATAACCCATTCATGTAGGGGTTGACATGCCACATGCGGGCACACACGGGGTCATATGTCACAGGTATATGTATACAGCTACTAGACGACTACTTCCTTGTAAAGCCATGTTGCACAGCTGGCACATGCACCACATTGTCTGTCATACTGACAGATACTGGTGGCTAGTATCTGCAGTGAGTGATATCTGAACTTCATGTGTTTGGGGCCCTTTGGCTGTGTGCTGGGTGGGACAGGTCCGGATGGCTCCTTGTCACGGTCACCCTCTTCCACACATCTATGTCCGTCTACCTTTGGCTTATTATAGTGTGTTGTCCTTACATATATGTCTGTATTCCTATCCACTGTGTGTGCAAGGCAGGAGTGGTGCATACTGACGTTTCTGCACTAAGAACTGTGACTGCCAGATATGTCTGGTCCACTGGTGTTTGCAGACATGGCCTTCAGTATGTGAGCATGCCCAGTATGACCTTTCAGTATGTTGTTGACTGAATTGCCTTCATTCCTCTAAGTGTGTGAGCATGCCCAGTATGGCCATCTGTATTGCTTGTGTGGATCAAGTCCAGGTAGTTTGCATTGTAGTGCTGACCTATGTGTTGTACACCAACAGGTAACATGCTGTGCCTGCAGGGTATCCATTGGTCATTTGGCATTGACTGTTGTTACATTTCTGCATAGCGGGGAGGACACCTTTCTGTTTTTACATTTCTACACAGGTTTGGGGGGACCACACCTGATTGTTATGATATTTCTATGTAGGATGGGGGGCACACCTGCCTATTTCTACATTTCTAAACAGGATTGGGGGGGGGCACCTGACTGTTACTATATTTCTATGTAGGATGGAGGGAGGGCACACCTGGCTATTTCTACATTTCTACACAGGATTGGGGGGGGGCACACCTGACTGTTACTACATCTCTATGTAGGATGGGGGGAGGGCCCACCTGACAATTTCTACATTTCTACACAGGATTGGGGGGCACACCTGACTGTTACTGTATTTCTATGTAAGAATGGGGAAGGGCACACCTGACTATTTCTACATTTCTACACAGCAGTGGGGGGGTACACCTGACTGTTACTATAAGTGTATGTAGGATGGGGGGCACACCTGACACCTGTATACATTTACTAAGACTGTACTGGTATGTCAGGTACTCCATTAAAGTCTGCAGTCTTACCTATCGTGCTGGCTAGAGGCATACCAATGTTCTGCAGATCTTAGCTTTAATTACCTACATATTAGATTCTGACTTCCTAGACTTCACAACTGACATCCAACTGCCTGGCCTGCTGTAGTCTGTCTGTGTAGGCCTGGGGGAGGGGTTACCCACAGGGCTCATTCAGAGGCCATAGTACAGCATTTGTTTGTGTTTGTTTACACCTATCCTGCTGGCTGTAACTGTTGTTGGGTATGTGACCCCCCAACTGGCATGTGTGAGTCACTTAACTTGTGGGTGTCCCAGTATTGAGGGTGGTGATGCAAGGCTGCCTATGTTGGATGCACATAGTACACTCCCTATACATGGTTGAGCACAGGTAGTATCATGTTTGGCATCCCTTTTACTGTATATGTGAGTCAGAGAGAGGTGTCATTCCCTGGGTCCCTACTGTGTCAGTGTATGTGCTATGTGTTGCCTCTTTGCCAAGGCCAGGACATACTGGGCATGCCTCCTTTTGCCTACTGGGGCAGGCTCAGGTTGTTCCTCCCCCTAGTTACTCTGTGCCCTTGCAAGCCTTGGCAATGGTGGGGGGCTGTGTGACTTTGCCCCATGCTGTTCCTGCTGCAGCTGTTTCCGCAGGATCATATTGTGTAGCTTGGTACACACAATATGGGTACATGTAGTGGGTGAGTACTGCAAGGCTCCACCAGATGTGCCCAGGCACTGGAACCATGACTCGAGCATTCCAAACACATGCTCTATTATGATTCGTGTTTGTGCATGTGCCTCATTATGGAGTTCTTTTTCTGGTGTGTGTGCATTTCTGATGGGTGTCATCAGCCATGACTCCAGTGCGTATCCAGCATCCCCCACTAGGTGACCATGTGGGATGTCCCCATTGGCGAATCTCTGGTACAGCTGCGTCAGATGCCAGATGGGGGAATCATGATAGCTTTCAGGGAAGCCAGCACACACATTCATTATTATGCCCTGGGCATCGCACACAACCTGACAGTTGATGGAGGGGAAGCCTTTGTGGTTGATGTAGACCCTGCCCCACTCACTAGGTGGTGCTTTGATGCATATGTGCATGCAGTCTATTGCACCCACTACCTCAGGGTATTCTGCTATTTGGTGGAAGAGATGCATATTGCTGGTCAACGACTCATGGGTGATGGGGAAATATACTTGCTGACATGGCATCCAGGAACTGGTGGAGTACCCTGGATGCTGATGCCTGTGAAATCCCCATCATATCCCCAGTTGGCCTTTGGAAGGTACCTGTAGCTAGTATTCTTAGGCCTACACATACTTTGGTATCCACTGGGATGGATTCCCCTCTGTTAGTTCTGTGTGTGAGGTGTGGCCAGCACAGCTCAAAAATTTGCTGTAGGAGGTCCCTGTCCACCCTATAGCGGTCCACTGTCTCCAGCTTGGTAGGTTACCTTGGGTCTGTACACTCTTCTCCGTCTCCTCACTGTGGGTATCTCAGCAGCATTCACATCCTCACCACCCTCAGCCTCTTGCACATGCTGGTTTATGATAGCAAAAGCAGCCCATAACATTTTTTCTCTTGCTTTCGTTTTGTAAAACTTTCCTGCTCGTATACACCGGTGGTGCAGAGTTTTTGGGAAAAAACAAGAGGGAAAGGTGTTTGCATAGTTTATAGTGGTGCGCTGGGCTAGGCTGGGCTGCTGCCTGTGTAATTGGCTGATTCTGATACATTTCACCTTACAGCTAAGGTAATTCTCCTTGATTACCTTCCTACCACTGTTTTCCCTTCCCTTTGCCTCTCTGTTTATGCCCGTATGCGCTCCGCGCAAACAGAGTGCTCAAATGTGCACAGAGCTGGTATTTCCTGGTTTAACTTCCTTTTTCTCCCTGTGAAACCCAGTGCATGGCAAGCACACCTGCTTACACTTTGTAAAGAGTGCTAGGCAGGTGTGGACACACCCCTAACTTAGCTGTGCTAAGATAGGAGCAATCCTATGCCACAGGGCTCCAATCCACTTACAGTATGCCTGACACACACCCCCATGATGTCACCTATATCCTAGTCTTTCACCCAGCTATTTATACACTTACACTCTTGGGACCTGCCTCACACCCTGAAGGAAACGGATTCACTATCCTTCCCCTCATTTGCATAGGATTCCCTGCTAATGCATAGTTACATGTCCCAAACTGAGCCTCCCCCCTTAGCAACCATTACTCACTGGCCATGTTGTCTTCTGCCTGCCATTGACTTGCATGGCAGAATACTGTTTTTAGTTAGAATGCTTATTTTAGGTTTATTTTATTATTTTCCCCCTGATCCCATTTGTGCGCCGCTGCCCTACACTTAAACGGGCGAGATCAGTGAAAAAAATATATAAGTTGTTTTTTTTTTTTTATTTTTTAAACAAGACCATTAGCATGCTTCCTCAATGATATGCAGCCTTTATTTGGAGCTGTCATAGCTCAGTTTTGTAGTTTGCAAAAATGTACTCGGTTACTAACCAAGTACATTTCTGCAGACTGCACTCGTCCTGCACGGACAGCTGCCAGCTTCCTGGATTGCAAATTACCCTCATTTGCATGGTTTTGACCTGCAAATTAGGGTAATTTGCATGCAGGGGCACGGTCCATGCAAGATTAGTCTAAGAGCTCATGTGTACGTCCCGGGAGCTCATTCCTGAATTGCACATCGGCCATATTGCCGAAAATAGCTCTTAAACTAATCCTGCATGCAATAAAGGGCTTCATAAATCTGGGGGAAAGGGTTTCAGGTAAAACCAAACTTGCCGATAATAACAGTACTGGGGTCTAATGACTTTGCTGGTCAGCTGGCTTTGGTTAGAGTGATGTCATACCCAGAGGGAGTGGTTCTACAAATGTGAACCACAGCCCTGCTTATACTTTCTTTATTTTGGTACTGGCACTTTGTATGATGGCAGCACCTTTGAAGGCATAAGGCCATGTTCCCAGCTGGTCTGATAAAGAGACCAACATAATGCTTTACCTTCTGAATGATTCATACCTGGATAAGATCATGGCATGCATTAGAAGGTTTGACTGAAAAAAAATTGACATCTGGTTGGAGTTGAGAGAGTGCATATCATCTGAGGACACAGGTACAATGACCTACACAAGCATAGGCCCGACCAGCTGTCTGAGTATGTTAGCGAGGTAGTAATGAAAAGGCTAGAGTTCTATAGGAAGCATTTTGGTCATATTAAATATAGGATTAAAATAAACTATAAGGATTTTGCATAATGAAAGGTATTTGCTAGAAGAAATTTGTGCAACAGTAAATATGCATCTATAATGTTATTCCA
This sequence comes from Protopterus annectens, assembly GCF_019279795.1. Lineage (NCBI taxonomy): Eukaryota > Metazoa > Chordata > Ceratodontiformes > Protopteridae > Protopterus > Protopterus annectens. The sequence continues at coordinate 744,196,913 of NC_056726.1, forward strand.
CTAATGCAAAAGAAAGCATAAACACATCTGTACACAGAACTATCATCTGTGTACAAATATATGGAATGTTTATATGATAACATAATTTTCTGTATAAATTCAAATGAATATGTATAATTCAATAAATATATGCAAGCTGTGCTTATATGTTCATAGGTTCATAGGTTCATAGGTTCATACTAGGCTATCTGCCCGAGGGCATTTATAAGCCTAGCCCATAGTTTTGTGGCTTATGCCACCCCTTTAGTTTGGAGAAACTATGCCCATTATTTTGCTGTGCCTCTGTCGAGCAGTGACACTGAGGTAACCCCTGGGGTATATCTGCGATCTCCCATCCATTGGTCAAGATTCCTCTTGAACAAGGCCAGCGAGGTGCTCTGCCTCACATAAACCGTGATTTTGTTCCACAGCATAGGGAGTCTTTGGGTGATGAATCTATCCCTCCAGCACGTCCTATTAATAACCGTGTCGAGGTTTAAGTCTCCCGCCCTTGTGGCTCTGAGGAATCTAGATTTTTGAGATGAAGCATGTTCATCAAATCTGGGTTTGACATGGCCTTGTATGTCAGGCATAGGTCACCTCTGAGCAAGCGGTAAGCAACTGAATATAACTGGAGTTCTTTCAGTTGGGCAGCATAAGAAAGATTTTTGAGACCCTTTATCCTTTTGGTGAGGAACTTTTGTGGCCTCTCCAGCTGCTGCAAGTATCGGGTCAGATACATTCCGAATGGGGCATTGTACTCGATCATTGGTCTGATGAGTGATGAGTATAGGGAGACTATGACTTCCCTTGATCTAGATGTGAATCCCTTCATGATAAGGTGGGCAATGTAGAAGGTCTTCCTAACTACTTTAGCAATATGAATGTCGAATGAAAGGCTACTGTCAACCTGGGTTCCCAGGTCCCTAATAACTTCTTCTGTGTTCAGGGTATTGCCACCTATATGGTAGCTAGGGGTAACTTTATTTTTCCCGAAGGGTATGACTATGCATTTCTTGGCATTTAACTTTAGGCCATGGCTCTGGCACCAGTTATCCGTTTCTGTGAGACCCTTCTGAAGGATATCTGTGTTGGATGTGTTTTCAACTACGGCGCCCAGTTTGCAGTTATCTGCAAACTTTGTCAGCCATAATCCTCCTGTGTTTGCTTGTACTTCAGAAAAGTAGATGCCAAACAAGAGTGGGCCCAGGACTGAGCCCTGTGGGACACCACTTGTGACAGGCTTTGAGTCTTACATGGTGCCAGCAACTCTGACCCTGTGGGTTCTGTCACTCAGCCAGTTTGCAACCCATCTTGTAATGTATGGGTTTACATTTAAGTTGATGAGTTTTTCAATGATACCCGAGTGAGGTATTGTATCAAAAGCCTTCGCCAGGTCTACGTAGGCTGTATGGACTGCCTTTCCCTCGTCAATGGCCTTGGTGACTGTTTTGAAAAAGTCAACCAAGTTTAAAAGGCATGATCTGCCTTTGACAAAGCCAAACTGGGTTGGATCCAAAGTCTGCAAGTTCCCTATGTCTTTATTTATGAGATGCATTATGATCCTCTCCATGGCTTTGCAGATAAGGCTTGTCAAGCTAATGGGACGGTAATTTCCAGGGTCGGTGGAGGCACCGCCTTTGTGGAGTGGGACCACAGTCGCTGCGCCACTCCTGGGTGCGTATCCGAAGTGAGACTAAGATTAAACAGCTGTCCTAACTGTGGGTTTAATTCCTCGTTGAGTTCATGGAGCACACAGCCGGGGACACCATCAGGTCCCATGGATGCTGTGTTCTTTGCCTTGGAGAGAGCAGTTCTCACCTGGGCGTTAGAGATGTTTGGGGGCTACAATCATTTGGTATAGATATCTCTCCTTTAGGGGTAGGGGGAGAAGTTTGCACTGAACCTGTCAGCCAGTATGTTGGCAATGTCTGTAGGATCAGTAATCTTCACATCATTTTGAACTAATTCTGAGCATATCTGGGAGTTTCCTCCTAGGTTTCTGACATAGCTAAAGAATGCCTTATGGTTGTCTTTAGAGTCCTTAGCTATTTTTTCTCAAAATTAGCTTTGGATGATTTTATGAGAGCTCTTAGCTTTTACTTATAGTGATCAGCGGTGTCTTACCTTTTAAGGATTTTGCTCTATCTTGTAGTAGCTTTCTCCTTTTGTTGTAGAGTTTGTTTATGGCTGGGGTCCACCAGACTGGATGCTTGCCTTTGGTACAAAGAGTCTTTGTTTTGCTTGGGATTGCCTGATCCATGCAGCCCTGCAGGTGCTGGTAGAAGGCATTTGTAAGTGATTCAGCGGTTTGAGTAATGTTAACCGCCGGCTCAGGGGCCTTAAAGGAGACCACACTAGTCTGTAGAAGTGTGAAGTTGGCTTTCGAGAAGTTCTTTACTGTGGTCTTTTTCATTTCGGGTGGGGGCGGGATGAGGACCTCCAGCGAGATTAGTTTGTGATCAGATCTCACTAGTGAGGGGTATACTTCCGGCGTTGAACATTGTGCTCCCATGTTCATGATGATGAGATCAAGTATGTTTTCTCCTCTTGTGGGGATGGTGACTAGTTGTTCCATGGCATTTGAGTTTATGAATTCCAGTAACCTTTGGGCTAGAGTGTTTGTGCTTGAGTAGTGTTCCCAGTCTATATTAGGGTAGTTGAAGTCACCTAGTATGATGGTGTTCGGAGATACATTTATCCCCTCCAGTGTTTTCAGGAAGGCCATATGAGGTTCCTGAGTTTGCGAGGGTGGCCTGTAACATGCTACAAATTGCAGAGCAGTCTTGCCTATGGTTAATTGCACCTGGATGGTTTCCGATGCATCGTGCGATGCCACCAATCTTGAGGTGTGGGTGTCCTTGATGAATATGGATACCCCTCCTCCTTTCTTGGTATTGTCCGGGTTTTGGGGCCGGAACGCATGATATGAGGTAAAACCTGATAGTGCTGGGGTGCTCTCAGGAGCCTTGAACCAGGTTTCTGTCACAGCACAGACATCGATGTTCTCCATACTGAGAAGGGCCTCGAGTGCGTGCAACTTGAGGTTGAGACTTCTGGCATTGAGCAGCATTACCCTTAGTTTTTTTTCTTTGTTTTGTTCTAGGGTGGTAGGTTTAGAATTTGAGCCTTGCCTAAAAAAGGCACTATGGGGGTGGCAAGAGCCTTTGCCAAAATCCAGAATCCCAGGGGTGACAAGTGCAAGCCGTCCCTTGAAAAGCAGCGTGGCTTGTCCAGCATGTCATCCCAGGCATACAGACATTGGATCCCCTTTGAATGACACCAGAGTTTAAGCCAATTGTTAAAGCTGATCATCTTATCTCTGTATTGTGGCATCATTCTTGGTGAAGGTAGGATACTGCTCAAGGTCAGGGCCATACCTGCTTGGGCTACATAATCAGAGAGCTCCTCTATGTCTCTTTTCATGTAGTCCAAGGAGGTACATCTCAGGTCGTTAACACTAGCGTGGACAATGATTGAGTCGTACTTGTACCTGCTGTTGAGAGACCTGAGTGCATGCGTTATGTGGCGGATTCTAGCACCCGACAGGCAGCTTACTGTGACCTTCTAATAAAAAACGGCAAAACGGCAAAATGCAGCTGATATGACTACTTTTATAGTAAAAATACCACAAGAAATAGCGTAACACCCTTTTTATTTCCGCTTTCGTCCGTAGACTTCTTCAGAATAAAATACATGAACACATTCCCTCCTTAAATACACATCTCATTAATGCACCATCATTAAAACCAATTATCCAATTAACTAAATATGACATGTTAATTTTTTTAAAAAACTTTGCAATAAGCCTATTTAAAAACAAATACTATAAAATATGTAGACACAATAAATCATTAGTAGTCATATCAGCTGCATTTTGCCGTTTTGCCGTTTTTTATTGGTTGGAGTTTTGGTGTTGTGTTTTCAAGTTTTTGATCTACCATGGCAGATGCAGCGGGAGATTCACTGTTGAATATGAGCATTTATCCCACTCCGTCTGATGATCCAGTCAACTTGGGTGCCTTACTCGTGAGTGCTCTGACGGAAATAAAAGGGGCATTACAGATTCTAGTTGCTAACGCAAATATAAAAGACAGTGTGACAAGTGTTTCCAGTCCTGTGTTGGCGGCTGGATCTTTTCATGAATACGATACTGTGATTTGTGTAGAAAATATACCTACGATTGGAAAGAACATCACTTCCACTAACACGCTCAATTCCGGTAAGAACAGAGAGCGCATCATTGGTCCTGCGACAGTGAGTCACTTTTTCGACCGTGCGGATAATCCGTTCGAGAAATTGGGCAAGCAAGGAGGTATTCCGGTCAAGAATACATTGGGGCATCGGGACTTTATTGCCAAACGTGAACAATTCTTCAAGTTATTACAGAGGTATAACTCCATTCATTTAGAGAATTGTTACTTTACTCGTTGTATCGAGTTACAGATTATTCCAAAGGGGCTACGTTTTTTTAAGTGCCCTAATGGCGTACAAATCACAGATCCATTTTTCAATACATTGACTAACTTTTTTAATGAAACAGGTTTAAATTTTCTTAAACTGTTAGTAGAAAACAATGTAAAAAAGTTGGAACTGCTGAAACAAGAAATAGTGACTTTGGAGGCGTTTTTTAAAACGCGCTTTGATAATGATGCTTATAGTGAATTTTTTGACAATATGGCACAGGAGTTGGAACAAGCTGTTACTGATAATATAAATCGGAAGCACAACAAACTGTTACGCGATTTAGAAGCCTATGAATCAAATACTGCATTCACGAATTTTGTTCCTTCGACTAAATATAATAGAGCTAATAATATTGGCTACCATTCTAGTTTTCAAATGAAAGCAAAGGGAACTAGTGTCAATGAAATTAAGTCAAATGGTGTAAATCACAAACATTCTGGGCGAAAGAATTCTTCTTTGAATTTAAATATTGAACCATGTGTTTCAAGTCTAACTAGGCAGATTCATGGCGATGATAATATTGCAGGTGCATGTGTTAAACCACCGGGCGACAATAGCAATGGTTCTAGTTTGGACTCTGACATTAATAATTGTGTGAATGCTTCTGAGACTGATGGTATTAACAATCCGAATATTGGACCCAATCACCATGTTGGGCCCAAACAATCTACATCTTCAAGTATCACAGGGACTAAGAAGCATTTAAACTCAGCAAAATCAGTTCTAACAAGGAGCAGGACTTTTTTGAACTCCCAGTCATCGGGAGACGAAATTTAGATTCATGTTTTGGTCATTTTAGTGTCATTAATTTGACAAATCATGAATTTACGGTTCATGAAATGAATATTCTGACTTTGGGACTGAATTTTGTTCCTAAATCTAAGGCTAATTATGTTGACACTGTAGTAGATGTAAAAAAATATGTAAGAAAACTGAATCTAAAGTATTTATTACATGATGTACCCACTACTAACAAAGTATTTGTAAAACCTTCTAACTTTTGTCCTAAGTTACATCATACCTTGAATACGTTCGAGGAAATTTGTATACAGGACATAGATGCCATGCTTAACAGTAGACGCAAATGCACTTATAATCTTTCAGATGTAGAAAACAAAGCCTTGAAAAATTTGCAGGAGTTGTGTACTAAATATAGGTTCATGAAGAGTGATAAGGGCAACAATATTGTGGTAATGACTAAAGAAGATTACAGTGAAGGCATCTTGAAACTTTTAAATAATAGTGATGAATATAATGTTATTTCGTTATTAGAGATACACAAGCGCCAGCGTAATATACATTCATATTTATATGAAGCTCTAATGGATGGTGACATCAGTCATGATCTATACAAGTTTTGTGTGATAGAACAACCACGCATAGGGGTATTTTTTGGAATTCCGAAATGTCATAAATCATTGATTAGTCCACCATTTAGACCAATAGTGTCCTCATCTCAGTCAATAACAGAAGGACCGGCTTTAGTAATAGATGCTTTATTGGGACCTACTGTATATAACGAAGTTTCATATTTAAGGGATTCCTGGCATTTTTTAGATAAACTAAGTGCATTTCTCTCCACTTTTTGTTTCCATCCTGATAAGCATTTAATGCTCACTGTAGATGTAGTGTCACTGTATACCTGTATTCCTCAAGATTTGGGTATTGAGGCAGTACGGAATTTTTTGACTAATCATTACAAAGGTTTTTCTACAAATACTGTTAGTTTAATTTGTAGATTTCTTGAAATCATTTTAGAAAATAATTTTTTTCTTTTTGAAAAAACTTATTATAGACAAACAAAGGGAGCAGCTATGGGGTCTCCGGCCGCCCCAGCATATGCTAATGTTGTCATGGCTATGTGGGAACATCAATTCATGCCGTTATTAATTGACAAATTTAAAATTGTATTTTGGTGTCGTTTCATTGATGATTTATTTTTCATCTTAGATCAAAATGATGTTAATAATGATGAATTCAGAAGTTATATTAATTCTTTGTCCTCTTACATCAAATTTATTATTGGGGAACAAGGTTCTACAGTTGATTTTTTAGATGTCAATTTAAGGTGGGATGGTGGTGAGAATAGAATTCATAGTAGCATACATAGGAAAAAAACTTTTAATAATGGTTATCTGCACTACAGAAGTGGTCATCCAACTCATGTCATTGCCAATATCCCTAAAGGCCAGTTCATCAGAGCTAGTCGGATGACATCAAAAGACTCTGATGTCATTGATGAGTTTTTGTTCATTAAGTCATTATTTGTAGACAGAGGTTATCCTGTTGCCCAATTGGACGAAACAGCTGATAATGTTCTTTCAAGACGTAGCAGTGATTTTGCACCTTTATTAAATTTATTAGATATACATGTCAAGGTCCATGATAGGTTTAAAAATAATGTATGGAATAAAAACACGATTTGTAGTCTTGGAATGAATACGGACAACAAATATATTAGGAAAATCATCACCAAAAATTGGCAAATAATTAAAGGGAATGCTGAAATGGCGGATATTTTAGGTGATGCACCAATATTTGTACATAGAAATGATAGGAACTTAAAAAATTTATTAGTACAGCGTAAGAGTGACAGTTATATCACGCAAACAGCAAAGAGGGGCATGCATTGTTGTAATGATTGCAACATGTGCAGATTCATTTCTGTAAGTCCCTATATTGCAGTTTCTACATCAGAAAAAATTATTGCAGTTCCAGGTTATGTAAATTGTAGGAGTGTAGGTGTTGTTTACATTGCTCTTTGTTCATCATGTCCTGCATTTTATGTCGGCATGACGACAAGAGAATTAAGAATACGCATTAGGGAACACTTATACAGCATAAAAATCAAGGATGATAAGAATGCTCTTTACAAGCATTCTTTAATATGCAAGGCATTCCATAAGTTTTTGTTTTCAGTATTATATGTAGGTAGCAGAGATTTGAGGGAAGGGGACTTTAAAAATATATTGGCATGTAAGGAAGCAGAATGGCAAATAAAGTTGAAGGCAGATCAACCACCAGGGCTTAATGAGTCCATTAATATGAAATGTTTCTTAAAAGACCAAACATTGAGAATAGATAAAACGAATGATTTATTGTGTCTACATATTTTATAGTATTTGTTTTTAAATAGGCTTATTGCAAAGTTTTTTAAAAAAATTAACATGTCATATTTAGTTAATTGGATAATTGGTTTTAATGATGGTGCATTAATGAGATGTGTATTTAAGGAGGGAATGTGTTCATGTATTTTATTCTGAAGAAGTCTACGGACGAAAGCGGAAATAAAAAGGGTGTTACGCTATTTCTTGTGGTATTTTTACTATAACAGTAGTCATATCAGCTGCATTTTGCCGTTTTGCCGTTTTTTATTGGTTGGAGTTTTGGTGTTGTGTTTTCAAGTTACTGTGACCTTCTCCTTACTGAGTCTGGTGAGCGGGACGTCAGTGTGTCTGACTATGGAGTCACCAATGACTAGTGTGTCTGGCATTGTGTTTGGCCTTAAGGGCTGTGACTGCTTGACACTCTGACTGTGTGGTCTATGTGTTGCAGGTGTTGTGTTCTGAGGTGGTAGTTGTTTGGGTGTCTGCTTTGGTGGCCTCTGCTGTTTTGGTAGATTTTTGATCAGAGCCTCCGAGTATGTCTTTGTGTGTTTATGTGTATGATTTGAGGTTGTGATGGTATTATGTGAGACTGGGTCTATAGTGTGTGTGGTTACCTTCTCCTCCTGTCTGGTCATGCCAGTCCTATGTTGAGAGAGCTCAGCCTCCAGTTTGGCCGTATAGTTGCATCTCTCGCATGTATTTGTGTTTTGTGGGAGGAGGAGAGGGTTGTTCAGGTACATGAGGCAATTGTAACATTGCCTCAATATTCCCAGGTTCACCAGCTGAGCAGGAGAGGACATTAGCAACTGATCCCTCGACATGCTAGAAGTAATAGACAGAAAAACTTAAGAAAAGGTTCTGGGGGATGTGGGTGACCGAGAAATGGGGTTTGCTTTTTTTGGGTACTTTCTATAACAAGAGTGCTGTATCGAGGTGATAAGTACTGTAGGAGCAAGTGCTTTGCTATACAGATAGAGAATAGTCTACTTGGGAGTCAAGTAGAGATAATTTATAGTTGTAGGATACACTAAATAGAACAGTAGTATACTTTGAGGAAGGTAGTTTTAAGGGAAAATTTGAAGAGTGGACTTTAGGTAGCCCTAATAGTTTAAATCTAATTAACAGGCGCTGCCCTAGTGTGCAACGGTAGCAGCTCCGCGCTAAATCACGCTAAATCGCGCTAAATCGCGCTAAAGCACGCTAACGCGTGCTTTATAGCAGGGGGCTGGAAAAAACAGGAAATGACCCAAAATGGCCGACGAATTACTAGTTGCTGCTTCTAACCACTCCTCTGAGGACAAACAAGCAGCTCAGTACTCCCCACTCCCACTGGTGAGTAAAGAAACTACCTCTGGCCAGACAAGAAAATGGAGGAACACAGAAACCAAATACAAAGCCCAGGGATCAGCAAAATCTGATCACTGGAACAACTAGCTAGGAAAGTTTAGGAAAGGAGAAATATTTTTGTTTTTTTGTTTTTGCAAACAGACAGAAAAAAATGCAGTAAATGCTTTGTTTTCGACTAAATTGCTATCAAAGGCTGGTACACTTGAGTGTATTAGCCTGTTTGTTACTTTTAAGCAATACTTTAGCCCACAAGTGCAATCAACAATATAAGTTCACAAAAACAGGAAAATAAGGTAATAAAACAGTAATATAGGCACAAACAGTAGTCGAAAAGCTCAAAAGATCGAAAAATGCAAACTAAAAAGTTTAAAAAATACTGTGTCTGTAAATGACAATTATACATCTGCATGAGTACATTCACATCTATTTTTTATGGATATAAGTGTATGTATGTATACACACACACGATATAAATATGTATATATATATAAATATATATATATATATATATATATATATATATATATATATATATATATATATATATATATATATTCCATTTACAGCATGTATTAACTTAGTTATTAGTTGAAGTACATGCAGACAATTTTTGTAAAGAGATGATTTTGTTTGTATAGGCAAGAAAGTAGTACTATAGTAATTGTATAGGACAGTAATTTATACCCCAATATTAAGTGCACATACAAGATGGCTGAACTCAGGCACCACACCCTAGTCATAGCAGAAGCTTGCAGAGGGGATGGAGGTTGCTGTATCAAGTGAATGACTAGCACCCAACTTAGTGAGACATGACCAGTTGTATTTTTAAACAACCCCTTACATACTTTTAGTTATGAATCAGAAGCTTATCAATGCATACATAGCTAAATGCATTGCATCCATATGTTTATTTCATTTATATTTTTCCAGGGAAAAGCACTGATCACTATGGACATTTTTCAGTCTAGTTGGCAATGGAAACTGAAGGAATCAAATGTTGTACCACTGGAACGCCAGAAACAATGTGTTAACAGCTCTTTAATATCTAAGCCAGCTGCCATTTGAACAATTGCAATAGTATTATGTTTTTAATGAAGGTTGACAGGTGAATATCTGCTTCTGCCTGAAAAAAATTCACAGACTGCTACTTGAAACTGAAAGTTTGGTATGCAAACCATAATATTTTAAAGGAGAACCTAGACTGAAAGTATCTGGAAAGATTCAAGACAATACCCCACCCCCAAAACAGACAAACTTTGCACCCATATAAAAGTGTAACAACTTGAAGGAAGATGCAGTCTTGTTATTTATAACTTGCATTAAAGAAATATTGACAGAGTAGAAAATTCAGATGTGAATAAATATTTAAAGAAATAAACAAATATACTTAGTAACTGCAAAAGTGACTTAAATGCATTGCAGAGTACCAGTAATCATATCAGAAATGTTAAGGAAAAAAGGTGAGATATAAAGAACAATGATGTTATCCCCCAGATTTATGAAGCCTTTTATTGCATGCAGGATTAGTCTAAGAGCTATTTTCTGCAATATGGCTGACATGCGATTCAGGAACGAGCTCCCAGGAGGTGCACGTGAGCTTTTAGACTTATCCTGGACAGACTGAGCTCCTGTATGCAAATTAGCTGGTGAAAACCATGCAAATTAGGGTAATTTGTGATCCAGGAAGCTGGCAGCTGTCCGTGCAGGACAAGTGCAGTCTGCAGAAATGTACTTGGTTAGCAACCAAGTACATTTCTGCAAACTACAAAATGGAGCTATGACAGCTCCAAATAAAAGCTGCATATCATTGAGGAAGCATGCCAGTGGCCAAGAAGAAGGCCATTGACATTGCAAAATGTGTAAAAAATAAAAAAATAACTTTTTTTCACTGATCTCACCTGTTTAAGCATAGGGCAGAGGCACGCAAACAGGATCAGAGGAAAATAATAAAATAAACCTAAAATAAGCATTCTAACTAAAAACAGTATTCTGCCATGCAAGTCAATGGGAGGCAAAACACAATCTGGACAGTGAGTAATGGTTGCTAAGGGGGGAGGCTCAGTTTGGGACATGAAACTATGCATTAGCAGGCAATCCTATGCAAATGAGGGGAAGGTCAGAGAGTCCCAGATTCTCTGTCAGTGCAAGCCTGCACCCAAGAGTGTAGGACTAGGAAAACCATGAGTGTAAATCCTAGACATAGCTGACATCAGAAGGGTGTGTGTCAGGCATGTTGTAAGGTAATTGGAGCACTGTGGCTCATGTTTTCTCTTTGTTAAGCTAAGGAAGGGTGTGTGTCTAAGGCTGTCCTATCTTACACCAAGAAATCATGGTGTACACAGGTAGAACAAGCCAAAGTCATGTAAAACATGCTTACAGCGCATACGCGTGTTTGTGTGGCTCGCACCGGGTGTAAAAAAAAAAAAAAAAAAAACAGGAAATAGCAGATCCATTCACATCTGAGCACTATGTTTGGCGGTGTGCCCCTGGGCTCAAACAGGAAGGCAATAGGAAGGGAAACCAGCAGTAGGAAGGTAATCAAGTAGAACTAGCTTAGCTGGCAGGTGAAGTGTATCAGAATCAGCCAATTACACAGACAGCAGACAAGCGCAGAACAGTATTATAAACTAAGCAAACACCTTCCCCTCTGGTTTTTCCACACTCTACACCACCGGTGTATACAAGCAGTAAAATTTTAACAAACAACCTACAAAATGAGAAGGGCTGCAGCAGGCAACACAGAACAACATATGCAAGAGGCTGAGGGTGGTGAAGATGTTAATGTTGCCGAACAACCCACAGTGAGGAGATAGAGAAGAGTGTATAGACCCAGGGTAACCTACCAGGGGCTACATGAGCTGGAGATAGTGGAGTGCTATAGGATGGACAGAGACCTCCTACAGCAAATTGTTGAGATGTGCCGGCCACACCTGACATACCAAACTGGCCAAGGGGAACCCATCCCAGTGGATACCAAGGTATGTGTAGGCCTAGGTATAATAGCCACAGGTACCTCCCAAAGCACAACTGTGGATATCATGGGTATCTCACAGACATCAGCATCCAGAGTATTCCACCAGTTCCTGGATGCCATGTCAGCACATGCCAGTGAGCACATATATTTACTCAACACATGTGAGGTGTTGACCAGCAATATGCGTCTCTTCCACCAAATAGCAGAATACCCTGGGGTAGTGGATGCTATAGACTGCACATACATATGCATCAAAGACCACCAAGTGAGCAGGGTAGGGCCTACATCAACCTCAGGGACATCACCTCCATCAACTGCCTGGTTGTATGTGATGCCCAGGACATTATAATCAATGTGTGTGCTGGCTGCCCTGGAAGCTATGATGATTCACACATATGGCATCTGATGCAGCTGTGCCAGAGATTTGCCAATGTGGACGTCCCCTATAGTCACCTAGTGGGGGATACTGGGTACACAATGGAGTACTGGCTGATGACACCCATCAGAAATGCACACACACCTGAACAACAACGCCATAATGAGGAACACGCACAGGCCAGACATATAATAGAGCATGTGTTTGGGATGCTCAGGTCATGGTTCCAGTGTCTGGACACATCTGGTGTAACCTTGCAGTATTCACCAGCTACATGTACCCAAATTGTTATGGTATATGCTACGCTACACAATATGATCCTGTGGAAACAGCTGCAGCAGGAACAGCATGGGGCAGGGCCACACAGCCCCCCATCAGTGCCAAGGCCTGTACAGGCACAGAGTGACTCGGAAGAGGAAAAACCTGAGCCTGCCCCAGTAGGCAGAAGGAGGTGTGCCCAATATGCCCTGGCCTTGGCAAAGGGGCAACACATAGCATATAAACTGACACAGTGGGGACCCAGGGAATGACACCTCTCTCTGACTCACACAGACAGTAAAAAGGATGCCAAACATGACACTACCTGTGCTCAACCATGTATAGGGAGTGTACTATGTGCATCCAACATAGGCAGCCCTCCAGCACCATCCACAAGTCTGGCACACCCTCAAGGTAAATCAATCAACTTACCAATTGCCAAATGGAGTAGAATGTGTTGTTACCTGTAGCTATGGTATGGATGTGAGCATGCAAGGGAATTGGGTGGGCGAATGTTATGGCAGCAGACAGTAGACACCCATAGTGGCACCATGACATTTGTAACACATACTGGAGTCACCATAGTAGCCAGTACTACACAGGGTGACAAAATTCACTGTAGGAAATGGGCTGAGTGACATGTGTGTCCATAAGACCCATACATGTCAGTCAGGAAGGTTCACATACCCAACAACAGTCTCAGCCAGCAGGACAGGTGTAGACAAACACAAACAAATGCTGTACTATGACCTCTGAATGAGCCCTATGGGTAAACTCTCCCCCAGGCCTACACAGACAGACTACAGAAGGCCAGGTAGTTGGATGTTAGTTATGAAGTCTAGGGAGTCAGAAACTAATATGTAGGTAATTAAAGCTAAGATCTGTAGAACATTGGTATGCCTCTAGCCAGCACGATAGGTAAGACTACAGACTGAAATGGAGTACCTGACATACCAGTACAGCCCTAGCAAATGTATACAAGTGTCAGGTGTGCCCCCCCATCCTACATATACTTATAGTAACAGTCAGGTGTGCCCCCCCACTCCTGTGTAGAAATGTAGAAACAGTCAGATGTCCCCCCGCCATGCAGAAATGTAGCAAAAGTCAATACCAAATAACCAATGGATACCCTGCAGACACAGCATGCTACCTGTCAGTGTACAACACAAAGATCAGCACCACAGTACAACCTACCAGGACTTGATCCAAACATGCAATACAGATGGCCATACTAGGCATGCTCCCACACTTAGAGGAATGAAGGCAATGTCAGTCAACAACATACTGAAAGTTCATATTGGGAATGTTCACACACTGAAGGAAATGTCTGCAAACACCAGTGGACCAGACATATCTGGCAGTCGCAGTTCATAGTGTAGACACATGTCAGTATGCACCACTTCTGCCTTGCACACACAGTGGATAGGAATACAGACATATATGTAAGGACAACACGCTATAATAAGCCAAAGGTAGACAGACATAGATGTGTGGAAGAGGGTGACCGTGACAAGGAGCCATTTGGCCCTGTCCTACCCAGCATACAACCAAAGGGCTCCAAACACATGAGGTGCCGATGTCACTCACTGCCGATGCTAGTCACCAGTATCTGTCAGCATGACAGACTATGTGATGCATGTGCCAGTTGTGCAACATGACTGCACAAGGAAATAGTCATCTAGTAGCTGTATACATATACTTGTGACATATGACCCCTTGTGTGCCCGCATGTGGCATGTCAACCCCTACATGCATGAGTTATGGACTATGCACACACCACCCTCCACATAGCAGTATTATGACAAGCCTGCTGAGGTCATCCAATGTGAAATACACCTTTGAGGGAGCTGTAACTCAGTAATCGCCATGGTGTGCCCCATAACTGCATACTGCTGTAGTGATAAACTAGTTAGGTAGTAGTTCTAACCCCAGACTTGGAAATTGTTAGTGTGTGTGTCTGACTGTGCAGCAAAAAATGCTTTTTAGGATACTCACATGCCATAGAATTCATATACTCAACTTTTGCAAGGCTGCTGATGTCACTCACCTAGAAATACACCTCTGGGAATTTCATAGTCTTGTAATCTCCATAGTGTGTCCTATCAATGCGTGCTGCTTTAGTATAATAAAGTACTTAGGTAGGTGTTCAAATCCCAGACCTGGCAACTGTGTTTGTATGTGAATCCGTGTGTGTGTGATGGAGTAGAAAGCAATGCCTTTTAGGCTACTCACATTCCACACAATTCATATACTCAACTTTGGCAAGGCTGCTGATGTCACTCACCTAGAAATACACCTCTGGGAAACACAACCCAGTAATCTCCATAGTGCGTTCTGTAACTGTGTATTGTTGTAGTGTGATGAAATAGTTAGGTAGGTGTTCTAACCCCAGACTTGGTAAATGTGTTTGTGTGTGTGTCTGACTGAGTAGAGCGCAATACTTTTTAGGCTACTCACACTCCGTACAAATCATATACTCAACTGTGGCAATGCTGGTGATGTCACTCACCTAGAAATACATCTCTGGGAAAAGTCATAATCCAGTAATCTCCATAACACGTCCTGTAACTGCGTACTGGTGTAGTGTAATAAATTAGTGAGGTAGGTATTCTAACCCAGACTTGGAAACAGTGTGTGTTTGGGTGTGTGTCTGACTGAAGAGAGAGACATGCTTTTTAGGCTACTCACACTCTGTACAATTCATATACTCAACTTTGGCAAGGCTGCTGATGTCACCCACCTAGAAATACACCCCTGGGAAAGATATAGCTCAGTAATCTCTGTAGCACGTCCTGTAACTGCTTACTGCTATAGTGTGATTTAGAATTGTGGTAGGATTCCATCTCCACCCATGGCAGTTCAGAATGTTTTGTGTGTGTTTCAATGTCTGTGTATGGAGCAATGCATTATAGGCTACTCACTCGCAGTACATTTCAAATGCCCACCTTTGGCAATCCTGCTGTAGTCATTCCCTGTGAAATACAACTTTGTGGAAAAAGTACTGTACTAATCCCTGTGGTGTGACCTATAACTGCTCCATGCTGCAGAGTGATATAGGCCTTGGTCAGGGGTTATATACCCCCACATGTCAGTTGTGGATGTTTTGTGTGTGTCTCACTGTCTGTGTAGCGAGCAATGCATTTTATGCTAGTCACTCGCAGTACAATTGAAATGCCCTTCTTTGCTAATCCTGCTGATGTCATTCATTGTGAAATACACCTTTGGGGAAGGATTTCTCTGGTAGAGCCCTGTGGTGTGTCCTGTAACAGCTCCATTATGTAGTGTGGTATAGACCTTGGTCAGGGGTTCTATACTCCCACATATCAATTATGGATGTTTTGTGTGTGTTGCACTGTCTGTGTAGGGAGCAATGCATTTTAGGGCCAGTCACTCACAGTACAGTTGAAATGCCCTAGTTTGGTAATCCTGCTGATGTCATTCATTGTGAAAAACACCTTTAAGGAAGAAGTGCTTCAATAATGTCCGTGGTGCATACTATAACTGCGTAGTGTAATAAACTAGTTAGGTAGGGGTTCAAATTCCAGATATGACAGGTGTGTGTGTGTGTGTGTGTGTGTGTGTGTGTGTGTGTGTGTGTGTGTGTGTGTGTGTGTGTGTGTGTAACTTGTATCCTGTGTAGAGGTGGTTGTGAGTGTGGACAATGTGGAGGGGGTTTTGCTTATTTCTTTTATGGTGGCCCTACTATATATCACAATGTCAACCATACAGGGATAACAGATGTAAAATAGCTGAGAAGCTTGGGTGCAAAGCCATACCCATACATGTGAAATCAAGACCAGCCAATCACTGTTAGCAACCCCACTATTACCCAGAGCACACACTCAACCCATGTTTCATATGCACACACATGCCTAGGCAACAGCCAATATGTGGGTAGTACACTGCATATTGGCCACTAATAGTAACTATGCACTGATAACAGTGGGCTGCAGAGGGCATGTCGTCCTGCCCATCTGTCCAATATGCACGTACATACAAACAGTGCACATCCACCATGTTCCTTAATGGACATCGCCACCGCCTATGGTGCCTTCACATGTGACTCACAACGGACATACCATGCCTGACAATATGCCCTGTATGGACAGATGACACTGACATCAGGGAATGCTGTTAGCATGCTATCAATGTAAGTGCAGGGTAAACCTGTTGCCCATTACCGGTTTCTGCCACAGGTGGGCAAGACTGGCACATCTGATGATAATCTGTGTTCACATCATGGGCCAAACACCCCAGGAACAGTAGCACATGTCACTGTACATGCATGTGGGAGGTGTGCACATCCGAGACACCATCCATGTCATGGACTAAGGAACACATACATGGCAAATGATACACAGCATTGGCCACACACAAAAGTCACCCAGGTGACTGGATGGGGGATGCAATACCTACCTGTGTGGGCAAATACATAAACTACAGGCCTGAGCCACAATGCAGACCATTGTCATGTGGCCTGATGCCAAGGTATACCCATTGCCTACACTTGTACAGCCTGCTGGCACAGTTGACCACAACATATCCATGCAGACATGTCCCCATGCATGTCAGAACTGGCATCCTGTCTATTCATGTGTGTGTTTTATGGTGCATATGTCCACATCCACACTCGCTACAACCCCCCAGGGCATACTGAAGCATGCTGTCTGATGTCTGACACCTCCTCATACTCTTTATCCATACAACCTTTGTATGACCCATGTGGTGCATGTGATACCTGCACATGGATGTGTTGTGGCAATCCCACTAGTGATGAGTTGCACTCCTGGCCTAGCCAAGTGTTTCAATGTGTGTACATCCCTGTGTGAGTGTGCCTGTGTTGACACTGGCACCTGTTCATGCAGACAGGCACGTGTATGTCACCTACCGTATATCTACCATATCCCTGTTGCAGATGTCACTCACCATCACATACATGTTCTGAGTGCTCTACAACAGGTAACCCATGTGGTGCATCCAATAACTGCATCGAACTGTAATAGCACTACATAGTTGTTGGGGGTTTGATACCCTGTGCTGGTAGGTGTGTGATACAAACATGCTTCAGTTTTACTCTTACACCCCTCCCTGACATGTATTTGCCTCTTCCTGCCTCCCCCACTCCCTCTCCGGTGGATGTGGAGACCCACACTTGCTTTGCTTAGGCAGCAGCATATGTATATTAAGTGATGCTCATGATCAGCTGATGGCCTCTGCATGAATTGCAGCCCTCACCTAGCTGATTGCATGTGGAACAGCTGTGGTAACTATCCCATAGCCAATTTCATAGAAACACACTCCAATACCTAGGAACATCATGGTGGTGTTGGCCCTTTTCAGTCACTGTGAGCAGGAACTATATCTGTTGTTTGGCAAACAGCATCTCAGATGGATTAGGGATTTACCTCTAACAACATACACTGTGGAAAGAGGGCAACAAACAGGAGGGGGATATGCATGGCCTGACTACAGACTGTAAGTGCTGCTATACTGCATTTGAAGTAATGTTGGTTTTATAGTGTTTGTCTGGGTATGCCTGTCGTACATGTCACAATACCTGCCATGTCAGTTCCATGTATATGAGGAATCCCCATCTGCAGGGTCATCTGCAGACTGGGTAGTGTTGTGCCTTTGGTTTCATGTGTTAGCCATGGTGCAACTATCTGTGGAATGCAAATGGTAGTGTGAGGATTGCAGTCTATAGATGGTGAAGACCGTGACAGGTACTGACTTCATATCCCTCATAGGACATATGTTGCAATAAACCCTGTTACAATGGTAAAGTTATGAGGTTATCACAGCAACATGTCTATACTCACCCTGTGAATGTGCTGTCAGCCACACCTCTATCAACCTTTGTACATATGTCATGCATGAAGTGGTGCATATGTGCTGTACACCATAAATAGTGTCATCATATCTGATAACAAGCCAGTGATATATCAGATTACTACACATGACATGTACAGTAGGGGTTATATTTCATGACATAATCCGGACGTTCTGTGGATGTCTGTACAGCACTCAGGTCTGTGTAGTGATGGTGAATGTTGGCAGTGTGTGTATTTTTAATATGCACTTTAGCCTGTGTACAGACTGTGGTAGATGTCATTGTTCTAGCTCCCCTTCTATCTGATGTTACATGCTGCCTTACTGTATGGTACCATTTTGCTGTACATGTTTGTAGGGCCATACACACATGTCCCATACCACAGACAGCCATCAGACCAAACTGTGTAGCAGCCCAGTATATGTAGGGTCATTCTGTGAGTGGCACATATGAGGATGGTGTAAAACAGATAGTCCATATACTGTAATATTATGCTAGCTTAAAATATGAGGCCGTGGCTGTGTTCACATTGGTTGTGGTTATACACTTTCATATATCTTAACCTGTGCTGTGACATGGCTGTTGAGCCTGCTATATAAGCAGGTACATGTGCATTCCCCCATACGAGATGTAGGCCAGTGTTGAGCCAGTCTGCCTGTAGCCTGCACAGTGCATTGTTACATGCCTAGCAGCATAGTGTACTTACCCAGTGAGATGTCATGTGCAGATTCTTGCCAGATGTACCACTGCAGGGCCTCCCTTAAAAGTCATGTACGTCATGCAGAGCAGTGGGATGCTGTATAGATGTATGTCAATATCTAGTGGGTAGTATGAGTCCATGGCACCCTTGTACCAGTAGTCATTATGTGCTAGGCCAGACAGGAGTGTGTGAATCCAAAACCTACAGTGGAAATGTATACCAGTCGTTATGTGTTATACTGATTTACATGGCTGTCTACATCCATATTGTCAGGCCTTGTACACATGTTGTGCACTAAGGGATTATGTGTATACCGCTGGACTGTACAGGGTGTGTCCGAAGTTCCACATATATTGTCCAATATCTCTGCTGCACTCCACAGGAGCATTACATGCTAGTGGCGGTACTGTACAATGATTTTCTTAGGCTGTCTGTCAGTAGCCAATGGCACACATTATAAGCAGATGTCACCTTCCACACACACCATGTCTGTGAAGACAATCCCAATGATAGTAGCAATAGTCTAGTAATATAACTGCTATACATACCTGACATCCCCTTGCGATATGACTTTGGGACTATAGGGGCTGAGATAGGGCTACACTCCATGTCCAGGACATATGGTGGATATATATGTACATATACTTATCCAAATAGTCATATATATATAATTACACATGTGTACTACCTCCAATTACCACTGTCATGGCAACCACCCACTATAAATCCCTACAGCATGTGGATGTGGTCCCTTTACATTTCCTGTGTGATGGACATCCTTCCTGGGTGTGGGCATCAGTGTTACAGACAGCAGGTAGCAATACCTCTTACAGGAGAACCTGCACACTCAGAGCAGCCACATATTTGTAGGAGGATCAGGAACTACAGACAGACTGTGAGTAGAGTTGTGTTATGCTTTGTATAGTACAGGTGTTACAGGGTGTGTGTGTGTGCATACTAGTCTACCTTGGAATGCAGTCTGTCTGCATAGCTCACTACTGTGGGCCTATCCTCTTTCTGGACAGAGCTATGCCTATCGTGTGATATCCGTCCACCACACATGTCCTGTGTCAGATATTACACTGGCAGTGAGTGTGGTGCATGCTATCACTACATGGCTACATCCATTTCTGTTTCTAACCTCAATTCCCTGACTAAGGGTATGTTACAGACTATCCTGTAACACCAGCACCTTGCTTAGTGTATGGCAACAGTGTTCCACATGTGAGCTTGTGTGCCAGCCTCTGCCCTCCATCTACATACCAAGCTTTGCTCATATGTCATGCTGTTGGGGGTTGCTCTGTAGTGGGCTGTGAGTATATCACACTGCCATTGTTGCCATTAGTCCACTGTTGTTGTATCCCCCACACGTACAGTGGGGCTGAGGCCATATATGTGTAAGCGTCATCTACACAATACATGTGTGCCCTTATGCACTCCAGAGGCCAGTGTATGTAACAGTGGTATATGGGTCTGTATTATTGAGTCTAGGTGGGGAGCACCATAAATGACCTAGGCTGTTACAAAATGTGGAGGTATCAGGGTGAGCTGCCACAAGGTATCTGGATGTACAGTACCATACACTTCACCTATATTGACATTACTTACATGAATTGGGGTACTGCAAGCCTACAGCCTACTGTTCTGTTTGTCAATGTGCTCGTGATGGTGTCAGTTATGCCTTGTTATGTACCAGTTACAACCCATTTGATCACAAAACATCTTTACCTCCTACTGAGTTTGTACAGAGTGTAGATAGAGGCTGCTGAACTACACACCTGCAGTACATACTGTTGATTGTTTGGTATCCTGTGGCCCAGTCTGTCTTCACTATTGTATAATTTGAAGTGCTTGGCCTAGACAACAACATTTGTGAACCTTTCCAGACTACTGTATTAGTGTAAATGTTTCAAAGTTGCAGTACTCTGTATGGTTGTCAGTATCTGAACAACTATATGACATGGCATATAGAACTGTTATAGTACACAATTAAAAGATTCCCATTTCTGCAGACCTGTGTGTGGTGTCTTTCCTATGACCTTTCTATGGGTATATGTTGCAGGCAATGATTGACGGGTGGCCCATACAGTTTCCAGTTGTTCAGGTGTTAACTGTAGGCATAGTGGTTGTTCCATATTGTGTGCACTGTCTACATATGTATCTTACTGTACATATATCTGCATGTGTATGTGTACTCACATGTGTGTGTGTGTGTGTGTGTGTGTGTATATATATATATATATATATATATATATATATATATATATATATATATATATATATATATCTGTATCTGCGTATTTGCGTCTGTGTATCTGTATCCTGGGGATGTTAATGGCTTCCACATATTACATGTCCTATGGCAGGCAGACTGTAATTGGTAGTGTATTGCAGGGCGCATGTGTTTGGCTGTGGTGGGAGTTCCTATTCTTACAAAACGTATAGTGTGTGGGGCCTCTCAACCCCATTAATGGTGCATGTGGACATATGTGTATTTGTTAATTTGCCGTTGCTGTCTACAGATATATGGCCATATATACCTATATAGATATATATATATATATATGCTAACATATATATAACTATGTCCGTATATACCTACATAGATATATATCTGCATACACATATGCAATGTGCTGTGTATATGTAGACATATAGGTGTAGACACATATATGTGTCGATTTAGGCATATGCATGCATATAAGTGCATATATAGTGATATATATGTATACAGTTAGAAAAACAGTATATATATATATATATATATATATATATATATATATATATATATATATATATATATATATATATAGATATGTTGTATCTGTTTAGATTTTAATATAGTTACACACAGACATCTAGGTGTTGGTATACATTCTTTGAACTGTTGCATGACAGGACTGGATGATAAGTTTCTGAAAACATTTACTTTCTGTGTATCTGTCATGGCTTAGTGGTGCATCACTTTATCTAGGATGTGCAGGGTCCTTGCTTTGAGCCTTGCAAGAACTGCTGCAGAGTGATTAAGGCAGTTTAAAGCAGTTGTAAGTGGGTTTGTGCGACAGTAAGCACTCCTAATCTCTGCTTATGTTTTCATACACTCAGTTAGCCTATAAATTGCTTAACTTGTGTAGGCAAGGCTTAGCTCTGCACAAACCCACTTACAACTGCTTTAACTCATTCAGTCCGGAGCAGATCCGAAAAAGCTGCCTGCTTAATTCCACCATAGGAACAACAGTGCAGCCTGAGCTCATTTTCAGAAAATCCATTTGTAATACCATACAGAAAACAAATGTCCTTAACTCTTTAACTGTAAGAACTAGACTAAAAATGTGAAAGTTGTTCAGCAGACACTGACCTTTCCAACAGTGTAAATGTGGATAGCACATATCAAAGGCATTATTAAGTATTTGGCAAGGAATGCTGATATTATGCATTTTTTTACCCTTTTGGAAAAGCAAAGCATGATATATTGGTCAATGTACCATGCAGACCCATACAATTTGAATTTAATTTGTTAGTATGAATGTCAGTTTTAAAATGATACCTTAACCATTACTGTGTAATGCTCCTTTCTTGCAGTATTTACAGAAATATGATTAATATATTATTTCTCATAATTGATAAATAAACAAAGCATAATATCTTATCACCTGTAACAGGCAGAACCTACATATCAGTGTAGACGTTGTACATCTGAATGTCGGCTTCAAAATGATGCATCATTTGTGTGATCACCAGGCTCCCTTGCAAAGATATGGGCATAATAATGAGAAGTATTGTAAATGTATAATTTTCATAATCGTACAAGACTAAACAGACTGTGATATCTGTAGATGTGTACAGTGCACAGGCACAGTTCTTCTACCATGTTGTAAGGAGTAAGACTGTCTTCAAAATGAGGTATTACCTGGCACACTGACATGCTCTCTTGCAAAGTTATTTACCAAAATATGAAAAAAATCATAATTTCCATAACTTAAGTCCGAAACAAACTTTGATATCTGCACATGAGTACAACATACAGGCACCATTCTTTTATAGGTTCATAGGTAGGTACTAGGCTATCTGCCTGAAGACATTTATAAGCCTAGCCAGAATGTGTTGGCTTTCGCCGCCCCCTCAGATTAGTTCCCTGTGCCTCTGTCCAGCAAAGCCATTGAAGTGATCCCTGGGGTAAACTTTCTGTTTCCCATCGACTCATCTAGGTTTCTCTTGAAGAGGGTTAGCGAGGAGATCTGCCTAATGTAGATTGGAATCTTGTTCCAGAGCATGGGAAGTCTCTGGGACATGAATCTATCCCTCCAGCATGTCCTATTTATTGTTGTGGTGAGGTTTAGACTTCTGGAGCATGTGGATAGAGGGGATATGGTTTTCTTTAGGTGGAGCATGTTCATCAATTCTGGGTTGGACATGGCCTTCTATGTCAGGCAGAGATCACCTCTGAATAGGCAGTATGCAACCAAGTACAGCTGGAGTTTCTTCAGTCGAGCTGCATAGGGCATCTGCTTGAGGCCAGTGATCCTCTTGGTGAGGTACTTCTGTGGCCTTTCCAGTGGTTGCAGGTGTCTTGTAAGGTACATCCCAAATGGGGCATTGTACTCTATGATGGGTCTGATGAGTGATGCATAGAGGGGCCCAATGACCTCTTTCAATCTGGATGCAAACCCTTTTGGGATTAGGTGGGCCACATAGAAGGATTTTCTAACCACTTTGGCAATGTGATTATCAAAGGAGAGGTTACTATCTACTTGGGTCCCCAGATCCCTTATTATGTCTTCCGTATTTAGGGGGCTGCCACCTATGTGGTAGTTTGTGGGTACTTTGTTTTTTCCAAAGGGGATGTCTATGCACTTTTTGGCATTTAGCTTGAGGCCATGGTTTTGACACCAGGTATCTGTCTCAGTGAGAACTTTTGGAGGATGTTTGTGTCAGCTGGAGAGTCAATTATAGCCCCTAGTTTGCAGTCATCTGTGAACTTGGTCAGCCATAGTTCTCCAGTGCTTGCCTGTACCTCTGAAAAAGTATATGCCGAACAGGAGGGGTCCTAGGACTGAGCCCTGGGGAATGCCACTTGTAACTGGTTTAGAGTCAGACCTAACTCCCGTAACTCTTACCATGTGAATTCTGTCTGTCAGCCAGTTGGCAACCCATCTCGTGACATAGGGGTTTATGTTCAGGCTGGTGAGCTGGTCTATAATACCTGAGTAGGGAATGGTGCTGAAGGCCTTTGCAAGGTCTAGGTAGGCTGTGTGGATCACCTTTCCCTCATCTATAGCCTTGGTAACTGTATCAAAGAAGTCCACCAGGTTTAGAAGACATGATCTGCCCTTAACAAAGCCAAACTGGGTAGGGTCTATTGTTTGGAGGTTTCCAGTGTCTCTGTTAATGAGATCCTTGATGATGCGCTCCATAGCTTTGCAAACCAAGATAGTCAGGCTTATAGGGCGATAGTTCCCGGGGTCCGTTGTGGCTCCACCTTTGTGGAGTGGAATAACCGTTGCTGTGTGCCACTCTGTGGGCATGTAGCCTGTGGAGAGGCTGAGTTTAAACAGTGTATTTAGGTGAGGGGTTAGTTCATCTTTCAGCTCATGAAGGATGCAGCCTGGGACACCATCCAGTCCCACTGATGCTATGTTTTTGGCTTTGGAGAGGGCTGTTTTAACCTGAGTGTCTGTGATTCCAGGGGCACTACATTCTTCTGGTATAGTTATGGGCCATTTTGGGGGTGAGATGGGGGTGAAGTTTGCACTGAACCTGTCTGCCAGGATCTTGGCTATATCGGTCGGTTCAGTGTATTTTGTGCCATTCTGCACTAACTCTGAGCAGATCTGAGAACTGCCATTTAGATTCTTGACATAGCTAAAGAATGCCTTGTGGTTATCTTTGGAGACCATGGCAATTTTTCTTTGAAGGCTAGCCTTGGATGATTTTATGAGGGAACGTAGTTTTTTGCTGATACTAATCAGGAATGTCTTCCCTTCTTGGGATTTTACTCTTTTCTATACTAGTTTCTTCCATCTGTTGTATAACTTGTTTATGGCAGGGGTCCAACAGACTGGATTCCTTTTCTTGGAGGAGTGATTCTTGTTTTTTTTTTTTGGGATAGCATGATCCATGCATTCTTGTAGGTGCCCGTAGAGTGCATTAGGAAAGGATTTTGCAGCTTGGACAGCGTTATCCTTTAGCAGGATTTTTTTAGTTTTGCCCATTGTTAGTTGCACGTGGATGATCTCTGAAGCATCGTGCTGTGCCACTAACCTGGAGGTGTAGGTATCCCTGATGAATATGGATACTCCCCTGCCTTTTGTATTTCAGTCCAGGTTTTGTGGCCAAAATGTATGGTATGAGTTGTAGCCTGGTAGTGCTGGGGTGCTCTCTGGAGCCTTAAACCAGGTTTCTGTTACTGCACAAATATCGATTTTCTCCATACTGAGGAGTGCCTCGAGTGCGTACATTTTCAGGTTTAGACTTCTGGCATTGAGTAGCATTACCCTCAGTTTTTGTTATTTGTGCTATTTACGGTGGTGGGTTTGTCTTTTGAGCCTTGACTAAAAAAGGCGCTATGGGGGTGGCAAGAGCCTTGGCCAATATTCGAAAGCCTAAGGGTGACAGGTGCAAGCAATCTCTAGCAAAGCAGTGTGGCTTGTTGAGCATGTCATCCCAGGCTGACAGACACTGGATCCCCTTTGAATGACACCAGAAGCTTAGCCAATTGTTGAAATTGATAATTTTTTCTCTATACCATGGTATCATTCTTGGTGAGGGCAGGATGCTACTCAGGGTCATGGTCATACCGGCCTGGGCTACGTGATCAGAGAGCTCCTCCATGTCTCTTTTCATGTAGTCCAGGGAGGTATGGCTCAGGTCATTCACACCAACATGGACAATGACTGAGTCATATTTGTACTTGTTCTGGAGTGACCTGAGTGTTTGTGTTATGTGATGGATCCTGCTAACAGTAACCATCTCCTTGTGCAGCCTAGTGAGTGGGACATCAGTGTGCCTGACTATAGAGTTACCTATTACTAGTGTGTTAGGTATGTTATTTTGCCTTAAGGGCTGTGATTGTGTTGCACACTGGTTTTGTGAAGTATGTGTTTCATGGTTTGTGTTGGGGGTGGAGGTTGCTTGGATGTCTGCTTTGCAAGTTTCTTTTGCTTCTGCAGATTTTTATTTAGAGCCTCCGAGTATGTTTTAGTGTATTTATGTGTGTTTTTTTGCTGGTGCTGGTTTCATAGGTCTATGTGAGACTGGTGGTGTGATGTAAGTAATTCTCTTCTGCTCTTGACTGCCTGGTCCAGTCTTGGGTTGAGAGAGATTAACTTCCAGTTTGGCTGTATAATTGCATCTCTCACATGTATTTGTGCTTGGTGGAAGGAGGAGATTCAGCTTTCCCAGTTAGGGGTTGCCGCAGCAGATCATCTGTCCGCTCATGATTGGCAGTGGAGTTTTACAGTGTCGAGTTGCCAGCTCGGCGCCCAACCTTCCACAGAAGGCACACACATGCACACACTCACACCTAGGGCCAATTTAGAGTGTCCAATCCACCTACTGCATGTCTTTGGGATGTGGGAGGAAACCAGAGCACCCGGAGGAAACCCACGTGACCACAGGGAGGACATACAGACTCTGCACAGAAAGCACCCCAGCTGAGAATCGAACTGGAGAACCTCTTGCTGTGAGGTGGCAATGCTAACCCCTGCACCACCACGGCCGCCCACATGAGGCAATTGTAACATTGCCTCAAAATACCTAGATTCACCAGTTGGACCAGAGAGTTCAACAGAAACTGCCCTCTGGACATGCTTGTATAGGTACAGTGAACTTTTTTAGTGATTGGCTGGTAAGGTCGAATAGAGAACCTTGTCCTTCTCTACATTATGGGGGGGGTCTAGTGCTAAGGTTTATTAGTGCTTGCTATGAGTTTTGAGCAAGTGCCGGTATGAAAAGTGAATGGTTTGAGTGCTTAAGTTGAAAGTATGTCTAGTTCCAAGGGAAAAATTGAAGAGTAGACTTTGTGGAGCCAGGAATAGTTATACCCTAGCTAACCAGCACTGCCCGGTGAGTGAAACCTTGCAAATGCGGGTTTTATAGCAGGGAAATGAAAGAGATATAAATTAGCCCAAAATGGCCAATAAACTGCTAATTTCTGGGCATTACCATTTTAGAACCATCAATACTGTCTTCAGAATTAGGTATTACTTAGCACATTCAGATGATCTGTTACAAAGTTATTTACCAAAATATGAAAAAAAAATCATAATTTCCATAACCTAAGTCCGAAACAAACTTTGATATCTGCACATGTGTACAACATACAGGCACAATTCTTTTACCATGTTGGAACCAGCAATACTGTCTTCAAAATGAGGTAATACTTGACACACTGACATGCTCCATTGCAAAGTTATTTACCAAAATATGAAAAAAAATCATAATTTCCATAACCTAAGTCTGAAACAAACTTTGATATCTGCACATGTGTGCAACATACAGGCACCATTCTTTTACCTTGTTGGAACTATCAATACTGTCATCAAAATGAGGT
Organism: Protopterus annectens; assembly: GCF_019279795.1. Taxonomy (NCBI): domain Eukaryota; kingdom Metazoa; phylum Chordata; order Ceratodontiformes; family Protopteridae; genus Protopterus; species Protopterus annectens. The sequence continues at coordinate 744,224,502 of NC_056726.1, forward strand.
ATTACTTAGCACATTCAGATGCTCCCTTGCAAAGTTATTTACCAAAATATGAAAAAAAAACATAATTTCCATAACCCAAGTCTGAAACAAACTTTGATATCTGCACGTGTACAACATACAGGCATAGTTCTTTTACCATGTTGTAACCAGCAATACTGTCTTTAAAACTGGGTATTACTTAGCACATTCAGATGCGCCCTTGCAAAGTTATTTACCAAAATATGAAAAAAAAATCATAATTTCCATAACCTAAGTCTGAAACAAACATATATCTGCACATGGGTCCAACATACAGGCACAGTTCTTTTTCCATGTTGGAACCAGCAAGACTGTCTTCATAATGAGGTATTACTTGGTACACTGACATGCTCCCTTGCAAAGTTACTTACCAAAATATGAAAAAAAATCATAATTTCTATAAACTGAGTCCTAACAAAACTGATATATGTACATGTGTAAGGCATTCAGAAGCAGTTGTTTTACCATGTAGACACATATGATTGTAAAAAGCAAGACAAGGACTGCCACTCCACTAATGAACCCAGGACAGGCATGGAACTTCAGTGACAGGCAAGGCCATCTCATCTGTCTGATAGCTGTGCTGGCTACCCACTCACTCAGCTGATATCACTGCAGTCTCATGACCTCCTTCAGTGTCAGCAGTCTGCCTAAGCCTTTTCTCTTTACATGTGTCCATTCAGCAATGGACCTAAGGGATCAAGTTCTGTATTTGTAAGCCCTTCTTGTTATCTAAACTCTCACATGCCTGATAAAAGCAGACTAAAAAAGAAGTATTGCAGGATGATCACTGACATATTAGATTGTACGTGGTAGCACTCTCCTGAAACAGTTGTGCTTTCTCAGCATCCTCACCAGCTCCTTACCACAGTTATTTGCCAAACTCAGATAAAAATATTTTACACAACACTTTTCATAATAGAGTTTTACTTACTATACTGGCCTACTTGGTCATGGGTGTTTTCCATTCTTCTCACAAGCTACATGTTACCAATCCTGCATAGCTCTCCTCACGCCATTGTGGAGGTTGGTCAAGAATAACGCAATGCCCTCCTAAGTTAGGTGAACGCCATCCTTTCTGAACAGGTGAACATCTTCCATGGTGATGCTGTCATGGCAAATTGTAGATCCACCGACCCTGTGCATCAAGCCATGCATGAACCCATTCTGTAAACATCTGGCCTTGTGAGCTGCCCGTTGACTGTTTGCTGATTTCCATATCTGTTGAGGAATTATATCAGACCACACAAAATGACAGCGTGGCCACCAAGACTTCAGGTGTTCAAAAATTGCTGTGATTTGAAACTGTAGCCTTCTGAGTGGTTGACAGATGACATCATTCCTTCCAATGTGCAGCACAAGAGTGTCAGGCTCAGGGTAGATGGAACACTTCTCCTCCAACAACTGCAGTAGTCCGCTGCAATGTATACCTCTTCGTACAATCCAGTATACCTTCACACTGGATGTGGGGAAGCTCAATTTGTACTGGTTTTCAGTTTTGGAAACTCGTATTCAGTCACACACAAATTCATTCTCCCTTAGAAGAATGAAACTCATTTTTTTTTTCTTCTGATTTTATTCTTAATAGTTTAGTACCAGGGCTGTAAAATGCAATGTGCATTAGCTCAAGGCCTAATGTCTTAGAACAGAAGTGAGTGTCTATGTAAGCATCTGCTTGTACATAATGTGGTAAACATGTATACATACGTGTATTTAAATATGCACATGGAAAATATGTATATATGGTTGTGCGTATGTAGTACCCACACATACATGTTGTAATCTGTAATCTGGCAACCCAGTGAATGTAGGAATGGCCACATACCCACACTCTCACTTGTCGTTCTCCTGGTCGTGAAGCCATGGTAGTGTCAGACAGTGGACAAACCTGCAGAGGAAAGAAAATGCAAACAGATTACTACTGATATTTGACAGATGTATTGGAAGACTATATATATATATATATATATATATATATATATATATATATATATATATATATATATATATATATATATATATATAGATAGATCTATGTATATCATATGCATTATCTGGTTAGCCCATCCAATCTTCCATCCTATCCACAGGGGCAGTATTCTTTGCATTAGGTACATAAGTGGTGATGACGCTTCAGAGGTACATACCTCTGCCTTTTCTCTTTACATGTGCCCATTCAGCAATGGACCTAAGGGATGAGGGACTGAAGTACCTCGCTAATTGCTGCCCTGACCGTCATACATTTACTACCCTCATCTACATACTTGACCACACCTGAAGGGAGGGAGAGTGGGTGGAGAGCTACACCAAGACAACATGTGAAAAGACCAAGATTGAACCAGGCTTTGTCTTTTTGCATGTGTCCTTTCCCGGATGGAACCATTGCATCATGGTTCCACCCCCCCAAGGCCATGCTTACCTAGGACAGCAGCACTATGGGACTGAGCTGAAGAGTCTCCAAGTTCCCAACTGTGATCCAGGTGGATCACAAGATCCAAGGTGGATGACTATGCCCCCCACGATGCTTACACCAACACAAGTGCAGTTGGCAAAAAGACTGAAAAGGGACCTTCCTGGCATTGGTGCTGAAGGGCTTGGCCGGTAACTGACAAGGGGTCACAGAAAGGGCACATGTACATGGAAAATGCAGGGTGAGGCACTCAACTTTACCTCTGCCTTTTCCATTTACATGTGTCCTTTCGGCAATGCCAGTAAAGATGGAAGGGAGGAGCTAATGTAAACCCTTTTGCCGTGACCTGCATACATTGCCTACACCTGAAGGGAGGGAGAATGACTGGAGAGCTACACCAAGACAACATGTGAAAAGACCAAGACTGAACCAGGCTTTGTCTTTTTGCATGTGTCCTTTCCCGAAGAGAAACAATGCACCACAGTGGCACCCCCAAGGCCATGCTTACCTAGGACAGCAGCACTATGGGACTGAGCTGAATAGTCTCAATAGGTAGTAAATAATAACATATATTCATATCCTTCATACAGTACACTACAAATTGTCTTATTCCAGTCACTTTGTCATGAAAAAACAGCAACTGAAAATCTGTCCCTGTCATAACTCTCAAGTGTCCCGATTTGTGCAGGATGTCAACATTTTTCCTCCTAGATTGCTTACATTTCTTATAGGTTCATAGGTTCATACTAGGCTATCTGTCTTTGGGCATTTATAAGCCTAGCCCGAGTGTGTGTGGCTTTAGCCACCCCTTGGAATGAGAATACTGTGCCCATTTAGGGTTTAGTTTACTGTGCCTCTGTCTAGTAGGGACACAGAAGTGACCCCCGAGGTAAACCTACGATCTCCCATCCACTCATCAAGATTTCTCTTGAAGAGAGTCAGTGAGGGGCTCTGCCTAACATGGACTGGGATTCTGTTCCAGAGTGTAGGGAGCCTCTGGGTTATGAATCTGTCCCTCCAGCACATCCTATTTATTTCTGTGTTGAGGTTCAAATCTCTCACTCTCTTGGCTCTGGTGGATTTGGATTTTCTGAGGTGGAGCATGTCCATTAATTCCGGATTGGACATGGCCTTGTACGTCAGACATAGATAGCCTCTGAGTAGGCGGTATGCGACTGAATAGAGCTGGAGTTTCTTCAGCCGGGCAGCATATGACATATGTTTGAGACCATTGATCCTCTTGTTGAGGTACTTTTGGGGTCTTTCTAACTGCAGCAGGTGTTGGGTAAGGTACATCCCAAATGGGGCATTGTACTCAATTGTGGGCCTGATACGGGAAGAGTACAGGGGCACAATGACCTCACTTGATCTAGATGTGAATCCTTTCATGATAAGGTGGGTAATATAGAAGGTCTTGCTAACCACTTTGGCAACGTGAGTGCCAAATGAGAGGTTACTGTCAACTTGGGTCCTTAGGTCCCTGATTACTTCTTCTGTACTTAATGGATTACCACCTATGTGGTAATTTGTGGGTACTTTGTTTTTCCCAAAGGGTATGACTATACATTTTTTGGCGTTCATTTTAAGGCCATGGCTCTGGCACCAGTTATCCATTTCTATGAGGCCTTTCTGAAGGATGCTTGTGTCCGCTGGAGTATCAATTATGGCGCCCAGTTTGCAGTCATCTGCGAACTTTGTTAGCCACAATCCTCCTATGTTTGCTTGCACCTTGGAAAAATAAATGCCGAACAAGAGGGGTCCCAGGACAGAGCCCTGTGGGAAACCACATGTGACTGGCTTAGAGTCTGACATGGCTCCAACAATTCTGACCTTGTGGGGTCTGTCCTTGAGCCAGTTTGCAACCCATCTTATGACATATGGGTTTACGTTTAAGCTGGTGAGCTTGTCTATGATGCCCGAGTGGGGTATTGTGTCGAAGGTTTTTGCAAGATCAAGGTAGGCTGTGTGAACTGCCTTACCCTCATCAATGGCCTTAGTGACTGTTTCAAAAAAGTCAACCAGGTTCAAAAGGCAGGATCTGCCTTTGACAAAGCCGAATTGGGTAGAATCCAGTGTCTGTAGGTCCCCAATGTCTTTGTTTATGAGATCCATAATGATCCTCTCCATAGCTTTGCAGACCAGGCTCATCAAGCTTATGGGGCGGTAATTTCCAGGGTCCGTAGAAGCACCTCCTTTGTGGAGTGGGAGCACTGTTGCTGTACACCATTCTTTGGGTATGTATCCTGCAGTAAGGCTAAGATTAAACAGCAGCCTTATGTGTGGGTTTAGTTCCTCTTGGAGTTCATGTAGCACACAACCTGGGATACCGTCTGGTCCCATTGATTCTGTGTTTTTAGCTTTGGAGAGGGTGGCTCTCACCTGGGCATCTGAGATGTCAGGGAGGCTACACTCTGCTGGGATAGATATTTCTCCTTTTGGGGGGGAGGGGGGAGAGAAATTTGCACTGATCCTATCTGCCAGTATGTTGGCAATGTCTGTGGGTTCAGTGTGTTTTTTGTTATTTTGGACTAACTCTGAGCATAGCTGGGAGTTTCCACCCAGGTTTCTAACATAACTAAAGAAGGCCTTGTGATTGTCTTTAGTGTCCTTTGAGATTTTTCTCTTGAAGTTGGTCTTGGATCATTTTATGAGTGATCGTAGTTTTTTGCTAGTACTGATCAGAGATGCCTTCCCTTTTGGGGATTTTGCTCTGTCATGTAGTAGCTTCCTCCTCCTGTTGTAAAGCTTGTTTATGGCTGGGGTCCACCAGACAGGACGTCTACCTTTGGGGGAATGGGTCTTGGTTTTATTTGGGATTGCATGATCCATGCATTCTTGAAGGTGTCCGTAGAAAGCATTTATAAAGGATTCAGCGGTGTGGGCTGTGGTTTTTACTGGCCCAGGGGCCTTGAAGGATACCACTTCAGTCTTAAGAAGTGTGAGGTCAGCTTTTGAGAAATTCTTCACTGTGGTCTTTTGTGCTCGGGGTGGGGGCAGGATGTGGATTTCCAGTGAGATTAATTTATGGTCTGATCTCACCAATGAGGGGTATACTTCCAGTGTGGAGCATTGTGTCCCCATGTTTGTGATGATCAGGTCTAGTATATTATCTCCTCTAGTGGGAGTGGTGACTAGTTGTTCCATCGCATTAGAGTTTATGAATTCTAGAAACCTTTGGGCTAGGGTGTTGGGGCTTGAGTAATGCTCCCAGTCTATGTTTGGGTAGTTGAAGTCCCCCAATATGATGGTATTTGGAGAGACATTCATACTCTCCAGTGTCTTCAGGAAGGCTGAGTGGGGTTCCCGAGTTTGAGAGGGTGGTCTGTAGCATGCTACAAACTGTAGGGCAGTTTTGCCTACGGTTTGTTGCACCTGGATGGTCTCTGATGCTTCGTGCGTTGCCATTAACCTGGAGGTGTGGGTATCTTTGATGAATATGGATACTCCCCCTCCTTTTGTGGTTCAGTCCAAGTTTTGAGGCCGAAAAGCATGATATGAGGTATAACCTGGTAGTGCTGGGGTGCTCTCAGGAGCCTTTAACCAGGTTTCAGTCACTGCACAGACATCGATGTTCTCCATACTGTGGAGGGCTTCGAGAGCGTGCATCTTGAGGTTTAGACTTCTGGCATTGAGCAGCATTACCCTTAGTTTTTTTCCACTTGTGTTTTCTAGGGAGGTGGGTTTGTCTTTTGAGCCTTGCCTAAAAAAGGCACTATGGGGGTGGCAAGGGCCTTGGCCAATATCCGGAAGCCCAGGTGTGACAGGTGCAAGCCGTCCCTTGCGAAGCAGCGTGGCTTGTCAAGCATGTCATCCCAAGCAGACAGACATTGGATCCCCTTAGAATGACACCAGTAATTGAGCCAATTGTTAAAGCTGATCATTTTGTCTTTGTACTGTGTCATCATTCTTGGTGAGGGTAAGATGCTGCTCAGGGTCAGGGTCATACCGGCCTGGGGTACATAATCAGAGAGCTCCTCTATGTCTCTTTTCATGTAGTCCAGGGAGGTACGTCTCAGGTCATTCACACCGGCATGGACAATGACTGAGTCATACTTGTACTTCCTTTGGAGTGACCTGAGTGCTTGTGTTATGTGGCAGAATCTAGCGCCCGACAGGCAGCTTACTGTAACCTTTTCCTTGTTCAGTCTGGTGAGCAGGACGTCAGTGTGTCTGACTATGGAGTCACCTATTACAAGTGTATCAGGCATGTTGTTTGGCCTTAAGGGTTGTGACTGTTTGGCACACTGACTTTGTGAACTATGTGTTGCATGTGCTGTGCTTTGAGGTAGTGGTTGCTTGGATGTCTGCTTTGGAGGCCTCTGTTGCTTTGGTAGATTTTTAATTAGAGCCTCTGAGTATGTTTTTGTGCATTTATGTGTTTGGTTTGCAGTTGTGGTAGGTCTATGTGAGGCTGGGATTGTGGTCAGTGTGGTTACCTTCTCCTCCTGACTGGTTTTGCCAGTACTGAGTCGAGAGAGCTCAGCCTCCAGTTTGGCTATATAGTCACATCTGTCACAAATATTTGTATTTGTTGGGAGGAGGAGAGGGTTGTCTGTGTACATGAGGCAGTTGTAACATTGCCTCAAGATTCCCAGATTCACCTGCTGAACTGGAGAGGATGCCAGTAATTGACCCTTCGACATGCTAGAATAGTGTAAGGGATTGCTGTGTAACTGAGTCAGAAAGGACCTATACGGTAATGGGTATTCAATGGGATTATAGGTGGATGTAGTGCTTTCTTTTTGTTTAAGAGTGCTTTACCTGTGTATAAATGCTTTAGGAGCAAGTGATTGGCTTTTTAGATAGAGAATAGACTGTTTAGATTGAAAGTAGAGCAGTTCTAAGAGAAAAACTGAAGAGCAGACTTTGCGGAGCCAGAAATAGTTTAAACTAGATTAACTGGCGCTGTCTTCAAATTGTATAAATGAAATGAGTGTGGAGAGGTGGGGGGATTATTGCAATCACTGCAAGGGGAAAAAGAGCCAATTGTGACTTGTGCATTCATCAATGTGATAACGACTTCTACTTATGTGAATAACAGTGACATTTTTTCTGAAAAGTGATAATGACTCAGTGCTATATTGTAACTGCACTGTGCTAATGACTTGCAAAGTTTTGCTTGCCCAGACACAGGTGATAATTGCCTGTTGAGTAGGCATTCATTATATTACCTTCTGCAGCTGTTATGTAACACAGAGTCATAATCTGTTATAAGGCCTTAGTCATTCAGTCAAATAGTGCAACACTTACTTATTACTGAGCCCTTCCTCCCACCTAAATTCCACACATGACTGACAAAGCCAGGACAAATGCACAAAAATATGGTAGCTCCATGCTGTCAGTAGTCACCTAGTGATAACCTTTATCTCACTCAGGCAACTACTGAGTATAATAATAATAATAATAATAATAATAATAATAATAATAATAATAATAATAATAATAACAATAATAATAATAACACAAGCAGAAATGTCAAACTAGATAGCTCGTCTTCCGGCCATTCACTTACTAAGTAAAAATAGTACAATTGCTTTGCCCTTCCTCACACCTATTTGTTAGCAACATACCAAGCAGTGAGGAATGAGGCATATTACAATTGTTTGTCTACATCACAACATCCTGTGGTCAAGAACTTTAAAACATTCTGATGTGCATTTCACTTCCCAAGCAATTGGTTAGACTCAGTATGTCAGTGGACACATTTCAAGGGAGGCACAAACAGGTATTCATACTAAGGGGATTAGGCCATGGCACCAGAGAAAGTACATTTGTGTTTGATTTTATCATAACAGTAGATGTCCATCTCTTCAGTATTGTAGTATTCATGACGTAAGGGATCTCCTGCCAGAGATAGCCCAATGTCCAGTCAGTGTACCAAAGCCATTAGTACTTACAGGTATTGTACATTATACATACACTCCCTTCACAAGGTGTAGGACATCAAAGTGTCATGAACTAGAGACACAGCCCTTTTCCCTTACATTGATGTGGTCTGACTTCTGATGGCCAGAGACCTTGAAAGAGCCAAAGGAGGCTTAATTCCCTGTCTGAGGCTTCTGTAAAGATCACTGGAGTTTGAGAATGTTGACACTAGTTGGAGGGGAAAAACTTCTCCTAAAACCCAAGGCTGACCTGACAGAATACTTTGTAAAATAGGGGAGCCATTCACAAAATGAACTATGCAAAGTAGTTACACCCAATGTGTGTGTGGGTACTACATACACACAATCATATATACATATTTTCCATGTGCATATTTAAATACATGTATGTATACATATTTACCACAATATGTACAAGCAGACGCTTACATAGACACTCCCTTCTGTTCTAAGACATTAGGCCTTGAGCTAAAGCACATTGCATTTTACAGCCCTGGTACTAAACTATTAAGAATAAAAGCAGAAGAAAAAAAAAAAAAAGAGTTTCATTCTTCTAAGGGAGAATGAATTTGTGTGTGACTGAATGCGAGTTCTTTGTGGGCTGCACTAACTGTCTTTGTGTGATAAATTAAAACTGATATATAGCCAAGCAGCAATCAATGTTCTTTGTTAATTTTATAAATCTGTCTCGCTCTCGCATGTTCTCTCTCGCTCACTTTCTCTCTCTCGCTCTCTCTCTGTCTCGTTCTCTCTCTCTGTCTATATCGCACACACACACACACACACACACACACACACACACACACACACACACACACACACACACACACAATAATAGCATTTCAAGTGGAATTAGCTTGACAGTTAAGTATTTAAACATAAGACTTGTGCTTCAGGTTGCATTAGTTAGTATACTTAATCTAATTTTCTTAACAAAATTAAATGTACTTTATTTAGGCAACTTAAAATTCAGTTTGGAAAACACGATTAGAAAGGATGAAAACAGAACTGGAACTTCCATTAGACTAAAGATAAAACAGTTAAATCAAATAGTATGTTATTCGGCAGTTAGCCCACAAGGATATTTGGGCTGATGGCCTTCTCTTTCCCATGTCTCTACATTGTAACAAATTTTAGCAGATTCTCATTTTCTACAGTAGTCACTCCCTGTGAGAACCCTGCACTTCACAACTCTTAAATGCACTAGGGACGTTTTCTTCCACTTCAGAACTCCCAACGATAGGTACTCTCACTGCCTCATTTCACGTCTGCCTTCTTTATTTGCATAAAACTTGGCAAATAACCAAAAACCTTTTCTACTCCTAATGGATAAGCAGTATATCCATCTACACAATTACTACCATGTCAAAGCTTTTCTCCTCAACTGCAATTTTCAGTCACTTCTCTTAGGTTGTATTCCATTATGGGATCATGAAAGTACATTTAAATTACCCTACATTAAACCTCCAATGGCACTTCTCAGCTCAAACAGGCTTCTCAAGTACCTACAAGGGCTTGTTCTTCCATTCACCACTGTTCCTTCTATATAGTGTCATGTTCAGATAGGTAGGTGCTGTTTTCAATGCCCCTTATGATGTCTGATACAATGAGGAGCAAGGTACACAGGTCATAGGATGATGCATTTACAGAACCTCCTATTCCCATTTATTTATTTATTTATGTTTGTTAACAGGATACGTCAGTTAGTATGATGAACCTTTACATTCACCATGCAGACCCACTGGGCAAAAACAAAACATGTTGTTGAGTCTTTCGGCTTTTCCCAGTTAGGGGTCGCCACAGCGGAACTCTGGTCCGCTAATGATTGGTAGTTTATTTTTGCGTGCTGCGTTACCAGCCCTGATGCACAACCTTCAACAAAGGTACGCCCATTAACGCATGTCTCCACGCAGAAGACGCTCTAGCTGAGAATCGAACCAAAACATACAAAGTGAAAAAACGAATATTCAAAATGTCGATATTCACTATGTTCAAATACAGATACTCATTCTGTCAGTTGCAGTTTCAGTTGCTTGGGTTATGGTTGAATGACTTGTCATTTGACAGCAGCAGCAGTTAAATTATTCAAAATGATTCAATATTACCCTGTTGTTAGTTGTACAGATGCAGAAATTATTCATTATGACTAAATATAGTTATACAAGAGGTCCAAGCATTCATTAAAAAAAAAAACGGGTTTGGATCGAAACACAAAGACCAATCAAAGACATAACCTTAGTGAAACACAATGGTAAATGGCTAGTTTTGATTGCCTGATACTGTGCGAAGCCGGCATTAACATAATTAAATATCTAAGCCACCAACATTGCTTGCTATGTTTGCAGTTGTATGTACAATCTACATCTCTGTTTACAAAATGCATGCAAATACAAAATCTGGTGTTCGATCTATTTTCTAAATAAATCATACCAATTTACTCCATTTAGATTTGCTGGAAACAGGAAGCAAGTTGTAAAATTAGTTCTGACCTTGCTAAGGTGGAAAACCATGATGTAGAACTGAGCTTTTTAATTAATAGTATAATAATTACTAAAATTATCTGAAAACATGCCTTAAAATAACAAACTAATTTGTACCATTGTAGGTAACAGCTCACGCTGCCTGAAGTACAATGACATTGATGAATTTCCCCGACGGGAACTAAACAGGTTAGCAAGGCAATAAACCAAGTGCAGAGTGGTGGTGCTGTGGTAGCATTGTCGCCTCACAGTAAGACACTGTCTGGTTCGATTCTCAGCTAGAGTGTCTTCTGCGTGGAGACATGCGTGAATGGGCATACCTTCGTTGAAGGTTGTGCGTCAGGCCTGGCAAGCCAGTATGTAAAAATAAACTGCCAAACATTAGCGGACCGGAGGTCTGCTGTGGCAACCCCTAACCGGGAAAAGCCGAAAGACATGAACAAAGAGTGAAGGGCAAATAGATTTTTCCCAATCACAGAGATTTTATTAGCTAGAAAGCTACCTTGCAGATTTAGTACCATTTGACGTTATTTTTGGAAAAGAGGATTTTAGAACATAATGCACTTTTGATTGTTCTACCAACAAGTTATTTAAATGTGTTCAATTAACTGACTGGCCAGAATTTTTTGAAGTCTGCTGAAGGCATGACATTCTGTCATGAACTGGGCTATTATTTATTCCTGAAGTACATATATAATGGGAAAGACAGCTAACTTTAATCATGGTTGAGTGAAGACATGCACGGTAGGTGCGTGCGTGAATGAGCGTGCCTTCTTGGAAGGTTAGGCTGAGCAAAACGCATGGGCCGGTGTGTTAGATATGTACATGGCCTACACCTTACCTATGACACGCGCAGTGAATTGCCAAGCATAACCTTAAACCAGATTCAGCAGCATCTGTCTACTGCCTTGCTGGTATCCCAGAGGTACCTACATTGAACTGAGATAGAGTTGATGTCAGTGGTCACAGCTGTGGCATTGCTACAGGGTGGGTGCAATATTACAGCAAAAAAAACAGCTGAAGTCCACAGTACTACAGATTATGCATAACTGCTTATCAGTGCTACACAGCAACAGAATCCACATCTCACATATGCATGATCTACCTGTACAGATGCATACAAAACAGAGGTCTACTGATATGCCCTGTTTATGTTCAGGTTGGTGAGCTTGTCTATAATACCTGAGTAGGGAATGGTGCTGAAGGCCTTTGCAAGGTCTAGGTAGACTGTGTGGATCACCTTTCCCTCATCTATAGCCTTGGTAACTGCCTCAAAGAAGTCCACCAGGTTTAGAAGGCATGATCTGCCCTGAACAAAGCCAGACTGGGTAGGGTCCATTGTTTGGAGGTTTCCAATATCTCTGTTAATGAGATCCTTGATGATGCGTGCCATAGCTTTGCAAACCAAGATAGTCAGGCTTATAGGGCGATAGTTACCGGGGTCCGTTGTGGCTCCAACTTTGTGGAGTTTAATAACCGTTGCTGTGCACCACTCTGTAGGCATGTAGCCTGTGGAGAGGCTGAGTTTAAACAGTGTGTTTAGGTGAGGGGTTAGTTCATCTTTGAGCTCATGTAGGATGTAGCCTGGGACACCGTCCAGTCCCACTGATGCTATGATTTTGGCTTTGGAGAGGGCTGTTTTAATCTGAGTGTTTGTGATTACAGGGGCACTACATTCTTCTGGTATAGTTATGGGCCATTTTGGGGGTGAGAGGGGGGGTGAAGTTTGCATTGAACCTGTCTGCCAGGATCTTGGCTATATCAGTTGGTTCAGTGTATTTTGTGCCATTCTGCACTAACTCTGAGCAGATTTGAGAACTGCCACTTAGATTCTTGACATAGCTAAAGAATGCCTTGTGGTTATCTTTGGAGACCATGACAATTTTTCTTTCAAAGCTAGCCTTGGATGATTTTATGAGGGAACGTAGTTTCTTGCTGATATTGATCAGGGGTGTCTTCCCTTCTTGGGATTTTACTCTTTTCTGTACTAGTTTCCTCCTTCTATTGTATAGCTTGTTTATGGCAGGGGTCCACCAGACTGGTTTCCTTTTCTTGGAGGAGTGATTCTTGGTTTTGTTTGGGATAGCATGATCCATGCATTCTTGTAGGTGCCCGTCGAGTGCATTAGTAAAGGATTTTGCAGCTTGGACAGCATTATCCTTTAGCATGGGGGATTTCAAACTTCCCACCTCGGTCTTAAGTAACGTGAAGTTTGCTTTAGAAAAGTTTTCACAGTGGTTTCATTGACCAGGGGTGGTGGCAGAATGTGGATATCCAGAGTGGTTAGTTTATGGTCAGATCTAACCAGGGAGGGGTTGACCTCTGGTGTGGGACACCGGTCACCCATGTTGGTGATGACCAGGTCCAAAATGTTGTCACCTCTGGTGAGGGTGTTGACCAGTTGATCCAGGGTGTTTGAGTTTATAAATTCTAGGAAATGTTGGACAAGGGAGTTTGTACTTGAATAATTTTCCCAGTTAATGTTTGGGTAATTGAAATCACCCAATATCAGGGTGTCTGGTAGGACCTTTATGTTTCCCAGTGTTTTCAGGAATGCAGAGTGGGGGTCCTGGGACATGGTGGGTGATCTTTAGCAAGCTATAATATGAAAAGCAGTTTTGCCCATTGTAAGTTGCACATGGATGATCTCTGAAGCATTGTGCTGTGCCACTAACCTGGAGGTGTGGGTATCCTTGATGAATATGGATACTCCCCTGCCTTTTGTATTTCAATCTGGGTTTTGTGGCCAAAATGTATGGTATGAGTGTAGCCTGGAAGTGCTGGGGTGCTCTCTGGAGCCTTAAACCAGGTTTCTGTTACTGCACAAATATCGATTTTCTCCATACTGAGGAGTGCCTCGAGTGTGTGCATTTTCAGGTTTCGACTTCTGGCATTGAGTAGCATTACCCTCAGTTTTTGTTACTTGTGCTATTTACGGTGGTGGGTTTGTCTTTTAAGCCTTGACTAAAAAGAATTATGGGGGTGGCAAGAGCCTTGGCCAATATTCAAAAGCCTAAGGGTGACAGGTGCAAGCCGTCTCTAGCAAAGCAGCGTGGCTTGTTGAGCATGTCATCCCAGGCTGACAGACACTGGATCCCCTTTGAATGACACTAGAAGGTTAGCCAATTGTTGAAATTGATATTTTTTTCTCTATACCGTGGTATCATTCTTGGTGAAGGCAGGATGCTAGTCAGGGTCATGGTCATACCGGCCTGGGCAACGTGATCAGAGAGCTCCTCCATGTCTCTTTTCATGTAGTCCAGGGAGGTATGGCTCAGGTCATTCACACCAACATGGACAATGACTGAGTCATATTTGTACTTGTTCTGGAGTGACCTGAGTGTTTGTGTTATGTGGTAGATCCTGGCACCCAACAGACAGCTAACAGTAACCATCTCCTTGTGCAGCCTAGTGAGTGGGACATCAGTGTGCCTGACTATAGAGTCACCTATTACTAGTGTGTTGGGTATGTTATTTTGCCTTAAGGGCTGTGACTGTGTGGCACACTGGTTTTGTGAAGTATGTGTTTCATGGTTTGTGTTGGGGGTGGAGGTTGCTTGGATGTCTGCTTTGGAGGTTTCTGTTGCTTCTGGAGATTTTTATTTAGAGCCTCCGAGTATGTTTTCGTGTATTTATGTGTGTTTTTTGCTGGTGCTGGTTTCATAGGTCTATGTGAGACTGGTGGTGTGATGCAAGTAATTCCCTTCTCCTCTTGACTGCCTGGTCCAGTCTTGGGTTGAGAGAGCTTAACTTCCAGTTTGGCTGTATAATTGCATCTCTCACATGTATTAGTGTTTGGTGGAAGGAGGAGAGGGTTGTCTGTGTACATGAGGCAATTGTAACTTCTTATTCTTCTTTCGGCTTTCCCAGTTAGGGGTGCCACAGCAGATCATCTGTCTGCTCATGATTGGCAGTGGAGTTTTACAGTGTCGAGTTGCCAGCTCAGCGCCCAACCTTCCACAGAAGCCACACACATGCACACACTCACACCTAGGGCCAGTTTAGAGTGTCCAATCCAACTACTGCATGTCTTTGGGATGTGGAAGGAAACGGGAGCACCCGGAGGAAACCCATGTGACCACAGGGAGGACATGCAAACTCTGCACATAAAGCACCCCAGCCGAGAATCGAACCAGAGAGCATCTTGCTGTGAGGCAGTAAAGCTAACTGCTGCACCACCCTGGCCGTCTACATGAGGCAATTGTAATAATGCCTCAAAATGCCTAGATTCACCAGTTGGACCAGAGAGTACACCTGAAACTGCCCTCTGGACATGCCTGTATAGGTACAGTGAACTGTTTTAGTGATTGGCTGGTAAGGATGAATAGAGAGCCTTGTCATTCTCTACATTATGGGGGGGGGGTCTATTGCTAAGGTTTATTAGTGCTTGCTATGAGTTTTGAGCAAGTGCCGGTATGAAAAGTGAATGGTTTGAGTGCTTAAGTTGAAAGTATGTCTAGTTCCAAGGGAAAAATTGAAGACTAGACTTTGTGGAGCCTGGAATAGTTATACCCTAGCTAACCAGCACTGCCCGGTGAGTGAAACCTTGCAAATGCGGGTCTTATAGCAGGGAAATGAAAGAGATATAAATTAGCCCAAAATGGCCAATAAACTACTAATTTCTGGGCTTTACCATTTTAGAACCATCAATACTGTCTTCATAATTAGGTATTACTTAGCACAATGTTATTTACCAAAATATGAAAAAAAAATCATAATTTCCATAACCTAAGTCCGAAACAAACTTATATCTGCACATGAGTACAACATACAGGCACAATTCTTTTTCCATGTTGGAACCAGCAATACTGTCTTCAAAATGAGGTATTACATGGCACACTGACATGATCCATTGCAAAGTTATTTACCAAAATATGAAAAAAAATCATAATTTCCATAACCTAAGTCTGAAACAAACTTTGATATCTGCACATGTGAGCAACATACTGGCACAATTCTTTTACCTTGTTGGAACTATCAATACTGTCGTCGAAATGATGTATTACTTAGCACATTCAGATGCTCCCATGCAAAGTTATTTACCAAAATATGAAAAAAAAAACATAATTTCCATAACCCAAGTCCAAAACAAACTTTGATATCTGCACGTGTACAACATACATGCACAATTCTTTTACCATGTTGTAACCAGCAATACTGTCTTCAAAATTAGGTATTACTTCGCACATTCAGATGCTCCCTGGCAAAGTTAATTACCAAAATATGAAAAAAATCATAATTTCCAAAACCTAAGTCTGAAACAAACATATATTTGCACATGTGTCCAACCTACAGGCACAATTATTTTTCCATGTTGGAACCAGCAATACTGTCTTCATAATGAGGTATTACATGGCACACTGACATGCTCCCTTGTAAAGTTACTTACCAAAATATGAAAAAAAAATCATAATTTCTATAAGCCGAGTACTAACAAAACTGATATATGTACATGTGTAAGGCATTCAGAAGCAGTTGTTTTACCATGTAGACACATATGATTGTAAAAAGCAAGACAAGGACTGCCACTCCACTAATGAACCCAGGACAGGCATGGAACTTCAGTGACAGGCAAGGCCATCTCATCTGTCTGATAGCTGTGCTGCCTACCCACTCACTCAGCTGATATCAGTGCAGTCTCATGACCTCCTTCAGTGTCAGCAGTCTGCCTAAGCCTTTTCTCTTTACATGTGTCCATTCAGCAATGGACCTAAGGGATCAAGTTCTGTATTTGTAAGCCCTTCTTGTTATTTAAACTCTCACATGCCTGATAAAAGCAGACTAAAAAAGAAGTATTGCAGGATGGTCACTGACATATTATATTGTACGTGGTAGCACTCTCCTGAAACAGTTGTGCTTTCTCAGCATCCTCACCAGCTCCTTACCAGTTATTTGCCAAACTCAGATAAAAATATTTTACACAACACTTTTCATAATAGAGTTTTACTTACGATACTGGCCCTACTTGGTCATGGGTGTTTTCCATTCTTCTCACAAGCTACATGTTACCAATCCTGCATAGCTCTCCTCACACCATTGTGAAGGTTGGTCAAGAAGAACACAATGCCCTCCAACGTTAGGTGAACGCCATCCCTTCTGAACAGGTGAACATCTTCCATGGTGATGCTGTCATGACAAATTGTAGATCCACCGACCCTGTGCATCAAGCCATGCATGAACCCATTCTGTAAACATCTGGCCTTGTGAGCTGCCCGTTGACTGTTTGCTGATTTCCATATCTGTTGAGGAATTATATCAGACCACACAAAATGACAGCGTGGCCACCAAGACTTCAGGTGTTCAAAAATTGCTGTGATTTGAAACTGTAGCCTTCTGAGTGGTTGACAGATGACATCATTCCCTCCAATGTGCAGCACAAGAGTGTCAGGCTCAGGGTAGATGGAACACTTCTCCTCCAACAACTGCAGTAGTCCACTCCAATGTATACCTCTTCGTGCAATCCAGTATACCTTCACACTGGATGTGGGGAAGCTCAAGTTGTACCGGTTTTCAGTTTTGGAAACTCGTATTCAGTCACACACAAATTCATTCTCCCTTAGAAGAATGAAACTCTTTTTTTTTTTCTTCTGATTTTATTCTTAATAGTTTAGTACCAGGGCTGTAAAATGCAATGTGCTTTAGCTCAAGGCCTAATGTCTTAGAACAGAAGTGAGTGTCTATGTAAGCATCTGCTTGTACATAATGTGGTAAACATGTATACATACGTGTATTTAAATATGCACATGGAAAAAAAAAAGAGTTTCATTCTTCTAAGGGAGAATTAATTTGTGTGTAACTGAATGCGAGTTCTTTGTGGGCTGCACTAACTGTCTTTGTGTGATAAATTAAAACTGATATATAGCCAAGTAGCAATCAATGTTCTTTGTTAATTTTATAAATCTGTCTAGTTCTCGCATGTTCTCTCTCGCTCACTCTCTCTCTCTCTCTCTCTCTCTCTCTCTCTCTCGTTTTCTCTCTCTCTCTGTCTATATCGCACACACACACACACACGCACACGCACACAATAATAGCATTTCAAGTGGAATTAGCTTGGCAGTTAAGTATTTAAACATAAGGCTTGTGCTTCAGGTTGCATTAGTTAGTGTACTTAATCTAATTTTCTTAACAAAATTAAATGTGTTTTATTTAGGCAACATAAAATTCAGTTTGGAAAACATCATTATAAAGGATGAAAACAGAACTGGAACTTGAGCCTTTAGACTAAAGATAAAATCGTATGTTATTCGGCAGTTAGCCCAGTAGGATATTTGGGCTGATGGCCTTCTCTTTCCCATGCCTCTACATTATAACAAATTTTAGCAGATTCTCATTCTCTACAGTACTCACTCACTGTGAGAACCTTGCACTTCACAACTCTTAAATGCACTTGGGAGGTTTTCTTCCACTTCAGAACTCCCAACGATAGGTACTCTCACTGCCTCATTTCACGTCTGCCTTCTTTATTTGCATAAAACTTGGCAAATAACCAAAAACCTTTTCTACCCCTAAAGGATAAGCAGTATATCCATCTACACAATTACTACCATGTCAAAGCTTTTCTCCTCAACTACAATTTTCAGAGTCACTTCTCTTAGGTTGTATTCCATTATGGGATCATGAAAGTACATTTAAACTACCCTACATTAAACCTCCAATGACACTTCTCAGCTCAAACAGGCTTCTCAAGTACCTACAAGGGCTTCTTCTTCCATTCACCACTGTTCCTTCTATATAGTGTCATGTTCAGATGGGTAGGTGCTGTTTTCAATACCCCTTATGATGTCTGATACAATGAGGCAAGGTACACAGGTCATAGGATCGATGCATTTACAGAACCTCCTATTCCCATTTATTTATTTATTTATGTTTGTTAACAGGATACGTCAGTTA